>NC_086102.1:68609098-68933615 GCF_963921235.1 Mobula hypostoma | reverse complement strand
AAATGTTACATATTTATCTCTTAAATTATAAGTAATTTTTTCGAGTGGAGTAGAGACTAGCCATTTCATTATTCCAACGATCCATACTTAAATACGAATCACAGATTTCCAAGTAACTGCTATAGTCTTCTTTAGCCACTGCCAATGCAATTTTTATAAATTCTTTCTGATATTTATTCAATTTAAGTTTCCGTTTTATCCCTTCAATATCACCTAATAAAAATAATACAGGGTTATGTGGAATAGTGTCCTTTTCCAGCAGTCTTGATATCTACTCTCATCTCTCTTTTAATCTTTATATATCTGAATAAAATGTTGGTATCCTCTTTGATATTATTGGCTAGCTTACGTTCCTATTTCGTCTTTTCCCTCATGGGTTTTTCAGTTGTCTTCTGTTGTCTTTTTAAAAACTTCCCAATCCCCGAACCTCTCACTAATTTTTGCCTCTATTATATGCTGTCTTTTGCTTTATGTTGTCTCTGACTTCCCTTGTCAGCCACTGTTATGTCATCATGCCTTTAGAATACTGCTTCTTTGCCTTCTGAATTGTTTCCAGAAACTCCAGCCATTACTGTTCTGCTGTCACCCCTGCTAGTATCCTCTTCCAGTCAACTGTGGCCAGCTCCAACAAAATCATCTACTTATTCGGTATACTGCATGAATGGAAATATAACACCTTTAGTCCTGTATTTGTCACCTGTTTTGATCTTGTCCCTGAGTTAAAACTGCAACTCATTCCACTGACTGCAATTTTGCCCTATCATCTGCTCGTCCTTCTTGACAGTCTCACTACACACTATGTGCTTACAGTGCCCCATCCTCAGCCCTATCACTCTCATACCCCTGCCAGATCAATTTAAACCCACCCCAACAGCTCCAACAAACTTGCCCACAAGAATACTGGTCCCCCTTGAGTTCAGGTATAACTTGTTCCTTTCGTACCAGTTATGCCTTGCCCAGAAGAGATCCCAATGATCCAGAAATCTGAAACCCTTCCTCCTGCACCAGTTCTTCAAGCCACGCATTCATCTGCCAAATCACCCTATTCTTAACCTTACTGGCACATAGCACAGGCAGCAATCCAAAGATTACTACCCTAGAGGTCCCACTTTTCAGCTTTCCACCTAATTCCCTAAATTCTCTCTTGAGGACCTCCTCCCTTTTCCTACCTACAGTATGTCAATTGGTGCCAATATGTATCCAGACTTCTAGCTGTTCCTGCTCTCCCTTTAGAATACCATGGATTTGATTTCAGTATCCCTGCCACTGGCACCTGGGAAGCAATATACTATCTGTGTGTCTCTTCCACATCCACAGAATCTCCTGTCTGCTATGGATCTCCTATCACTACTGCTCCTCCCGTCCCTTCTGAACCACAGCGTAGGCTCAGTTCCAGAGACCTGGTTGTTGCAGCTCCTTTCTGGCAGTTTGTCCCCCTCAACAGCATCCAAAATGGTATATTTATTATTGAGGGGACAGCCACGGAGGTACTCTGCACTGGCTGCCTGTTTCCTTTCCAAAACGTCAACTGTTCATTCACCTCCATAGATGCTGCCTGACTTGTTCAGTTTCTCCAGCATTTTGTATGTGTTGTCCATTTCATATAGGATATGATTCCCAGGATTGAAAAAAAAGAAAGGAATTTCACTTTCGTGTTTTATGCAGTGTCTTACATCTAATTGTAAGATAGGAAGAAAAACACTTGTTAAACACTTAGCTCATTTATAATCATGTATTTATGGAACATTACTGTTATTGTCAAAATGTTTATTTTGTTTTAGTTGTGTTTGAGATGTGGATAATGCTGGCATTTAAAGAAAAAGAAATTTTTCAAATGGAAAAAGGATGCAACAGTGGTTGACAAGAGAAGTCAAAGCCAAAGTTAAAGCAAAGGAGAAGGCATACAAGGAAGCAAAAATTAGTGGGAAGACAGAGGATTGGGAAGTTTTTAAAAAGCTTACAAAAAGAAACTAAGAAGGTCATTAAGAGAGGGAAAAGATTAACTATGAAAGGAAGCTAGCAAATAATATCAAAGAGGATACTAGAAAGCTTTTTCAAGTATATAAAGAGTAAAAGACCGGTGAGAGTAGATATAGGGACCAATAGAAAATGATGCTGGGAGAAATTGTAATGGGAGATAAGGAGATGGTGGAGGAACTGAACGAGTATTTTGCATCAGTCTTCACTGAGGAAGACAGCAGTATACCGGCCACTCAAGGGTGGCAGGGAAGAGAAGTGTGCGCAGTCACAATTACGACAGAGAAGGTACTCAGGAAGCTGAATAGGCTAAAGGTAGATAAATCTCCTGGACCAGATGGGAATGCAGCCACGTGTTCTGAAGGAAGTAGCTGTGGAGATTGCGGAGGCATTAGAGATGATCTTTCAAAAGTGGATAGATTCTGGCATGGTGCCGGAGGACTGGAAGATTGCAAATGTCACTCCGTTATTTAAGGGGGCAAAGAAGCAAAAAGAAAATTATAGACCTGTTAGCTTGACATCGGTGGTTGGGAAGTTGTTGGAGCCAATTGTCAAGGATGAGGTTTAACAGAGTACCTGGAGGCATATGACAAGGTAGGCAGAACTCAGCATGGATTCCTTAAAGAAAAATCCTGCCTGACAAACCTATTACAATTTTTTGAGGAAATTACCAGTAGGCTAGACAAGGGAGATGCAGTGGATGTTGTATATTTGGATTTTCAGAAGGCCTTTGACAAGGTGCCACACATGAGGCTACTTAACAAGATAAGAGCCCATGGAATTATGGGAAAGTTACATACGTGGATAGAGTGTTGGCTGATTGGCAGGAAACAGTGGGAATAAAGGGATCCTATTCTGGTTGGCTGCCGGTTACCAGAGTGGTGTTCCACAGGGGTCTGTGTTGGGGCCGCTTCTTTTTACATAGTACATCAACGATTTGGATTATGGACTAGATGGCTTAGTGGCTAAGTTTGCTGACAATAGGAAGATAGATGGAGGGGCCAGTAGTGCTGAGGAAATGGAGAGAGTCTGCAGAGAGACTTGGATAGATTGGAAGAATGGGCAAGGAAGTGGCAAAGAGTCATGGTCATAGTCATACTTTATTGATCCTGGGGGAAATTGGTTTTCGTCACAGTTGCACCATAAATAATAAATAGTAATAAAACCATAAATAGTTAAATAGTAATATGTTAAATTATGCCAGGGCCAGCCTATTAGCTCAGGGTGTCAGACCCTCCAAGGGAGGAGTTGTAAAGTTTGATGGCCACAGGCAGGAATGACTTCCTATGATGCTCTGTGTTGCATCTGGGTGGAATGAGTCTCTGGCAGAATGTACTGCTGTGCCCGACCAGTACATTATGTAGTGGATGGGAGACATTGTCCAAGATGGCATGGCATGCAATTTGGACAGCATATGAAATACACTGTCTGGAAAGTGTATGGTTATGCACTTTGGCAGAAGAAATAAACGGGCAGACTATTATTTAAAATGGGGAAAGAATTCAAAGTTCTGAGATGCAACGGGACTTGGGAGTCCTCGTACAGGATACCCTTAAGGTTAACCCCCAGGTTCAGAGTTTGGTAGTGAAGAAGGAGAATACAATGTTGGCATTCATTTCTAGAGGAATAGAGTATAGGAGCAGGGATGTGATGTTGAGGCTCTATAAGGTGCTGGTGAGGCCTCACTTGGAGTACTGTGGGCAGTTTTGGTCTCCTTATTTAAGAAAGGATGTGTTGACTTTGGAGAGCATACAGAGAAGATTCACTAGAATGATTCCGGGAATGAGAGGGTTAACATATGAGGAACGTTTGTCCGCTCTTGGATTGCATTCCTTGGAGTTTAGAAGAATGAGGGGAGACCTCATAGAAACATTTCGAATGTTGAAAGGCATGGATGTGGCAAAGTTGTTTCCTGTGATGGGGGAGTCTAGTACGAGAGGGCATGACTCAAGGATTCGAAGGGCGCCCATTCAGAACAGAAATGCGAAGAAATTTTTTTAGTCAGAGGGTGGTGAATCTATGGAATTTGTTGCCACGGGCAGCAGTGGAGGCCAAGTCATTGGGTGTATTTAAGGCAGAGATTGATAGGTATCTGAGTAGCCAGGGCATCAAAGGTTATGGTGAGAAGGCGGGGGAGTGGGACTAAATGGGAGAATGGATCAGCTCATGATAAAATGGTGGAGCAGACTCGATGGGCCAAATGGCCAATCCTTCCTGCTCCTTTGTCTTGTCTTATAATTATGATAACTCTCTGCTCGTTGTTGCTCTGAAAAAGATGGATGCAGGCCTTCCATTTGAACCATTCCCAGTTCCTGTGCTGGTGATATATCTGCAGTATATAGATCTGTGACCAGGTTACCTTAAAGTAATAACATTACATTTGCAAAATATGACTAATTGTGACTAAACAAGAGTTTCTGCAGAATCTGGAAATCCAGAGCAACACAGACAAAATGCTGGAGGAACTCAGCAGGCCAAGCTTTGTCTCGGCTTGAAATATTGACTGTTTATTCATTTCCATAGATGCTGCCTGATCCTTTGGGTTCCTCCAGCATTTTGTGATTGTGACTTGAAAGTGCCTTCAATAGTGGTGTTTCTGCAATGTTACTAGCAGTTTCCTATTAAAGGGAAAATGCTTTCTCTTTGTACAATATCAAGTGCACTATGCATAAGACTGCATCATTTCTTTAGAATAATATTGTGTTGAGGAAATAGAGGAAATGTATTCTGTATTTTGAAAATAGGTAGTTTTCAATTTTTGAAGAATGGAGTATAGAAATTATTTAGAAATTAGTTCTTTAGTGTGAAAATGTTCGCTTTCATAAAAGGAAGTTTTGTAACTCTATCTGCTGGGAGTAATTAAACTGGGCCTGAAGCTGTAATCAAAAAGATCATGAAAATACAAAATACTGCAGAATTTAGAAATGTGAAATGGAACATGCTGGAAATGCTCACCAGTTCAGGCAGTATCTGTGGAGAGACAATCAAGAGTTAACATTTCCTTAGTCGTGGAAAAAAGCTGAATCAAACAAAAATAAATTTGCTCAGTTAACCTAATGAAAATTTTACAGGTGGAATGCAGTATGTGTCCTAACTGTTCTGAATGCTGAAAAAGTCAGTCTGATGTTCTACTTGTTTAATCCTCTAATTCTCTGTTGTTGAGAGGATTGGAATGGTTGTCAACCAACTAAGCTGTTCTATAAAACAAGCCCCACATTAGAATTCCATTGTAATTGCTAATGTGGCTTGCATATCTCTGTGACTTGATCCTTCTACCTGCAATGAAGCAAACATTTTTTTGTATATAATTATTTATTCTATATTTTTAGTTACAAAACTAGCCAGATAAAATTGTAAAGACGAAACACCGAAAATAACAACCCAATCTTCCAAGAATTGTTATTGAATTTGATTCAGTCTTTGTTTTCCCACTGCATTGTCCTGAATTGAATGAAGACAAAGTGGGATTAAAAGTAGATCATATTCCTCTGTTATGTAGAAACAGTGGAGCAGACCTGCTTTATTAGCAATCATTCTTAGATATGTTTGTGCATAACAATATTGAGTTGAAATTGTGGAAGTGTCAACTACATGGGAATATGTATGCAATTACCATTGTGTTATGTTGTTTGTCAGTCAGAGCAAGAACAATTGTTCAGTCAGCAATGACTCTGAATTCTGTTAAAGTTTTTAGTACCAGTGAAGCAAAGTTATGTGGTAGAACATGGAGAACTATAGCAGAGTACAAGTCCTTCGGCCCATGTTGTTGTGGCGACCTTTTAATCTACTTGAAGATAAATCTAACCCTTCCCTCCCACATAGCTCTCAATTTATTTTTCATCTATGTGCTTATCTAAGAGTTTCTTAAACGTCCCTACCACTCTCGGTGTAGAAAATATTATTTGTGATATCCCTCCTATACTTTCTTCCTTATGTTGCCTGGTATTACACGTTTTTACCCTGGGAAGAAGTCTGACTATCTACTCGGTCCATGCCTCTTATCATCTTGTACGCTTCTATCAAGTCGCCTCTCATCTTCCTTCATTCCAAAGAGAAAAGCTTTAGCTCGTTCAGTCAATTCTCCTAAGGTACCAAATCCAGGCAGTGTCTGGAAGTCTCTCCTGCAACCTTCCTATAATGTGATGACAAGAACTGAACACATTATTCCAAGTATGGACTAACGAGGATTTTATAATGCTGACTTGCCCTAATCAGACTTTGCTTTGCCATAAATCCTGTCTCTCAAAATCTTTCCAATAATTTGCTCACATCTGAAGTTAAATTCACAAGTCTAATTCCCAAGTTTATCCCTATGCCCGTTCTTGAACAATGGAATAACATTTGCCACCCTCCAATTATCTGGTGCTACTCCTGTGTCCAGTGAGGATGCAATGATCACTGCCAAAGGTGTAGCAGCCTTTTCCCTCGCTTCCCATAGCCATCTGGAGTATTTCCCAACTGGTCTTGGGGATTTAGCTATCCTAATGTTTTTAGATCCAGCACCACCTCTTTCCAGTAGTTATTGGAAATGTACACTTTATATACAGGATAATACTGCATTAATTAGGTTACTTTAAAACTTGCAGTATATTGTGTAGAATTTATGAGCATATTACCGTAACCCGGTCAATTGGGACACATCAGGACCAGTACATTTTGGTCCAATTAAGCAGCTGACCCTATTAGCTGAAGTTTCATGGAAATAATTGAGAAGGTTTAAAAAAAAACAACAGACTGCTGTTTAACTGAACAACAAATTATGTATTTAAGTGAAAGACAGAATAAATTAGAACACTGCCAACAGTTAGACACTATTATGGTACAATAAAACTATGTATCAGTTCCTAATAGTTATGGAAGAATTTATCCAGTGTATGCTGCCGTGTTCTTTTCACTGACTGTAAGTGAACAAAATCAGCACAAACACCTCATGCAGATAATGGACTGACTTCAAACAATAAGTTTGACAATTGCATCCTTCAGATCATCTTTTTCATTGTAACATTCAAAATACCTTCAAATCCTTCATAGTTCCTACCTTGCTAAAGTAGTGAAATAGTTTCATTTTTATTCCTGATCGTTTCTCACAACTCCAAAACTGAAAGCTTGAAAATGTAGTGAGCAAAACATTTCTCAATTATCTTGCTGCTTATTTCTCGCCAACTATCAGTAACAAAAGTCATGGCTATTTGAACACAAACACACACAACTAATGCTGTTTTTTTTTTAAAAAACTGTTTACTCTAAGCCACATAAGTGCACTTGACAGGCGCTAGTTAGAAACTGTTTGGCAATAGTCACCTGTCCCAATTAAGTGGCATAATGTCCCAAATAAATAGCAAGGGAATCCTGTCTATTCTCTTAATTATTTTTTGTTCTATAGGTGTTATCCCAAATAAGAATTGCCCTGATTAACCAATAGCTCAATTAACTGGAATGCAATATATTGCAATTAACAAATTCTATAATGTACTTAAAAGAGCTTATAAATTATCCTTTTTGAATAAAAAGAATAAATTATACTGACATACTTTTCACTAGTTCAGTAAGTTAGGAACTACAAAGAATTTGAAGGTATTGACAATAACACAGGTAATGAATAGGACAACACACATAAAAGTTGCTGGTGAACATAGCAGGCCAGGCAGCATCTCTAGGAAGAGGTGCAGTCGACGTTTCAGGCCGAGACCCTTCGTCAGTACTAACTGAAGGAAGAGTGAGTAAGGGATTTGAAAGTTGGAGGGGGAGGAGGAGATCCAAAATGATAGGAGAAGACGGGAGGGGGAGGGATGGAGCCAAGAGCTGGACAGGTGATAAGCAAAAGGGATACGAGAGGGGGGGAACCCAGAGGATGGGCAAGGGGTATATTCAGAGGGACAGAGGGAGAAAAAGGAGAGTGAGAGAAAGAATGTGAGTATAAAAATAAGTAACAGATGGGGTACGAGGGGGAGGTGGGGCATTAGCGGAAGTTAGAGAAGTCGATGTTCATGCCATCAGGTTGGAGGCTACCCAGACGGAATATAAGGTGTTGTTCCTCCAACCTGAGTGTGGCTTCATCTTTACAGTAGAGGAAGCCGTGGATAGACATGTCAGAATGGGAATGGGATGTGGAATTAAAATGTGTGGCCACTGGGAGATCCTGCTTTCTCTGGCGGACAGAGCGTAGATGTTCAGCAAAGCGGTCTCCCAGTCTGCGTCGGGTCTCGCCAATATAGAAAAGGCCACATCGGGAGCACCGGACGCAGTATATCACCCCAGCCAACTCACAGGTGAAGTGTTGCCTCACCTGGAAGGACTGTTTGGGGCCCTGAATGGTGGTAAGGGAGGAAGTGTAAGGGCATGTGTAGCACTTGTTCCACTTACACGGATAAGTGCCAGGAGGGAGATCAGTGGGGAGGGATGGGGGGGACGAATGGACAAGGGAGTTGCGTAGGGAGCGATCCCTGTGGAATGTGGGGGGGGGGAGGGGAAAAATGTGCTTAGTGGTGGGATCCCGTTGGAGGTGGGGGAAGTTACGGAGAATAATATGTTGGACCCGGAGGCTGGTGGGGTGGTAGGTGAGGATCAGGGGAACCCTATTCCTAGTGGGGTGGCAGGAGGATGGAGTGAGAGCAGATGTATGTGAAATGGGGGAGATGCGTTTAAGAGCAGAGTTGATAGTGGAGGAAGGGAAGCCCCTTTCTTTAAAAAAGGAAGAGATCTCCCTCGTCCTAGAATGAAAAGTCTCATCCTGAGAGCAGATGCGGTGGAGACGGAGGAATTGTGAGAAGGGGATGGCGCTTTTGCAAGAGACAGGGTGAGAAGAGGAATAGTCCAGATAGCTGTGAGAGTCAGTAGGCTTATAGTAGACATCAGTGGATAAGCTGTCTCCAGAGACAGACAGAAAGATCTAGAAAGGGGAGGGAGGTGTCAGAAATGGACCAGGTAAACTTGAGGGCAGGGTGAAAGTTGGAGGCAAAGTTAATAAAGTCAACGAGCTCTGCGTGCGTGCAGGAAACAGCGCCAATGCAGTCGTCGATGTAGCGAAGGAAAAGTGGGGGACAGATACCAGAATAGGCACGGAACATAGATTGTTCCACAAAGCCAACAAAAAGGCAGGCATAGCTAGGACCCATACTGGTGCCCATAGCTACACCTTTAGTTTGGAGGAAGTGGGAGGAGCCAAAGGAGAAATTATTAAGAGTAAGGACTAATTCTGCTAGACGGAGCAGAGTGGTGGTAGAGGGGAACTGATTAGTTCTGGAATCCAAAAAGAAGCGTAGAGCTTTGAGACCTTCCTGATGGGGGATGGAAGTATATAGGGACTGGACATCCATGGTGAAAATAAAGCGGTGGGGGCCAGGGAACTTAAAATCATCGAAAAGTTTAAGAGCGTGAGAAGTGTCACAAACATAGGTCGGAAGGGATTGAACAAGGGGGGATAAAACCGTGTCGAGGTATGCAGAAATGAATTCGGTGGGGCAGGAGCAAGCTGAGGCAATAGGTCTGCCAGGACAGGCAGGTTTGTGGATCTTGGGTAGGAGGTAGAAACAGGAAGTGCGAGGTGTGGGAACTATAAGGTTGGTAGCAGTGGATGGGAGATCCCCTGAGTGGATAAAGTCGGTGATGGTGTGGGAGACAATGGCCTGGTGCTCCTTAGTGGGGTCACGATCGAGGGGTAAATAAGAATAGGACATATTAATTTGAGTAAAGCATGTCATTTTTTTGTTATTTTCATAAATGATACAAGTTGTGTTTTCTTTATAAAAAGCACATGAAATTGGAAAAGTACTTGGCTTGGATAAGACATTTCCTATCAACCCTTGATCTTCCTGCTACAGCAAAATAGGTTTTGGATTTAAAGAAATAAATATTAGAGCAAAATAGTAATACTGTTCTTACAGTTGCAAACCTTGTTAAATTTGACTGTGATGTATAATCCAACTGTAACCCCCAGGTTCAGCCAGCATGCGTTTGTCTAGGGGAAGACAGCCTCTGGCTCAGGCAAACTGAGAAATCTTGTTTGTGTGGATGCTGCATGATATGTTGCCTGGTTACAAATCCATACCTCAAAATATCAGACAGTTCATTGTATGCAATTAAATGATTGAACTTTATAAATCTTAATCTGACGATAGGGTTAATAAAGGAAATAAAAAGAAAAAAGCCCCATTTTAATGAAACAGTCTAATGTGCACGTTGGAGCTCATGGTTCCGTCCATGCGTTCCCCATCGACCTCGGAGTGTTGTTGATCCTCGCTCCAAGTCCACTCTGGCGATCTACCAACTCTGTCCACTCGTGTCTTGTGTCTTCATCTCTTGCCAACAAAAGACTGCAAAATCCCTTCTCTCAAACCCACAAGAAAGAACAACATGCCTGTCATTGGATGGCACACGTTCCAAAGTCTCTGTTATCTCTCGTCATAACCTAAACATTGCTGCTGACAGAGAAACCATTACATTAGCAGTGAAACATTACAGAGAGGCCATTATATTTGCAGTGAAACCTTACAGCGTGTTACACTCTTTCCCCCATCAAATTTAGTTATGTCCTCATGACGTTCACATAATTCGCCAACCCTTCCTGCAAAACACAAAGCCCAACCCAGGTGTAAAAAGGCAGTGACATAGCTCCCCAAAACGATAGGAGTCACACTCTGTTCCCCCAGTGCTATGTAGGCCAGCCTATTTGGTGGGCTCCTGCTTCTCTGAGACCTCCGTTCCTCCTCACCTAACTCTTCAGGTTCAGATACTACTGGGGGTACTTCTGGTCATAAGGAACAGTTGAGGCCTACCCCGGCCTATCACTCGTGCGCCACCTGCAAGTTGGACCCCTCTGTCCCGTGGCCAAGCCCTGCTTCATCCCTTGTAGGGTCCTGCTGCAACCCAGGCTGTTCACAGCTAGTACTCCCCCCTCTTCCCCCCCACCCACTTCACCTGGCTCAGCAGAATGGCTAGAAGCCTCTTCGTCAATCAATGAGGAGTTAGCAAAGGCAGCATATACCACACATCCAGGTCCTCACCCTCTGAATCAGTATCCCTCTCAAGGGTGGAGACTGGCTTAACCTCTCCTGCTGTTGACCCTATAGTCAACCCACATTTCCGCAGAGTGCTCTTACTAGGTGTAGGCTCTAGATCAGGCTCTGGGTTTGCCTGCACTTGTCCCGGGGCAGCAGGTGGTTCTGATGGAGAATCTTGACAGGCCCATTCCCATCCTCTGGTTTCACCCAGAAAACTGGTAGCTTTGGCATCATATTCTCCACCATATAGAGCATAGCCGCCCAGCGGTCAGCTAGCTTATGCTTTCCAGGTAGCCCCAATTCCTTATGAGGACTCAGTCTCCCGGCAGGAGTTGGGAGAACCTCACCCTTTGATCATACCTCCTCTTGTTTTCTTGATTCTGCTTGGCAGCTGTGACCCCAGCTAATTCATGAGCCCTTTTCAGCTCTCTTCTCATATCAGGCACATACTTCAGATAAATCTTTGGTGGTAAGCTGCCCTCATCAGTCCCAAAACAAAGGTCAATGGGCAACCTTGCCTCGCAGCCAAACATCAGATAGTATGACAAGTACCCAGCAGCTTAATTTCGGATACAGTTGTAACTGTGAACCAAATGTCCAATATGTTGATTCCACCTGCTCTTCTTGCTGATCTCCAGTGTCCCAAGCATGTCTCGCAAGGT
Organism: Mobula hypostoma; assembly: GCF_963921235.1. NCBI lineage: Eukaryota > Metazoa > Chordata > Chondrichthyes > Myliobatiformes > Myliobatidae > Mobula > Mobula hypostoma. The sequence goes on along the minus strand of NC_086102.1, from coordinate 68,921,977 downwards.
CTGATTAAACTTCTTGGACTGGGGATCACCCTGTGGATGATAGGGCGTGGTCCTTGACTTCTCAACTCCAAGCATGCCCAGTAACTCATGGATGAGTCTGCTCTCGAAATCCTGCCCTTGATCACTATGTATGCACCTGTGAAGGCCATAATAAATGAAATACTTCTCCCATAACACTTTGGCCACCGTGGGTGTCTTCTGGTCCTTGACAGGAAAACCCTGTGCATATCTGGTGTAGTGGTCTGTGATGACTAAGATATTTGCAGTGTTGCTGGCATCAGGTTCTATGCACAGGAAATCCATACACACCAGGTCCAGGGGCCCTACACTTGGCAAGTGGGACAAGGGAGCTGCCTGTGTAGTCAACATCTTCTGCCGTATGCATGGAATGCACGACTTGTGGTATTCTTCGACTTCCAACTTCATTTGGGACCAGTAAAACTGGTCTCTGAGCAACCCAAAGGTCTTCTCAACCCCCAAATGTCCAAGAGTCATCATGAAGTGACTTCAACGCATTCCTCCGATACTACTTCTCCGGCAGAACCAGCTAGCAACATCGAGGTCGGTCCAGGGGTGACGTGATCCAGTATAGGATCTGGTTCTGCAACTCCAACCCAGGCCATTCTCTCAGTAATGTTTTGTCTTCTCTGCCTGAGCCACATCTCTCTTTTCAACCGTTGACCAAATGGCACCGATTCCCAGATCATCTTGCTGAGCAGCTGCCACTTCCCCAGAACTCAATTCCGACAGCTGATTTGACTTCAGAGCAGTCAGGTTACAGTAAACTTGTGGAATGGCACCATCAGAAGCTCCCAATTGATCCACTGCTTAATCCTGCCCCTCCTTTCCCTCTGCCTTCATAGTGACGGCAAACTGGCACATGACCTTCACCCCCGGGCCAGGAACACTCTCACATTCCTCGTCCCTGTTTAGTCCCTCGTGCCCATCGGGACAAAGCTTCAGCGTCAATGTTCTTACTTCCCGGCTGGTACTTCAGGCTGAAATCATAGGCAGACAACGCTACCAACCCCCAATGGCCTATGGCATCCAGTTTCGCCGAGGTCAGGATATAAGTTAGGGGTTTGTTGTCCATCCTTACCTCAAACTTGGCCCCATAGAGGTAGTCACTCAGTTTATCTACCACCACCCATTTCAATGCCAAATATTCCAACTTGTGCGTGGGATAGTTTTTCTCTGAGGGCGACAGACTCCGGCTGATAAACACAACGGGTCTCAACCCAGTGCCCTGATCCTGATACAGGCCGCCCTGTCGGCTGGCATCCATATGCAGTACATATGACAATCGGGGGTCCGCAAAAGCCAGCACCGGCTCCTGGGTCAGCAGCTCCTTCAGCAACTGAAAGGCCTCTTGACATTTTGCATCCCACCTCAGTCCAAAGGGCACTGACGGGCTAAGATACTCCACCCTCCTATCTCTTTTTTTCTCCCTCCCACCGCACAGAAGCTGATTCAATGGGTGACTCACTTTCGCATAGCCCTTCACAAATCTCTGATTGTAACCACAGAACCTGAGGAATGAGCGCAGAGTGCTCACAGTCTGGGGTCTTGGCCAAGTGTTCACTGCCTCTAGCTTAGACTGATCATTAACTACTCCATACTGTGAGACTATGTGCCCAGTATAGCTGACAGATGTCTTGCAGAACTGGCACTTGTCCAGGGAAAGTTTTAACCCTTCAGCTTTCAGGTGGCCCAGCATCTTCAGTAGCCTCGCTTCGTGTTCTTCCCATGTTGATCCAAACACTGAGGTCATCCAAATACACCAATTCCTCAAGCAAATTCATATCCTCCACCGTCTTCTCCTTGACCTGCTGGAAGGTTGCAGGGGCTCCCAATATGCCCTGGGGCATCCTTTTGAACTGGGAAAATCCCAGGGGACATATAAATGCTGTCTACTCTTTGTCAGCCTCATTCATGGGGATCTGGTAATATCCACTCCTCAAATCCAGCACACTGAACCACTTCGCACCACTCAGATAGGCCAGCGTGTCTTCAGTCCTCAGGACCGTATACTGGTCAAGAACAGTGCACCTGTTCGGAGTCCTATAGTCCACACACATCTGTACCTTCCCATTCTTCTTTTGGGCCACTACTACTATTGGGGACGCATAGGGGCTTGGGGACTCAGTGATGATCCCAGCTTCCTTCAACTTATACAAATGTTGCCAAACGTCTTCCACCTCTGCAGGAGTCGGTCTCCATGACTTCTCTGTAAACGGTGTGTCCTCAGTCACCCAAATAGATAGTGTGATGAGTGCTCTTGGAACAACCCACATCAAACTCATCAGTGGAAAAGACACTTTCCAGCTTCAACATCTTCTCTACCAACCCCCTCTTCCAACCTGCAGGAACCAGGGAGTCCCTAAAGTTGAATGATTCAGTGGTCAACTTCCCCCTTTTTCCAATAGTTTCTCCCCGGCTTGTTTCACAGGGACACTAGACATTACCATCACTGGGAACAGATGTGCCAGGGGCATCCCCCACTTGAAGGTGACCTGCCTCTTTGTAGTGTTCCTGACAATCACTGCCATCCTGCTTGCCTGTACAACCGAGGGCTTCTGCAGTTCGGGCCTCACCAGTACCCCAGCAGGAAATCCCGACTTCCCCCGTGGTCTTCCGGAGCATCCACTAAGAGGGCTTTGCCCTCAGGCACTCTGGGAAATTTGGGGGTCCCCATTATTCTCGCTACTTCCCTGGGCCGTACCACTATTGGCTTTGACTGGGTGAATCACACAGTCCCTCGTCTAAATTCAGTATCTGACCCAATGCAGCCACACACTTCATCAAAAGCAGCTCAAAACACCGGGTGCACGGACAATGTTCCCATAAAGCTCTCGCCAGCCTTTTCCTTGCAGGCCCCCATGAGCCTTCTCACAAGAAAGGTGTTGGTCCCCACCAGAATTGAAATACTGCCCCTTTCAACAGGGTCCGGACAAACCAGCACTGATGTATCAAGGACCTCAGACACTCTCACATCAGCCTCCGAGAGCTCCAGCTTCACTGACAAATAGCCGTCATGTGAATAATCACCAGCACTGAGACCCCAGATCTCCAGTGCCCTTAATGGTGTCAGTGGTAAATGCTTCAGATACTGGTTGTAAAACGGAACATTACAACAACATGACCTGCGACTCGGTGTCAAGTATGGCTTTAGCATAAATACCCTCTGTCTGTAGTGACACACTGGAGCATGGTTCCTCTAAGCCTTCAGGAATAGGGTCTTTTGCTTTCGGGGGTTCCTTGGTATATTGCTGGGAACGTCTCCCCCCAGAGGCACCAAGCTGTTCCCTGACTGTCTCTCCTCTAAGTTTTTGTAACGACTCTCTCTGCTTAGGTACTTGAGGGTTCACTCTCCTCGCGTGACACCGGCTGCTAACAGCCCTCCGCATTGTTTGTCCCCTTAGGGGATCCAAATCCCCTCCCCCCCATCAGCTCCATCATATGGGGGGGTTCACACCTGCTGATAACATTCAAGACATCTCAGTTCTCAACTCTGCCACAATATCCTCCTCTACCGCTCCCCAGGGCAGGCTATCCATGGTCACTTCACCACAGGGGACTACTACCAAGGACTGTACCCTGCTGACTGAGGCCTCCGGCACATTCTCCTCCTCTCCTACTTCTCTGATCATTTCAACGAACGAGGGAGGGGGATGCGTCTTACAAGACAGTTGGAGACCCCAAGCGATCAGGTCCTGGGACTGGGCGCCCCTTGCTATCTGTTCCATTCTTAGCTGCTCCACTGCAGCCACCTGAATGGCCCCTCTGTCCTGCAAGCAATTTAGCTGCCTGTCTAGCCAGAAGATGTAGACAGAAACCTACCCCCCCCTTTTCCTGATGTATGTTCTGAAATCCGTCATGAGCTCCATTGGATTCCCTGTCGTGCCAAAGGCATTGTCCAATGCTTTCACGTAATCGATATCTGTAGCTACGGGATACCACAACCCGATGGGTCTCACAGCGTTAGCAGCCTACCCACTCAAACTCTTAACCAATCTGTCACTTTACCTCATCAGAGCACAGCCATTCGTCTAACAACTGAGAGGTCTTCTCCGCCCAAGTCTCATACTCCCCTTCCCCCTGCGGGGTGGGCGTTATTCCAGAGAATATTCTTATCTTCCGGTGGGGACCCTCTGCCTCTGCACTGGGCCACTTATTCGCCAGAGAGGTAAAGACTGATGCCAACTCAGAACTCTCACTCTTCACCAAGGGGTAGGGACTAATTAGATATTCCAAATCCAACCGATCCTCTCTCACTCCTCAGAAACGATAGAACCTTGTTTTTGAAATCTCCACCCCCAGCTACGGGAATCTCGACTTGTGACTTGGCCCACTCGGCTACACTCCCTTCCTTCCTGTCAGTATGAACAGGTCATGGCTCAGCATCACCTGGGGTACAGATAGAAGCGGGCAGTTCCACAACTGTTACGTTAGCGCTAGTCTGAACTAAAACCAGGTCTGAGCCCACCATTTTATCAAATTTCTGCTCTACAACTGCAACTTTGTCAACAGCTTTAACAGTACTCAAAAATTGGATTAATTCATCTGGGGTACGAATATCCACCCCACTGAACACACACACATTAGTCACCGGTAACCCCATGGAAGCACACCACTGCTCCACTCCGGCAGCATCCATACCAGCACAGACTTAAACACACAACCCACTGGTTCAATGCTCAGGGCAATCACACAGTATCCAACAAAATCAATCCCGGAACGATACCCCCACAATTGTAACCCTCAGGTTCGACCAGCATGTGTTTGTCCAGGAAAGACGGCCTCTGGCTCAGCCAAACTGAGAAATCTCGTTTGTGTGGACGCTGCGTGATATGTTGCCCAGTTACAAATCTATACTGCAAAATATCAGACAGTACACCATATGCAATTAAACGATTGAACTTTGTAAATCTTAATCTGACTATAGGGTTAGTAAAGAAAATAAAAAGAAAAATGGCGCATTTTAATGAAACAGTCTGATGTGCATGTTGGAGCTCATGGTTCCATGCATTCGTTTCCCCATTGACCTCTTCCGAGCATCGCTGACCCACAAACCCTCGCTTCAAGTCGACTCCGTCCGGCAGTCTACCAGCTCTCTCCACTTATGCCTTTTCTCTTCATCTCTCGCCGACAAAAGACTGCAAAATTCCTTCTCTCAGATCCACAAGAAATAACAACATGCTTCTCATTGCATGTCATACATTCTAAAGTCCCCGTTATCTCTAGTCATAACCCAAACACTGCTGCTAGAGAAACCATTACATTAGCAGTGAAACATTACAGAGAGGCCATTACATTAGCAGTAAAACCTTACAGTGTGTTATACAACCATTAATAATTCCCTTATAGGATGAATGGTGATTATAGTGGTATCGCCATTATTTTACAGCATTAATATTTGGTGATTTGGATAGTTGATTTTTACTATGACCTTAATATGATCTACTGTAAGTCATTTCTGTTTGGCTATTTAGGTGAATCTGAAATTAAAAATCTAGCATAGTGTTGGTGACCATGAAGCTACCTGTCATAACAATCAATTTCATTATTTTTATCCTATTGCTTTTTGTATGAGATGCCATTATTTTCTGCCTGGTTTTCTATATGATACGGAGGACAGGAGATTTCTAAGTGCTATTTTTAACTTGTGGAATATTTGTGACATTTAAGTTTATGGGAAGGGGTAAATTCGATGCAAAGACCAGTAACCATAAGTTCCTGGCCGTCAAAGGAATTTATTCAAATGGTCTCTTCCTGAAAACAGGTGGAATAATATCAGGAAATTGAAGGAATGATTACTCCTTGTGCAACACTAATTTAAGAACTCTCAACAACATGTTGCCTACTTTGTTTCTTTCTGCTATGTTGGTGATGGGTTACTCTGCTTCCATGAGTTAAAGTTGAATCATGCCTTAATGACAAAATTATACCACAGCAGCAATATTTTAAATAGGCCCTTATTGGCCATCCCGTGTCCATACCATTTCTGGCTAAAATGTAGATTTCAGATTTAGATTATTTATCACATGTGCATTGAAACATACTGTGAATTATGTAATTTGCATTAACAATCAACACACCCAAGGATGTGCTGGGGGCAGCCCACAAGTGCCATCACACATTCCGGTGCTAATATAGCATTCTACAATCCTTGGCAGAACAACACAGAAAACAATAAAACAGAAAGTACCAAACAACAAAGCAACAACAGTGGGGATAAGAAAGCCCCATTCCTCCCCCACCCTCCAGAAATACACCAACTCACCCATGCACATACACAGTCCTCTAACCCCAGGACAGGTTGTTTTCTTTGGCTTCTAGTGGACTCGTGGATTCACAGACACTGAACCTGATTTCCCCAGTGGATTCACAGGCACTGAACCTGATTTCCCCAGTGGATTCACAGGCACTGAACCTGATTTCCCCAGTGGATTCACAGGCACTGAACCTGATTTCCCCAGTGGATTCACAGGCACTGAACCTGATTTCCCCAGTGGATTCACAGAGATTCGCAGACCCGGACTGCAACCATTCTGCCTCAACTTCTGGACTTTCAATTGACCTTGGGGCTTCAGTCTAGTCCTCCAGTCAGGCTTCAGCCTTTCATCATCAGTATCAACCCAGGACTTACAGATGATGATGAACTCGGACCCAAACTCCAGGCCTTGAATGCTGGACTCACAGGTGATGGGACTCGAAAACTAAACCTCAAATTCTGGTCTTGCTAATGACAGGATCCTGATCAACCTTGCTGGTCTGCAGGCCTGACATCTGACTACTCTCTTGACGCTGTCCTTCGAATGTGGAGCAGAGGCTGAGGTTCTAGCCTGTCTACATCCCTGTCCCAAAACCCTAACCTGACCCCTAACTGCCCCCTCTGTCCCCAAAACCATGCCTATGAACCACATACTTTATATATAAAAAAAACTAAATGTGAGCTGTGATCTCAACAGAAGCTGCAACTCATTGCTATCTTGGGAAAAAAAGATTAGTTTATGCTAATCTCTTTGTGTCATTTCAACTATGTTGGATAGGATAAGTTTATAACTTGGATTTCAGTTTTTGAATTTTTAACAGTCATGATCATATTTATATTTGGTTCAATAGGCATTAGTTTTTCTGCTAAGAGAAGGAGTAAGAATTAAATGTCCTGTCTGCTTCAAACAGTTACCCTTCTGGCTTTCTCCATTCCTTTCTGTATGCATTTCGATTTAATGTTGCTTCTGCTCTGCATGGATATTTATCTAAGAATTTGTATGTGCTTCATTACATAATCTAAACAGACTTTTTAAGCAGAGATCCCTTCAGTGGAATTAACTCATGAAAGCAAATGATATGCTTAACTGATTGAAGGCTGCAACCATGGAGGGAGTCGAAAGCCAAATTACTCAGTTGTTTTTCGAGCCTTGAGTGATCAGAAGTGGAAAGAATAAACAGTTTCAAGTTTCTGGGTGTCAACATCTTTGAGGTTCTATCCTGGTCCCAACATATTGATGCAATTACAAGGAAGGCGCAACAGCGGCTATATTTAATTAGGGGTTTGAGGAGACACTATATGTCACCAAACACACTTGCAAATTTCTACAGGTGTACCATGGAGAGCATTCTAACTGGGTGCATCACTGTCTGGGATGGAGGAGCCACCGCACAAGATTAGAAAAAGCTGCAGTAAGTTGTAAACTCAGCCAGCCCCATCATAGGCACTAGCCTCCTCAGCATCCAGGACACTTTTTGAGGTGATGCCTCAGAAAGGTGGCATCCCTCATTAAGGACTCCCATCACTGAAGTCGTGCCCTCTTCACATTTCTGCCATGAAGAAGAAGGTACAGGAACCTGAAGCCACACACAGTTTCATGATCAGCTTCTTTCCCTCCACCATCAGATTTCCAAATGGACAATGAACCCATGAAAACTAACTCAGTATGTTTTCTCCTTTTTTTTGCACTATTATTTAATTTTATATATACAGTACTGTGGAAAAGTCTTGGATATATAGGTGTGTGTGTGTGTATGTTTGCTTAATTATTTATTTATTTATTTCATGATGTGAGTGATGATAAACCTGATTCTGATATGGGTCTGTGTTGTGGACTGAGAGTGGGAAAGGGGCAGGGAGAGTGGAATAATGGTTGGAAAAGAGGAATGAAGAGGGGAGTGAGCGGGAAGCACTAGAAAGACGTTCTGTAATTATCAATTTAACCAGTTGTTTGGAATCAAATAATCTTGTGTGGTGTCTTAGTGCTGGTTGGACCTGTACCCATGCCACACCAATATTATATACACACACACACACACACACACAGAGACATTAACACCCAGTGTACAGGAGAGACAAAAGCAGAAGAACTGTGGCATGTTCTCCAAGATACTTGGAGCAACCTACCAGCTGATTTTCTTATTAAAAAAAACGTGATAGTGTTTTTCAGAGACTTGATGCAGGCAAAGGGTGGTCATATCAAATATTGATTTAGGCTTTTTTACTGTTTACTGCTTTTTGTAGTATTTTTAATAAAAATACTTAATTATTTTGGGAAGTACCTTTGCTTTACAGAATTTTTGTGCTTTAGAGGCAAGGTATATTGTATGTGTATAAAAATTGTACATATCAATCACGTGTGTGTGTGTTTAGTAACTTAATAGTTTTTATTGTTACGTATTGCAATGTACTGCGGCTGCAAAACAACAATACATTAAACTTTATTCTGATTCATCTCTGATGCTTTCATTTAACACTTTAATTTAGATCAGCTCTTAAAGTATTTTATAAGATTAAACAGGCATATAAAAACAAGTGCAACAAATAACTATTAGTATCATTTGTCTGGTATGGCAATGATGTGAGCAAAAGTATGGTTGAATAATTGATCCTAATCAAATTACAGATTTTTTTCCTTCAGGATAGGGATTGACTGTAACAATGTTTGGTTGATGGGCTGAAAAGCATTCATGGTTCTATTTCAGTTTATTCTAGTAATCATTGACGAAGGAAATACTTGTCACTGCTGGGTTAATAAAACTGATGTGTTAATTACAACTTCCAGAGAAATAAATTCCACTCCTGCCAAGTGTGGCTCATCATTTATGATTTGATGTTCATGTTTGATTATACGATTCTACTACATTTGTCTGATGTTTATGTTTGTTTTAGGATCTGTCACCATGCCGTATTATGATCATAATTGATAGAAAATCAATATATTGTAAAATTAATCAGATTGTGTAAAAGCTTCTTTTATAATGAGAGCTTTGTATAATGGTTTGAAACTTAAACACTTGTTTGAAGTAGTAATTTCTTGATCTTTATATAACTGAATGAGAGGAAAATGTTATTCTCCTAAAGTAGTTTGAATCCATAAGATTTATTAACTTATGGCACAAATTAGGTGAATTTTTTTAATATTTTGTGTTTAGAACCTCTTCTCATAGCTAAAGCTTGTCTTTTCCATCTCAATTGAACAAGTAATGGATGTCGAACAAAGTAGCATTTAAAAATTGCTTGGGAATACTTGCCCTTGTGTCCATTTTCAAGGTTTAAAACTAATGAACACTAAAGTTAGTCATCACTATTGAAAATAGCTAAACAAATGTTGCTTTGTCGTGAATTTGAAAAAGAAAATACACCCACAGGAGAAATACATCTTTTATGACTTAAGCTTGTTCGAAAAAAGCATTTGGGAAGTTGTATGAAGTTGACCTCTGTTTCATAACTCTCTACATGTAAACTCAGAAACATTTGATGTGCCTTGCCTTTGGAAAAAGTTTTTTTTGTGTGTTATGGTAGTGGCCATAGGAAATCAACTCATCTGTATGCATAATTGGGGAAATAGGGCTATTTGAAGGGATTGCTTTCAGCATTTTAGAAATTGCAGCTTTTGAAGTGTATTAACTCAGGTTGGTAGAAAAATAATCGTCACATGTGAATTCTATTTAATTTGTTTTCAATGCATAAATAATGAAATACTGAGTTACTTGCATTCATTACTATTACTATGTTGCTTATGCATTTATACTTTCATTAAGTAAAATGTCCATGCTATTTAAAAGTGCTGTATGTTTTCCAGAGGTTTAAGACCAGATAATTTCATGTATTTATTTATTCAGGTGTCTTAGTAAAATTTACCAGTTAATTTACTTTTTATGCTTTAGTATTGAAAATTATTTTGCAATGACTGTTGGTAGTCAGAATCTCCTTACTTGGTCCCCAACGGACCATATATGTCATGAGTTAGAATTGCTGGCAACCTTGAGAGGGGGTGTGTAAAAGGCTCGATCACAGCTGCATGCTTAGAGTGCTGGTGTGTTGCAATTTATTCATCAACTTTTACAGTTATCAGAATTCTTCAGGAACTATCACAGAGCCAAGACCGAAGAAAGGAAATGTCAAATTGGAAAACACCAAAGGAAAATATGAAATGTCTTGAAGAAAATGGTACTAATTTATTTTATATCCTCTGTGTTTTCATTTCACGTGGAGGTATTCAGATGTATACTATGTGTGAGAGTGTTCCTTTAGTTTTAATCAATCTTGACACAATTTTTAATCAGTAGAATTGTCTACTGTTGTTAGTGACAAAAAGAACAATTGTTATGTATGTACTGTGTCAGAAAAGTTGCTGCAAGCATCAATCCATGCCATTAAATGCATTTTTCTGTAGTTACTGCATTTTAAATAATGTCTAATTCTTGTGATAAATGTCTTAGTTATATGTTGGGTAAGTTAAACCTTGCAAACATACTAACAGAGATTATTGAATTGTAGCTTCAGAAGCTCAATTAACACCTGAGTAATTGGAACTGGCAGATATAAGGAGCTTCAGGAATTGTAGCTTGTTTCTGTTGTTTATTGTGTGAAGTCTGAAAATGCAGATTTTTGTTATTTCTTTCTGGCTTTTATTACTTGGATAGGTATTTTCCAGTTAAGAGCTGTAACAGAGTAAAAGTGCCAATGACATTTTTGATAAATTTGTGATACTTTGATTTTTTTTGTGCTAACATAGGTTGTTAAAAGCATTTATTGCTTTTAAAATTTAAGTTTAATGTGGAGATTTAGCTTCAGAATTGGGCTTAATATTGATTAAACAATTAAAAGATTTTATCCTATGCCATGGCATTTTTATGCTTCTACTCATTACAGTCGAATAAGTGGCTGATACTGCCATTTATTTTTCCATTTAACAAAAACAAACCTGTTTGGAGTTGTTCAGACTGAGTGAAGAGGGGTTAAACCTGTCAAAAAATCCAAGTAAATTCATATGTCTTTATGAGCAATGCTGTTGTCAGGTTGACAGAGGATGCACTGAGAGCTTTATTTGGTGTGGTGAAGAGCAGAGTACTAATAGAGCACAGTGTTTAGAGAAACTATTTGATTTTGTTGGCCCAGCTGCCATTTTTTAAAAAAAGCTTACTGTTTCAGTCAGAATTCAGTTGTTTTGGAAAGAAAAGAGAAATAGAAACTGATCAATGGTTTTAAGCTATCTATACTTAAATATTTAGGGGTATGCTTTCAAGCTACCTATAACTAAATACTTTCAGGGAAGTTTTATTTGTCTGTAAATAAATACCTAAATGAGAGAAAATACATGGCCATCTGTATGTGATAGTGAGTGGGAGAAAGAATGTTTTATGCTATTATACCTCGGTATCTTGTTTCACATTATGCAGCAGTTCCTTCAGCAAATTTTTATGCTGCAATTAAGAAAATAACTCTTTGAAAGATCCCCTCACTCATGCATTCTGTTATGCTGGATGTTGGCTTTGTGGGTGAAGCCCTCATTTCTCAGTCAGAAGGTTGTGGGTTCATCACATTCCAGAGAGTTGACTAAAACATTTAGGTGGGATTGAGAGATTGCTGCATTGTCAGAGGTTTGTTTTATTGAATGAAGCATTAAATCTGAAAGTACTTTTAAGTGAAGTAAATTAAAAAAAAATAGCAATGAGATCTTGCATCTTATTCTTGCCTTGCATCTGAACTTTAGTCCTTTGGTGTATGTTTGGACTAAGGCTGCTGTGTGATCTGGAACTGAGTGGTTCTTGTCAATCTCAAACAGGGCATTGGTGATCAGATTATTCACTGTTACCACATTATCAATTTCACCATTTATCATTTTGTCTAGGATTGAGAATAACCTGATTGAATGGTATTTATTTGGGCTAGGTGATGTGACGAGAATACACATAGATTAAGATGTTAGCTGTCCTGTGCTGGCACCAGTGGGATCAGCAGTTGGTCTGCCACCTGTCTTCAGGAGAAAGAGAGATAAGGAAAACAATGGAGCAGCATTTGGAGATGTTAATGAAGGGACGGGAGCATTTAACGGAAGGAGAGCTGTCAAGATCGGCTCCCCCTTTGAACCCTGAACTGTTTGAAGTGATGGACAGATGATACCCCAGCAGGGGGATAAAAAGGGACAGGTTCGCTAAGGTAGACACACACGACGCCCCGAGGTAACGAGACCCTGGAAGCGGTGCGTCTCCCACAAGTCGGTGGGTAGTTTTGGACGGCTGGTCGCGGGTTCAAGCCATAGATGCACAGGGTGGAAAGGCACAATCGGCAGGAACCTGGTGTGTGTCCACCCTTGCCTGGGTGTCAGGTTCACCGCAGAGAAACGATCGTATCTGGAAACGGAGGGGTCACGGTCGGTGACCTCAGATGACATCACAAAGGGCTCGCATGAAAGCTGACTGCGAAGAATATCGAAGGTCTGTGTGGAAGCCGTTTGAATATTCATTCGTTTTGCTCTCTCTCTCTTCTTCCCCCCACTGTCCATCTCCCACGGCAGCGATTACTGCGAACTGAACTGAACTAAATTGAACTGAACTTTGCGTCATTTTGAAACTGGTCATTTACCCCTAGACAACGATAGAGCTTGATTGATCCTGTTATCTTATTCTGTGTACATGTGTGTTTATCATTGCTGAACTGTTGCATTTATTATCCTTTTGATTAGAGTACTGTGTTGCTTGTTTCTTTAATAAAACTTTCTTAGTTCTAGTAATCCAAACTCTAACTGAGTGATCCATTTCTGCTGGTTTGGCAACCCAGTTACGGGGTACGTAACATAAGTGGGGTTCTCGTCCGGGATTTTGAACGCTAAATTTGGGATGGAGTAAATTGATTGGGTTAAAATTCCCGAAAGAAAGAAAAGACAAACAGCAGAAATGGAGGTTGAGGGATTTATAAAGGCGCCGACCTTGGAGGCATTAGAGGATGCCAGGAAAGCGGAATTGGTAGCTGTGGCCAAACGGTTGAATCTTGCTAAGGGGAAGTCGACAATGAGGCGAGAGGAGATACACAGAGCTATCGTAGAGCATTATGTATCTAAAGGTGTGTTTCCCCAAGGGGAGCTGGAGGTGGTGTCTATTGAAAAACCTGCTGGAGACGCGGTTCAGGTGCAGCTTGAAAAACTGAGACTCGAACACGAGTTCTGGGTACGGCAGTTAGAACACGAAGAGAAACAGTTAGAAAGGCAGGAGAGAGAGAGAGAGAGACAGTTGGAGCGAGAGGAGAAACAGAGAGAAAGGGAATTCGAGCTGGAGAAGTTAAAGATAAGGGCAGAGCAGGGGCCCGTGCCGAACCAAGGTGGAGGGTTCCGGGCAACCCAGGAGGTTAGGCTGGTTCCCCCATTTGACAATACCGACGTGGATCGGTACTTCCTCCATTTCGAAAAAGTTGCTACCAGTCAGGACTGGCCGAAGGATAAGTGGGCTGTTTTGCTTCAGAGTGTACTGAAAGGGAAAGCCCAACAAGCTTACTCAGCTTTGTCTGCGGAAGACGCCCAGAGGTATGAGGTGGTGAAAGAGGCCATCCTCAGGATTTATGAGTTGGTCCCGGAGGCATACCGGCAGAGGTTCCGGAATGCGAGGAAGCAGTGGGACCGCACGTATTTAGAGTTTGCCCGTGAGATGCAGAGATATTGTGAGCGTTGGTGCGCCTCGAAGGGGGTAGAGGGGGATTATGACAGACTGCTACAGCTGATCCTGATTGAGCAGTTTAAAGGTTGTGTCCCTGAGGGTATGAGACCCTACCTAGATGAGAAAGAGGCAGCCACGTTAGCCGCAACTGCTAAGTTAGCGGAGATGAGTATGCGTTGATGCATAAAATGAAGTTTGCCCCGAGTAAAGGCTACCAGAAGGGTAGTCAGGACGGCGGGGAGAGTCCGCCAGAAAAGTCAGAAAGTAAGCTGGGGATTAGTGAGAAGGATAAGGTAGACCGGGAGCAGACTGGTAGGAAGTCTCCTGGGGTCGTCTGTTATAATTGCGGGAAAGTCGGACACTTTGTGTCCAGGTGCTTTGCCCCAAAGAGGGAGACGGGATAAGGAAAAACAGCGATTTTGACTGGCTGTATCGAGCTGGTAAAGGAACCGCTAGGAGAGTACAGGTCTGCCAAAGTTCAGGAAGGGCGTGAGAGGTTTATCTTGGCCAGATTGGTGTCAGTGAAAGAGGGGTTAAAACCAGTTCCAGTGTGGATCTGGAGAGACACGGGAGCGTGTCAGTCACTGATACTGAGGAGTGTATTAGAGTTTAGCTCAGAGACCCAGACTCGGGAGGTCAAGGTCAAAGGTATTGGGGAAGGGACAGAGTCAGTCCCTTTGCACCAGATACACTTACAAAGCAACCTGGTCTCTGGACTAGTCACGATTGGGGTGAGGCCCGAATTACCGATGAAAGGCGTGGAAGTCTTGCTCGGTAATGACCTCGCTGGGGGAATCGTGTTCCCAGCCGTGAGATTGACAGGTCAGCCTGCCAGCGTTGAGGCCCCGCCCGTGGACTCACAGGTTCATCACGGGACTGCGGAAGTAAATTTAGCTGAGACGTTTCTGCCAGCCTTGTACGAGAAGGGGGTAGAAAGTGAAAAGAAGGAGTGTAGTGAAACAAGAGGTAGTGAGGGAGCTGAGACAGACTTAGCATTAGCCAGGAAAGAATTTGTGCAGGTGCAGGAGCGAGTCGAGGGGCTGATGGTTTTGGCGGAGACGGCTCTCTCTGACGCAGAATTAACAAGGGAACCAGTAGGCTATTGTGTGGAGGAGGAAGTGCTAAGGAAGAAAGGGAGACCAAGTACCATACCCGCAGATGAGGAATGGGGGGTGGTGCAAAAGAGTTATGGGGATGAGATTTTTAACCTGGTCCACAAGGTACCCCCCGGTGGACATTTTGCGGTGCTGGAGGAAACAGTTGGTGGAATCATGAAAGAGGTTTACCGGCTGCACCGGAGGAAGGATGTTATTGATTATGGCCGACGCGAACTGAGACGGTCACAGGCTTTTGATATGCTAACAAACCTAGTCGGTGTTAGCGCGGAAATCAATGAAGCTAGGGTCCCCCTGATAAGAGAAAAAAAACATTTTGAAAAGATGAGTATGGTATCGACCAGATGGGAGAAGGCTATTGTTTTGGCCAGCTCTGCTGATAAGGTCTCTCCCTTAATCCCCGAACAAAGCGACTCTTTAGGAGAAGTAATTAAACGACTCGCACACATGTGTTTGATTGTCCCGAGGCGATGCAAAGAACTGGGACGTTGGGTGGTGTTTGTCCGCTAGGTCAGCCTAGTGAGCAACAGCCCTATAGAATGAGTAATTCAGTGATGAAAGGGCTGACGAACACAGAGGTGTGTATTGGCGATGTAATACGGCTGTCTGAAGCCAGCTTGATAGTGAACCTTGAAAAAAATGAGTTCGGCCACATGAAGGTCACTTACCTGGGAATTGTGGTGACACAGGGGCAGCTGGCAGCGATGCAAGCTAAAGTGCGGGCTATCTCTGACATCCCAACCCCGACAGACAGGAGGGCCCTCAGAAGGCTCTTGGAGATGGTGGGGTACTGTAGGAAGTTTTGCAATAACTCTGCGGTTACTACCCCTCCCCCTCCTACTAAGCCCTCGTGAGAGAAAACTAAGTCGGAATGGGACGACCCTTGTTATTGTGGTCCGGGACGAAACCCAATGAGAGGTTACATTGATCGCAATTCATCAGTGTTTTTGGCCACTATGAAGTTTGCTAAGTTGGAGCCTGGTCTAAGGGATTATTAATAACACATGTAAAAGGAACAGAGAATGTGATGGCTGACTGTCTGTCAGGTGTTGACAACTTCAAGTTCGCTGTATTAGCCAAATAGCTGATAAAGATGTGTATTTGTGTGTATCAAATAATGTATTCATGTTTGTAATTTTTACCCCGGTAAAAATCCTTAAAGGTGGGAAGTGTGACGAGAATACACATAGATTAAGATGTTAGCTGTCCTGTGCTGGCACCAGTGGGATCAGCAGTTGGTCTGCCAACTGTCTTCAGGAGAAAGAGAGATAAGGAAAACAATGGAGCAGCATTTGGAGATGTTAATGAAGGGACGGGAGCGTTTAACGGAAGGAGAGCTGTCAAGATCGGCTCCCCCTTTGAACCCTGAACTGTTTGAAGTGATGGACAGATGATACCCCAGCAGGGGGATAAAAAGGGACAGGTTCACTAAGGTAGACACACACGACGCCCCGAGGTAACGAGACCCTGGAAGCGGTGCGTCTCCCACAAGTCGGTGGGTAGTTTTGGACGGCTGGTCGCGGGTTCAAGCCATAGATGCACAGGGTGGAAAGGCACGATCGGCAGGAACCTGGTGTGTGTCCACCCTTGCCTGGGTGCCAGGTTCACCGCAGAGAAACGATCGTATCTGGAAACGGAGGGGTCACGGTCGGTGACCTAAGATGACATCGCAAAGGGCTCGCACGAAAGCTGACTGCGAAGAATATCGAAGGTCTGTGTGGAAGCCGTTTGAATATTCATTCGTTTTGCTCTCTCTCTCCTTCCCCCCCACTGTCCATCTCCCACGACAGTGATTCCTGCGAACTGAACTGAATTCAATTGAACTGAACTTTGCGTCACTTTGAAACTGGTCATTTACCCCTAGACAACGATAGAGCTTGATCGATCCTGTTATCTTAAATCTGTGTACATGTGTGTTTATCATTGCTGAACTGTTGCATTTATTATCCTTTTGATTAGAGTACTGTGTTGCTTGTTTCTTTAATAAAACTTTCTTAGTTCCAGTAATCCAGACTCCAACTGAGTGATCCATTTCTGCTGGTTTGGCAACCCAGTTACGGGGTACGTAACAATAAACACTGAATTTTGTGGGTACATGGTTGTAAATCATTCTGACTTTTCTTTGTAATTCATGGGCTGAGCCCTTTCATCTTAGAAGATAGGGATGATGTTAAAACTGTCACTTGCCATTATTTGTTCATTAGTACATTGCCATTCCTGAATGGATGTGCTAGACTGCAGGCCTTGGATCTGATTATTGGATTACATGTTGTTTTTGTTATTTAGAGTTGCATTTGACATTTTAGAACCTTGTTTCTGGTATTCTTGATGCTGCCCTGGCACACTCTACTGCATTAAAAGCAGACTTCACCCCATGACCTGAATGAAGGATGTGTCAGGGCAGAAAATTACAAATTGTGGAATACAGTTCTGTTTCCAATGGTCTGTAATGACTCCATGGTTGTAAAATTTTGAGCTGCTAGATTCATTCTGAACATACTCTATTTTATATAGATGGTGTATTCAATGTGAAAGTGGGACTTTTCTCTAAAAGGTCTATATTTGTTCATTCCAGCCTGTGACATTGTAAACACTTAAATCTGTTCCTGATAGTTTTTGGTGAGAGTGAGATCAAGTTTGTTTACAAATGCAAGAGATTCTGTAGATGGTGGGAATCTTGAGCAGCACATCAAAATGCTGGAGGAACTCAACAAATCAGGCAACATCTATGGAGGGGAATAAACTCAATGATTTGGGCCGAGACCCTTCATCTTGATTGGAAAGGAAGGGAGAAGACCTCTACAGGGATGTGTTGATCCCTCTTAAAAATTATATGTGGTTTGTATTTGGTCTTATTCTTATAAGCTCTAGAGTAAAGGAGCCTAGTTTACTTAATATTTACCTATAAAAAGAGGCATGCCATTCCAGATGCCACAGTAATGATTTTTTTGTGATCATTTAGCAAAAATGTACACCAAAGAAAAGAAATCAAAGTTGCACACAATACTTCAGGTGTATTCTCACCAAAACCCTATGTAATTAGAGAAAAACATCCTTATTGCAGTGCTCAAACCCTGGATAAAGGCCAAGGGGTCACTTTTATTAATTGTGTCTGCATCTGCTGTTTAGCTTTCAGTGACTTATGTGCAAGGATGTCAAAGTCCTTCAGCCTGTGAACATTTCCTAATCTTGACCATTTGAGAAATTGCCCAGAATTTCTTTTTGTTTCTCTGAAGTGGATGACTTCACATTTTTACACATATATTCCACCAGCCATGTCCTGGCCTATAATCTTAGCTTGTCTATGTCTCATCTTTTTGCATTCTCTTCACTACTCGTAAACTCATGTAGTTTCATGTATTCAGCAACTTGGGCATTTTGCATTTGGTTCCCTCAGCCAAATCATTGAAATAATTTCTTACTGCCCTGCAAACTGATCAAGCCAATCTATTACTGCTCTTCCTTTTTGTTAACCAATTCTCACTTGAGTATATTTTTCGCATTTCCTTATGTTTGCTTATTAACCTTATGGGGACAAAATAAAAAGCCTTCTGTAAATCAAAATACATTCTATCCACTGGTTCTCCCTTACCTATTCTACAGATTACAGTTTCAGCAGATAAGATAAAGTATAGGAGCAGAATTAGGTCTTTTTACCCATTGAGTCTGTTCCACCATTCAATCATGGCTGTTTTTTTTTCAACCTCATTATTTTCCCCTTTCCCGTCATCCTTAACCCAGTTTCCAATTAAGAATCTATCAATTTCTGCCTTGATGAGTCAAACATGATTTTCCTTTCACATTGACTCTGTTCAATTCTATTATTTCCTAAGTTCTTCATATCACATCCTTTATAACGGATTCCACCATTTTCTCAGCTGATGACAGACTTTATTCTTCCTTAAATAGTTGGGCCGTTTGTGTTTTTTAACCTGAAGGAACCATTCTTGATTTGATAGAATTTTGGTCAGAGCATTCTGTGTCACTACAATTACCTTTTGCAGAAGTCTAGAATGTCCATAATCATGTCCTTGAGTTTTGTCAGTTTATTGGTCATTAATTTCTCTGAGTAATATTTTGTTAATAATAATGATTTATTTTACAGGATAACTGATTTCTCAGTTGAGAAAGTATTTGGTAATCTGGAGAATCTTTCCTTGTCCTTGTTTGACTTAATGCAAAGACTTATGGGATCTGGAACCAATATTTGGACACCCGGGTACACCTTCCCACCTGTACATGACAGATGTGTACTGCTGGTGAGACAATTTATCTTACCAACAGCTGCATGGAAAGAATTTTGTTTGTCTGGATTTGGTACCCTAGCTGATACTAGATTTACTGCCCCCTTTATTCTTACAGGTGATCCCTCCAGGTAGCAGAAATTCACCCTGAACTGCCTAATTGTTGCTAAAATGTGAGATAATGAAGCAAAGTTTACAAGTTGAATGTAGTATAACAATGCACCTTGCATGATACAAACAAATGTATCTATGGTATTGATATTCTATATTTTAGTTGCTAAAACAAATATTCTTTCAGTTACTGGTTATCCATCAAGATAACACTGTCAGAAATTATTTTAAGAAAATAGCATGTGACTCTTCATACCTTTCCCAGCTTTTCCTTGATTCTACTATGTTCAAGGTTCAGGGTTCTTAAATTTTTATTTTATTACTTGTAGTTGCTTTATTACAAATGTTTCCAATATTGGCAATAGTTCACAGTACATTTAGCTTGGCCCATTCTACTCAAGTAGCTGGATTTTACATGAAAGTGTGTAGTGTATCTGTGAGTGTACAATTACATGAATAGAAGAAGACTATATTTTGCAGATTTATTAATGACACAAGTACCATTAAAACCAACTGCTATGTCAGGGTATTGATACATTGAACACAGAACAGTACAGCTTAATACAGACCCTTCAGCCCATGATGTTGGGCCATTCCTTTAACCCCCATCCCTTGCCTCCCACACAGCCTTCCATTTTTCTTTCATCCATGTGCCTAAGAGCCTCTTAAATGTCAGTAATGTATCTGTCTCTACCACCACCCCTAGCAGTACATTGCACATACTACCAACCTCTGAAATTCCTCTATATGTTCCTCCAATCACAAAGTTATGCCCCCTTGTATTATCTATTTCAGCCCTGGCCAGTCTATCTATGCCTGTTATCATTTTGTGCACCTCTATCAAGTCATCTCTTATCCTCTTGTCCGAAGGGAAAGGCTCTGGCTCACTCATCCTGTCCTCATAAGACATGCTCTCTGATCCAGGCAGCACCCTACTAAATCTCCTCTGCACCTTCTATAAAGCTGCCACATCCTTCCTATCATGAGGCAACCAGAAATGAACACGGTATACCAAATGTGGTCTAACCAGAGTTTCATAGAGCTGCATCATTATCTTGTGGCTCCTAAACTCAGTCCTTTGACTAATAAAGACCAACACACCATATGCCTTTTTAATCATCCTATCAATTTCACTGCAACTTTGAGGAATCTATAGATGCGAACCTCAAGATCTCTGTTCCTCCATACTGTTAAAAATCCTGCTATTAACCCTGTATTCTGCCTTCAGGTTTGACCTTCCAAAGTGAATCACTTCACACTTTTACGGACTCACCTGCCACTTCTCAGCTCAGCTCTGTATCCTATCAATGTGCTGATGTAACCAATGACAACCTTCTGTACTATCCGCACCACCACCGACTATTGTGTGGCATACAAACTTCTAACCCACATTCCACTTCCTCATTCAAGTTACTAACTTGCAAGTTGAGTTGATAGTAAGAAAGGCAAATAAATTATTAACGTTCATTTCCAGAGGACTGGGATCTCAAAAGCAAGGCTGAAATGCTGAGGCGTTATAAGGTATCGGCCAGACCACATTTGGAATATCGTGGCAAGTTTTATAGGATTCAAAGGTTCATTTATTATGAAACTATACAATTTTGAGGTTCTTTTTCTCCTGATAGCCTTGAAACCAAGAAAAAAAACGGTAATGCAAACATCACACTTCAAACCCCCCTCCGTACGAAACGTGAAAAGAACATTGACTACCTAATCCCCCTCTACCCAAACAAAGAAACTAATGTAACAAAAACATCGACTCCCAAATCCCCTTCACCTGCACAAAAAAACAAGAAAGAATGGAAGAACAAAAACACAGAATATAAAAAACTGTAAGACTGAAAAAAGTCCATAGTCCAAACCCATATTCATATTTATATCTATGCCCAAAAAACAGAAAATCTCAGTAATTCCTCTGGGCATAGTGGCAGGCCACACAGGTTCCCCTCTCTGGTAGCAGGGCGATGAGAAGGCAGCCAACCAGCGCACACCTTCCAGATTCACCTTGATGTTTCAATCCTCCTTGTCGTTTTAATCGGTGAAAAATGGAAGCTTTAATCGGCAAAATGGAGTTGAACATTTGCTTGCACCCCCTGCAGCCTCCTAACCGGGAGGCTTGAACTCATTCCCTCTTGGAATCCTCTCGGAGACAGCAAAGCACTGGATCACCCAAACAATCTCCAAACTGCAAATCACAGGCTTGAACAGTTCCAGAAACATATTCAAGATGAAAAATAGATGTAAAAGAAGGGAAATAAATAGTTTTGTGGTCTATCCCAAATATGTCGGTTGTGAGAGCGATGTATGTTGGTGCCACCTTGACCAGAACTTTTAGTCCCCATATTCTAAGGAAGGATAAGACCATAAGACATAGGAGCAGAATTAGGCTGTTTAGTCCATCAAGTCTGCTCTGTCATTTGATCTTAGTTAATCTATTTCCCTCTCAACGCATTCTCCTGCCTTCTCCCCACAGCTTTTCAATCCCTGACTAATCAAGAACCTTAAATATTCGCAGTGCCCTCACCTCCACAGCACCCTGTGGCAGTGAATTTCACATTCACCACTCTCTGTCTGAAGAGTTTCCTTGTTCTAAATGGACGTCCCTCTGTCCTGATAGTGCTCCTGATATGATGTCTTTCATTCCCAGAATCATTTCCGTGAACTTCTTTTGAACCCTCTCCAATATCAGCACATCCTTTCTTAGATCAAGGGGCCCAAAACTTCTCACAGTACTCCAAGTGAAGCCTCACCAATGCCTTATACAGCTTTATATCCTTGCTTTTATATTCTAGTCCTCTTAAAGTGAATGCCAATTTTGCATATGCCTTCCCCACCACCAACTCAACCTGCAAGTTAACCTTTAGGGAGCCCTGCTCAAGGACTTCCAAGTCCCTTTCCACCTCTGATTTATGAATTTTCTCTGTTTTGAAAATAGTCTGTGCTTTTATTCTTTCTAACAAAATGCATGACCATACACTTCCTGACAGTGTATTCTATCTGCCACTTCTTTGCCCATTCTCCTAATCAGTCTTAAGTCCTTTTGCAGCCTCCCTGCTTCCTCAACACTACTTTCCCCCTCCACCTAGTTTTGTATGTTCTGCAAACTTGGCCAGAAAGCCACGAATTCTGTCATCCAGATCATTGACATATAGTCTAAAAAGCAGTCCCAACATTGACCCCTGTAGAACACCACCAGTCACTAGCAGCCAATCAGAAAAGCTCCCTTCATTCTCACACTTTGCCTCCTGCCAATCTGCCAGTGCTCTACCCATGCTAGTATCTTTCTTGTAATACTATCAGCTCTTAAGCAGCCTCATGTCAAAGGCCTTCTGAAATTCCAAGTACACAAAATCTACCATTCTCCTTTGTCTATCCTGCTTTTCACTTCCGCAAAGAATTGCAACAGAATTCTCAGGTAAGATTTTCCTGAAGGAAACCATGCTGACTTTGGCCTATTTTATCATGTGTTTCCAAGTACCCTGAAACCCAATCTTTAACAATCCACTCCAACATCTTCCCAACTATTGAGGTCAAGCCAATTGGCCTATTATTTCCTTTTTTTCTGCTTCCCTCCCTTCTTAAAGAGCCGACAGGTGGGCTAAACCAGGTGAGGGTTGCCAACGGGTCTCATAACCTGGTGAGATAGGGACATGCCTGTGCTAGCATGTGAAGTCAGCCCTGGTGGTCTGGGCAGACGAGATCTACAGTGAGATCCAAACTTCAGGAAGGCAGTGCTGCAATGCTACCTGGAAAGTAAAGAGCATGGTGAGACGCAGAGGTCATAGTCAACCACTGCAACCAGGGAAGGCTCCAGTTGTAACACCTACTCGTACCACTGGACCTGGACTTCTGAGGTTGAGAGAGTAGAACTCCTCAGTGCAATGGCTTTTCCATTTAAAAACTCTCTTGCACAGATTTCCTACCATGGTCAGTGGACAACCACTAGTAATATTAATAGTGTTCTAATTTGTTTTGTATTTCATTTAAATACATAAGTTAGTCCTGACAAAGGGTCTCGACCTGAAATGTCGACTGTACCTCTTCCTAGAGATGCTGCCTGGCCTGCTGCGTTCACCAGCAACTTTGATGTGTGTTGCTTGAATTTCCAGCATCTGCAGAATTCCTGTTGTTTAAATACGTAATTTGTTACTCAGTTAAACAGTGGTTTGTATTTTCTCTTATACCTTTTTAACTATTTCCAGGAAACTTTGGCTAATTGGGGCACCCACTTAATTGGGCCAAGATGTACTGGTCCCGATGTGTCCCAATTAACCGGAATCCGCAGTATTTTAACAAGATATCATGCTATATTAGTTTAATTAAGCTTTGCACAGAAACTTTGCCCGTACAAATCAACAAAATATGGGTTTTAGATTGCTTTTCACAACACAAAAGGAAGAATCCTCAAGAAAATGAAAAAAACTTGAACTTTACCAATAAAAAGGGTTTGTGATAAAATTATAACTTTAATAAAGGTCATACATAGTTAAACACTGAAGCATGTACCACACTTGCAATTTGAGGCAAGTGGAAGGATTACATTATATATGTAATTTCTGCGTTATAAATATTTTTCAGAGTTACAGTGCGAGTAGTCTAGTCTAGGCAATACACAATGAAGGAAATTTATGTACAGACTGATGGCTGGTAACTGAGTTATACTGAAAGAAGTGTGTTGTCAACCAACATCAGTATCACTCAAGTTCCTCACTGAAGAGACAATTTAATAGCTTTTTCAGAAATATTGCAAGGGTAGGCAAAAATGTTTTCTTTCAGTAAAAGTCAATAGCTGATATTCTGTTGCTCCCCACAGCCACTTTTACAAACTTTTCTTTGATTCAATTTTCCGAGTAACCTGGATTGAGCAGAAGAAAGCAACTCTTATTTCTGCAAAGCCTCTCCCATGCTAAACAATTCAGTTGAAAGGAGTAAATTCTTCATGCATACCAAGTGTAAGACAATCAGGTCAAATCAAAGACAGTGGAACAAATTAAATTCATTTATACTGCAGAAAGAAGAATTCAACAAAGGACGGTCAACTTTGTACTTTTAGTTTACATAACTATAAAGGACACAAATCCAAGTTCTGTTGAGATTAGGGACATCATATCAGAAGCAAATGAATTCAGTCATGATGTTCTGTTGGTGGCATTAAGCACAAATTTTGTAATGATTAAATAGTGACTGTCTAGTTTAGTTATGTCTGTACAGCTTACAGAGTCTGATAAACATCTCTCCATTGCTCCAGAATCTGAGGTGTGAATGTGATCTATGGACTGCATTAGCAATTATTGTATGGTAAATTGCCAGGATACACCAGTGACTTCACAATTAAAACAAATATTTTACATGACAATCTCTGCTTTCAGCCCCTAATACAAAATACATAAAATCATCCTTGGAGAACATAGTTCTGCATAGTATTACTATTATAGAATGACAAGATAATAACTTCAATGTAAAAGCAAATATAAGAGAAGAATTTATTTCAAGCCCTGCTTGTAACTCTTCAACTACATCGGCATATCCAGTACAGTAAAAGTCATTTTAATTATTATTACTTAATGCGAGTGAGAGGCAATTTAATTTGCTCATGCAACATGTGATCAGTACAGCCTTCATTGGATTGCGAGCAAGACACAAGTGACAGTTGTCAAAAACAGAAGTGTTTCACAAGAGTGGATTTCCAAATCGTGCACAAATATATTTAGGATGTAAACCTTTGGTCATTGTGCAGTCTAGGCTCTTGTGACTCCAGATCAGTGGTTCCCAACTTACAGGTTGCCCATCGCCCAACACCGCCGCCCCCCCCCCATCAAAGCACTTTCATTCTTGCCAACACCTCTCTTAGGCACAATATACTTTCCAGTGCCCCATAGTGTAAAAACATGTCTACCGTATGCTAACATAAGAAACATGATTCTGCTTTAAACTTTTATTTGTCTTTAAACCTAGCTTACACAGTCCCTGTATGCTGTACAGCAGCTTCAATATCAATGTGATCCTTGAGCTTGATGGTTTTTAGCAAGAGTTGAAATATCTGGTTCAAGTTGTGACAGCAAAAGCCTTAAGCCCCCACACATAACAATGTCCAAGTGTTTTTTGTGTGTATGTGGTTCACTGCACTGAAGCCTGTTTCGACAAGGTAGGAGGGTGGAAATGCATTGAAGAGCAGTTTGGCTCTTTTCCAAAGATCAGGAAGCTTCATATGACAGTGTAACCACGTATCACAAAAGCCGACATTTTTGAAAAGCATTTTGGCTTCTTCACATTCTTCCACTTAGCAAGGAAATGGGTTTTTTACCCAGTCTGGAATTTCCAGGTCGTTCAAATCCTTGAATTGAGTTTGAAAATCCTTCTTCAGTGACTGCGGGTGTAAGTAGAATTCTTGCAAATCACTATCTATGAAAGAGAGTGCCATACTTTCCATACAGGGAACTGAGAACATTCATCTCCCAATGTTGTCTTCTGTATTTTCAATTTTTTGATAAAAGTGGACACTGCATGTTTTACCTAGACTAATTTGAAATTGTCACCCAGCAGTTTCATATTTAGAATGTTCATTTTGTCATACAGATTGCCAAGGTATGCAGCATCTCCACATCGTTCCATCTTGTTTCCCAAACTCTTGTCGACTTCGAGCAAAAATTTAACCACAGTGACAAAAAGATCGAAGAAAAGCTTTAAGAGGCAGCCTTTTGTCAGCCAGTGCACTTCAGTGTGAAGAAGCAAGTGTTCCAACTCTTCATCGTTATCTTAGCAAAACTGATGAAATATTCTGCTATTTAATAGATGAGCTTTAATTTTGTTGATGGCAGATATCATAAGAGTCATGCTTGAAAAAGTCACTGGCTGAAGTATTTGGCTGCGAAATGTTGGTGATGAATTACACAATGGATTGCAAACAAACTTGGAATTTCTTCTTTCATAATTGCCACTAAACCAGCATGGTGACCTATCATATATAGTGCTCCATCTGTTGCACAAGAAATCATGTTCCTAATTGGAATACTTTTATCCTCAATATACATTTTGAGTTCATTGATTTTTCATTGTTATTTAATTTTATCTTTTTACAAAAGAATCTCTTCATAAATTTTTCCATTTCTGATAAACAGTACATATGCCATCAGCAATATCTTGTTGATTCACACAGTGGAGTCATCCAGTTATATCCCAAATTCTGTTTTTTGTAGCTGTGTGAATAGTTGATGCTCAATGTCTTTGTTCATTTTGTCAATATGATGAACTTGAGAGTTGTTACTCAGAGGAATTGATTTTAAAATACTGGTATCCATTTTGAGAACAGTGGTGAGCATTTCTGATACAGCAGGCATTATGAATCTTTCACCAATGGTATGAGATTTTCCACACTTTTCTATCATTTTGGAAATGTTATAAGAAGCAACGAGACCACTATCGAGGTCATTTTTAGCTTTCTTGCCAAATGATTGGAGTGTACAACATTGTTCAAATGCTGCTTTCATCTTCTGGAACTGAGTAATACCATAAGTAGCCTTTTCGGGGTGTCTTTTACGGAAGTGTTCCTGCAATCTTGATAGTTTCATGGCTTCATTAGAAAATATAGTATTACAAATAAGACGCATGGGACATTACTGATCTAACGGGATGGAATAAAACCATACTCCAGGTATATAAACATAGTATTGATGCATTTCCTGTAGTTTCTGTTTCTTAGCAGGATTAGAATTCAAGGCCTCACCCTCAAAGATTGCGCCATAAGTATTTATCCGTCATTAATGGGGCTAAATTAAAATGAAAAATTAACACAAACTGGGAATGATTATTGGATGTTGATGACAGCAGCAACTTGACACAGATGGAACGATGGTAGCAGCGTGCAGAGGTGCGGCAAGGCGAAGGTAAAAACGATCACAATAGCGAAAATTAAGTTAAAAAGGGTCCAGATTGGAATCTGAATGTTAGTCAGGATAGAGCGAGTGTTTGGCAAGCTACCTTGATACCACCCCAGTTAGTGCAATTGACCAGTCAAGGAAGTCTCATAATCCCCAAAAATGGTTCTTGACTGCAGATATGAAGCCAAGGGGTCACTTTGAACAGCTCAAGAGGAATCATCAGGGTTGGCAGTTCCAGTGACTGGCTGCCTTTTACTGCCTGGTTCCAACCAGCGCTATATCGTTGCATGACCTGTTTTCTGTTGATCTGTAGAGAAAGTTGAGAGGGTGTACTTGACTTAGCAGCTGTTAAATTGCATGAACTTGTTCTGTGGTGCAAGTTAAAGGGAATTGTTGGGCACACTGGTTGCTAATTTATGCATCCCCATTAATGTCTTTTTGGTTGATACAGTTGGATGAAATTGCTGAGTTTCAGATGTGCTGTGAAGACAAGTGCTCACTGCCTGCAGAGCTATGGTTCTTCCTGTGTTCCAGTGCCTCATCCTTTTGTTTCAGAAAATGCCTGTTCTACTAATTGTTGGTCAAGTATCATGTCTCAAGTTAGGGTGCTGCTTACTGCTCCCCCCCCCCCACCCCCCGACAACTTCTATTTCTGCTCATACCCCCTTGGGACAAACAACTGCCTTGTTTTGGAATCGCTGCTCTGGACCTGTTGATAAGTTTACTTTTAACTATTTGTTTAGTTCAGGGAGAGAATGAGATGGACATAAATGCAGGCATGGATAGCGATGTCCATATCCCATGAATAAATAAAGAGAAAAAAACCCTGACTGACTTCTATACGTGAATAATTTTAGCTCTGAATTATGCTGCTCTTTCTGCTGATGAAGCATGATGTACTTGAGGTGAAATAAGAGGATTATGTTTCATTCAAAACAATTACCATCATATTAATACCTCTTCCTTGAAGTTTAGGTAATGAACAGAAGCTTTTTAAGCTACCTCATTGTTTCCTTACTAGATTTGATGCAAGCATTTGAGCAGTTCTACCTGCCAGTCTGCAAACATTGAGGGTGTTGTCATCCATTCTATACAATGGATAGAATACAATGTCTCAGATATGAATTCTGGTAGATATTTTACATATTTATTGGTGCAATGTGCAGCATTTCTGGAGTTCCATCGTTTATTAAGCTGCATAGCAAAAATAGAATTCTTTTTATTCATTACTTCACAATTTACAGCAAACAACAGGAATTCTGCAGATGCTGGAAATTCAAGCAACACACATCAAAGTTGCTGGTGAACGCAGCAGGCCAAGCAGCATCTATAGGAAGAGGCGCAGTCGACGTTTCAGGCCGAGACCCTTCGTCAGGACTAACTGAAGGAAGAGTGAGGGATTTACAGCAACTCTTTTTGCCATGGGCATATGATGGAACAAATAATATTTCTCAATATAGTCAGATAAAAGCAGAAATCTTTAACTTTCTATTTAAAAAAAACCAATGATTTATTAGTGGTAGAGCAGTCTCTGTCATTGTAAATGTTGTAACGTGAATGCATGATGTAAGAAATAACAATATAAGAAGATCATAGTTAAACCTTTATCAAAAAATTATATTTAGATAGCAACAAATTGAAATGCAGAATGTATTTATGAATGATACCTTGTGCACATTTTGTTTGTATAGTTTGTTCAACGTGTTTTGTTCATAGGATACAATAAAATGGCCATTGATCACATCTGTATTCCTGAGTCAAAGAGGTAGGATTCGTCATTATTTTCTTCATGGAAATTAGTTAACTTGTAAGAATACTTGAGGGTTGATGTGAATCCCATTTTGTTGAAGTTTCAAGGGAAAATTCTATTTATTTTCGTTATTCCTGAATAATTATGCTCTTATTTTGGCAGGATTCTGTGTCCTTGGATACGTGTATTCAGAATACTCTGTCAACACTCTATCCCCCCTTTGAGGCCACAGCATCCACTGTTCTGTGTCAGGTTTTTGATGTCGTGGAGAAAACATATTGTGGTGATGGATTGTGCTACCTTATTGATTTCCTCGTCCCTGCTAAACACATTCTGCAGTGCATCCAGCAGGACGCTTGTGTAAGTAAAGGTTTAAAAGCAGTGAATGGATGTAATTTATAATATGATTTAATATGTTATGACTTAATATAAAATGAAAGAGTGAAGTAATGTGAAATAGTGTGAAGGTTATGATAAATGTCTTTATTTAAAATGTAAAATACGGTTGTCAGAGATGCTAGCTCAAAGCAAACTGCAGGAAAAGGTACAGTTCATCTGCAGTAAGTTTACCTAAACTCGGCCATGTATTTAGAAGAACCAGAAATGACTTCGTCAAAAGATATGAGAACTATGAATTGTCCCTTTAAACAATGTCATAGACTAAATAACTTTATCTCTAAAGACAATTTATAACATCAAATCTATTCATCCAAGAAGCTATTACTTTTTTGACCTTAGAGCCATGTAATTGAAAGGACTAATACAGGAATGTTTTCATTCTGCAAAAATTTGATAATGAGTATTTATTGAACCACCAAGCGTATGATTGGAAAGCACATTAAATCTGGTTTGTGAATTCCTTAAGAATTGATGAAATGAAAGTACAGATGTGTTTGTATTTTGTTTGATATTTTAGAAGCATGTATAAAGGATCTTTGTATGTTACTGAATGCTTGATAAATGTAAGAATGACTTGGGTTCAATAAACACAAATCCCGTTAATATAACTGATAAATTTTCTACAATTTAAGAGATATCAGTTTAGGATAAGTGCTTGTTTTAGTCACCTGCTTCGCATGCCAAATGCATACTTTTGTGACATTGCTCTTTAAATAAATCATAATCACAAGTGGTATGACTGGACCATCTTGAGTAATAACTGGTAAAAATAATGAAATACAAAGTACAGTTTTGTTTACACAGCTCAGTACTGAGAAAGCAGTGCCCTGTTAGAAGATTTAGAAGTTACATTGAAGATTCATGTGCCCTCTTGGGTGGAGACCAATGTAGCAAAAGACCAACGAAAGAATCCAGATCAGCGATATGATTGTCAACTTGGTTTGATGCACAAGGGAAGTGGAGAAAAATGGCAAAGGAGAGGAGCAATCTCAATCTTTCGACTATAAAGTCCAGCAGCATCTTGCACTACTTGGCAGTGAAGAGCAAAGCACAGCACAGGAACAAAGAAGGAAGTATAAACTTTTCAATTATTTGCCTTAACTATCTGTAAAGTAGGTTGGTTGAAGGTATACAAAAATCTTAGGAATTCATGGATTTTCTAATGTGCTTTTGTTTCACATTAGTCTTTGTCATTCATGTATATTTTTGTAAGCTAAATTATTAAACTTGCTATTTGGTGGTTCTTCTGAATGTGGTCTGCCCCTCCCCCTCTACAGCAGAATAGACATTGTTCAACTAGATGTTTTTCAGTAGGCATGACAAAAGATACTACATTCCTTAAGGGAAGAAGTAATGAATGCAAATGAAAATACTGTGCTTTTGGAAGAGCAAGATAAAGAGGATTGATTTGGATGGATTCAATTACATATCTGGCAAAATAATTACCTCCTGTTTTGTAAACTTGAATGATGCTTCAAGTTTTAGAATTGGTGCTTTAAGTTGTTTGTTCCTCCTCCTGCTTTGCACTCACTTAAAGATGAAATGAAAATTTTAACTTTTCAAGCTGAAAGTCAAGTTTATTATCAAATGCACAAGTACATGTATACATAGATACAATGAAGGATTTACTTTTAGGAGCACCATATGTATATTTATGATCTAAGTAGCATTCACAGAAAAATATAAATTATACACTATTTTACAAGAAAACATAATTAGAACCAGAATCAAGTCCATTTCAGTGCAACGTGTTCAAAGTGTACATAATGTTCCTCAACTGTAGTGGTGAGGGTTTTGCTGGTCGATTCAAGAATCAGATCGTTAAAGGGATGTAGCTGTTCTTGAACCTGGTGGTGTGGGACTTTGAGCTTCTGTACCTCCTGCTGATGGCAGCTGAGAAAAGATGGCATGGCCGAGATGGTGGAGTTCTTTGTTGATAGATGTTGCCTTCTTGAATTTCCTTGGATACTATCAGTGGTGGGGAGGAGCATGCCTGTGATATATTGGACAGAATCCACTACTCTGCAGCTTCTTATATTACAAGCATTCAAATTGCCATACCACACCATGATTTCAGGGTACTTTCAACTGTGCATTTGTAGAAGTTTATTAAGTGTTTGACGATAAATCAAACCTCCTTAAATTCTTGGGAAATCTCTTTAGGTTTTGTTTTCAATCCATTTCTCTCATAGGCCTGTCTGCAGTGTAGCATTGTCTCTTAAACCCTTAATTACTACTTATCCCTATTCAAGGGCCGGTTTTCTACCTGTGCTAAACCAACAAGTTGGGCATTACACTTGTTACCTTGATTCAATATCTATTTGTTAGCTTGATCTAAACATCAAGAAAATCCAAGTCCTGCACCAACCTACTCCAGATCAAGCTCCTAAACCTCTAACCATCCAAATTGACAACATACCTCATTTCCCATATCTTGGCAGCCTTCTTTCTTCAAGAGGCAGCATTGATCTTGAAATGAATTGCAGAATAGGCTGTGCAAGTGGAGCTTTTGCCAGGCTGAGAAAGGGGGGTTTTTGAAGATTGAGATATCAGGACCAACACTAAGCTTCTGGTTTATAAAACTATAGTCCTCCCCTCCTTGCTATATGGAGTGGAGTCAATAGACAGTTGGTGCAGGAGTAGGCCATTCAATCCTTCAAGCCAGCACCACCATTCACTGTGATCATGGCTGATCATCCACAATCAGTACCCTGTTCCAGCCTTCTCTCCATATCCCTTGATTCTGCTATCTTGAGCCCTATCTAACTCTTTCTTGAAAGAATCCAGACAATTGGCCTCCACTGCCTTCTGAGGCAGAGCATTCCACAGATCCACAACCCTCTGTGTGAAAAAGTTTTTGTTCAACTCTGTTCTAAATGGTCTACCCCTTATTCTTAAGCTGTGGCCTCTGGTTCTGGACTCCCCCAACATCTGGAACATGTTTCCTGCCTCTAGCGTGTCCAATCCCTTAATAATCTTGTACGTTTCAATCAGATCCCCTCTTATCCTTCTAAATTCCAGTGTATACAAGCCCAGTCGCTCTAATCTTTCAACATATGACATTCTTGCCATCCCTGGAATTAACTCAGTGAACCTCAGCTGCACTCCCTCTATAGCAAGAGTGTCCTTCCTCAAACTTGGAGACCAAAACTGCACATAGTACTCCAGGTGGAGTCTCACCAGGGCCTTGTACAACTGCAGAAGGACCTCTTTGCTCCTATACTCAACTTCCCTTGTTATGAAGGCCAGCATGCCATTTGCTTTCTTCACTGCCTGCTGTACCTATATGCTTACGTTCAGTGACTGATGAACAAGGATACCCAGATCTCGTCGTACTTCCCCTTTTCCTAACTTGACACCATTCAGATAGTAATCTGCTTTCCTGTTCTTGCCACCAAAGTGGATAACCTCACATTTATCCCCATTAAACTGCATCTGCCCATTCACCCAACCTGTCCAAGTCACCCTGTATTCTCATAACATCCTCCTCACATTTCACACTGTCACCCAGCTTTGTGTCATCTGTAAATTTGCTATTGTTACTTTTAATCCCTTCATCGAAATCATTAGTGTATATTGTAGATAGCTGTGGTTCCAGCACCGAGCCTTGCGGTACTCCACTAGTCACTGCCTGCCATTCTGAAAAGGACCTGTTAATCCCCTACTCTTTGTTTCCTGCCTGCCAACCAATTTTCTATCCATGTCAGTACCCTACCCCCAATACCATGTGCTCTAATTTTGCCCACTAATCTCTTATGTGGGACCTTATCAAAGTCATGGAGAACATCCAGCAGGCACATAAAATCTCTGGAAACATACTGTCAAAGATGCCTCCAAGAGATTGAGAATTAACCGGAAGAACAGGTGTACTAATTCCAGCATCCTGGAGGAAGCTAGTGGTTAGCACAACATTTTACAGTAGAGGTGATCCAGGTTGAATTCCTATTGCTGCCAGTAATGAATTTGTAAGTTCTCCCTGTGCATTACCTCCAGGTGCTCTGATTTCTTCCCACAGTCCAAAGACTTACTGGTTGGTAGGTTAATAGGTCATTGTAAATTGTCTCATTATTAGGCTAGGGTTAAATTGGGGGGGGGGGGTTGCTGGGTAGCATAGCTCGAAGGGCTGGAAAGTCCTATGTTTGTCAATTAATCAATAAAAAAAACAAACAAACTTTAACTCCACATCCACATTCGTGACTGAACACCAATTGTGATGGGTTGGCCATGGTTCAGTGATGCCTATAACATCATACGTGTCAATCTGAAACAGTGCTACTTCCATCTACCTTATTCCATATACTGCATGCATTTAACTATGACACCTTCAGTCCTGTATTCACCCTTTTTGATTTTGTCCACCTCCTACATTGCAACTCATCCTGTTGACTGCAATTTTGTCTGATGAACAGCCTCTTCTTATTACACACTGCCTCTGTAAACCAGCTACCTCATCTTCAGCGCTATCATCCACCTTTCCTACAATACTTCTTGCATTGAAAAACACACAGTTCAGGACGCTAGTCAGACCATGCTCAACCTTTTGATTCCTAACTTTGTCTGAGGTCTTACCAGCATCTACCTCCACAAGCCCTCCACTAACTGTTCTGGCACTCTGGTTTCTATCCCTCTGCAATTCTACTTTAAATCCCACCATGCAGCATTAACACACCTTCCTGCTAGGATATTAGTTCCCCTCCAATTTTAAGCGCAAACCATCCTTAGTGTATAGGTCCCACATTCCCTGTATTAAACTGTATAATGGCATACGTAAGGCTCCTTTTCATTGACTACAGCGCTGCCTTGAATACCATCATTCCAAATAAACTGATTCCTAAGCTCCGGAACCTGGGCCTTAGCACTCAGATCTGCAACTGGATCTTCAACTTCCTCACAGACAGGATCCAGGCTGTAAAAATAGGGGACAAGCTCTCCTCTACAATCACTCTGAGCACCGGTGCCCCACAAGGCTGCATACTCAGCCCCCTGCTGTATTCACTGTACACCCATGACTGGTAGCCAAGTTTCCATCGAACTCAATATACAAGTTTGCTGATGACACAACAATTGTAGGCCGTATCTCGGGTAATGATGAGTTTAAGTACAGAGAGGAAATTAAGAACCTGGTGGCATGGTGTGAAGACAATAACCTATCCCTCAACGTCAGCAAGACGAAGGAATTGGTTTTTGACTTCAGAAGGAGTAGCGGACCGCACAACCCAATTTACATCGCTGGTGCGCAAGTGGAACAGGTCAAAAGCTTTAAGTTTCTCGGGTGAATATCACAAATGACCTGACTTGATCCAGCCAAGCAGAGTTCACTGCCAAGAAGGCCCACCAGCGCC
This sequence comes from Mobula hypostoma, assembly GCF_963921235.1. Taxonomy (NCBI): domain Eukaryota; kingdom Metazoa; phylum Chordata; class Chondrichthyes; order Myliobatiformes; family Myliobatidae; genus Mobula; species Mobula hypostoma. Next base: position 68,887,210 of record NC_086102.1, on the reverse strand, counting down.
TTTACTTCCTGAGAAAACTGAAGAAATTTGAACTGTCCCCTAAACCCCTCACTAATTTTTATAGATGCACCGTAGAAAGCATTCTTCCAGGGTGCATCACAACCTGGTCTGGAAGTTGTCCTGTCCAAGACTGGAAGAAACTGCAGAAGATCGTGAACACGGCGCAGCACATCACACAAACCAATTTTCTGTCCTTGGACTCACTTTACACCGCACGCTGTGGGAGCACTGCTGCCAGGATAATCAAGGACACGACCCACCCAGCCAACACACTCTTCGTCCCTCTTCCCTCTGCGGACAAGGCTCAGGAGCTTGAAGACTCGTACGGCCAGATTTGGGAGCAGCTTCTTTCCAACTGTGATAAGACTGCTGAACAAATCCTGACCCGGATCTGGGCCGTACCCTCCAAATATCTGGACCTGCCTCTCGGTCTTTTTGCACTACCTTACTTTCCATTTTTCTATTTTCTATTTATGATTTCTAATTTAAAATTTTAATATTTACTATCGATTTGTAATCCAGGCAGTGGGAAGCACAGAATCAAATATCGCTGTGATGATTGTACGTTCTAGTATCAATTGTTTGGTGACAATAAAGTATAGTAGAAGTATAGTTTTTGCCTCACCAGTACATTGCATGGCTAGCAATCCTAAGATCAGAACCCTGGGTGGCGTACTTTTTAACTTAGCAAACAAGATGCCGCCGTGTATGGCGGTTGTGTTGGGAGCTCCATTCCAAATCTACAGTATACTACTAATTTCTAAAATTTTCTTAGCCTTTTCTGTTCTAGTAGCTGATAGTCACATCTATGTTGCATTGACTGTTCTATTTATTATAAATTACTATGATTGCACATTTAGACGGAGACGTAACATAAAGATTTTTACTCCTCATGGATGTGAAGGATGTCAGAAAAAAATTCATTTCAGCTCCCTGAACACTCTGTGTAGAACCTCGGTCACTCATCCTACCCATCTACCAGAGATTATGCTGGTAGATTAATTAGCTTCTTTAAATTGCCCCTCATGTAGGTGGACAGCAGAAGGATTGGAGCCAAGTTGATGGCGAGATTAGGATGTAATGAAGTGGAATCAGCTGGAATAGTCTGAGAGCTGGAATAGTCTTGTTGGGCCAAATAACCTCATATTTCATAAGAAGATGTGAGGGAAAAAAAATGCCTGTCTTAGATGGGTGATGTTCACTTTTAAACAGTGACTTCTAGTTCTAGGATCTCTTACAAGCAGAAACATCATTCCACATCAATGTTTTAAAACCTCAGTGTATCATGATACGTTTCTGTCGGTTACTTCTCTCCCTCCCTCATTCTCTTTTAATCTCCAGTAGCTACACACCTAGCAGGTCTATCCTTTCCTCATTAGACATCCATATATTTGTCCTATCAGTCGTCAATGAACTGCTTCATTATGCATTATACTCTTACATCTAGTCGAATAATAGCCTTTCATAAATAAGAAGAACTAAACTGTACCCTTTACTCACCCCACCACTCCCCCCCCCCCCACCGCCTTGGATTTGGTTGCACCGGGGCCCCCAGCATCTTGAAGTATCAGCTCCCAACTTTTGCTAAATCAAAAAAATGCATAGGTTGGGAAAAAAAGCAGAATGTTTGAAACACTCAGCAGATCAGACAGCATTAATAAAAAGAAAATAAAACAAGTCTTGTGAAGTCAAAGAATTTTTTAGACTCTCTGGATTTGTATTTAATTTTGCTCACAATAGATAAGAACATTCTGTTAGTTTTCCTAATTGCTATGCCTGTCTGCTAGTCATTTCTGACTAGAACATCCATATACTTATAGATCCCAGAGCTTCTCAACTATTTATTTAAAATTCTGATTTTTTTTCTCCTAAAATTGGCAATCTCATTTTTCAAATTGTATCCTTTTTCCTAGTTCTCTGTGCTATGAATTTCTCCGCAGTCTCATTGTATCCTGCCCAGAAATTACTTTCCCATTTATCTTTATGCCATTAAAAAATTCACCAACCATACCTTAATCAAAGCCAGCCGGTGGTGTAGTGGCATCTTCACCGGACTTTGAGGCGAGTGGTCCTAGGTTCGAATCCGGCCGGCTCTTTGCACCTTTTCCATCTGTGCTGGGTTGAGTGTTGAGCTAGCAACTTGGCTGGGGTGGCATAACTTGATGGGTCAAAAGGGCCTACCCTGCACTATATCGCTAAATAAAATAAATAGATAAAAACATTAACATTTATATGGTCCCCCTTGATCCCAAATTTACAGGAACAGGATACAAGAGCAGTTACTCAAATAGCTTAATGTTACACAAAATTGAAGTATGTAACCTGTATCACCAGGAAGAACAGAGTATAAAGCATACAGGCACATTACCTACAGCTTCCCTTCCAGGTCAGATGCCTATCGGATTGGGAAATATATTACCATTCCTTCTTCACCATCATGTTTGAAATATGGAATTCCTTTCACTAATACACAGTGGTTATACCCTCACCAAAAGAATTGCGGTTGGTGATGTAGGAGGCATATAAGGATGGAGTTAGGGTAATTGATACCTATTTCCTGTGAATGAGTAAAAAAAAGTTACATCAAGCAATTAGAAAGGATAATTAAAACCTTCCCTGTATTTCAAAAGGGGTAGAATAAAAGTGTGTTGTAGTGTTGTTATAGTTGAATAATACTTTAAGACCACCAGCATAAAGTTTTTATCTCCTAGTTTAAGGAGTGCTATGCTTGCCTTGATGAGAATGTAAATCTTAAAAGGAGCGATTTGAGTTCAGTGAATCTTACTTGTTGGAGATTGTGTACAATAGGATCTCATTAAAGAATCAGGAGATTTGAGAGGATGGATAATGAAAAGATGCTTCCTCCTGAATTTGAAGGGAGTGTGAGAAAAGGGGCTGCAGTAAGTGTAAAGGGAATGATGGAAACAGGACCTAGTGAGGGCCAGGAATTCAGATTCAGATTCAAGTTTATTTATCACATGTACATTGAAACACAAATGCGTCATTTGCATTAACAACCAACACACTTTCGGATACGCTGGGGCACACATTTCGGTTCCAACATAACATGCTCATAATGTTCAACAGAGTAAGACAAGCAACATCAATAAGGAAACAAAATAACAGCAGCAAAACATACCCTTTCCCATTGTCCAACCCTCCTACCCACTCACATACATAGACAGGACAGGCTGCTTCTGGGCCTTGGTTCTTGACCCCAAACACTCAGACTTCAGCCTCCAACCTCCAATTTCTAGTCCGGACTCATAAACATCAGGCCTCTGGTCTCCAGAAAAGCCGAGCCAAGGGTTACAACCTTCAGATCTCTACCTTTGGAATTGCCAACTTTGGTCTTTGACCTTCGGGGTTTTAACTCTGGACTCGCCAACCTGCGGACTGATCTTTAACTTTGCTCTTCAGACTCAGTCACCCACTGGGTATTGAACCCAGAACTTGCTGATCACAGGACTTTAACCTTCAGGTCGCAATCCTAGGACTCACTGATCACAAGTTTGACCTTCGGGCCTTGATTTATTGACATGCATGGACCTCTGACTTGAGAGGTTACCGACCCTGATGACTCCTAACCATATGGATCTCTGACCGGGATTCGTTGGGTTTCCTCACTGCCTACCAACCTGACTTCTGGGATTGCTGACCTTTGACCGCAGAGTGCACCAACTTGGACTTCAAACACTGGTTCCTGCCCCTGGCTCTTCATTTACTATCCCTGACCTCTAACTCTTCCTCATTCCTGTCCCTAACTCCTTGCACTGCCCCCAAACCATTCCTACAGACCTAAAAAAGGAAGTAAATCTGAGCCAAAACCTTGACAAATATTTCATCGCAGCACTGTCTTGACCAGATGAGTGTAAATAGTACAAGGGAGAATATCCAAGATGTTGATTCATCAGAATTTTCAAATGGTTGGATAGCAGAGGCTGTCAGAGTTTCCTTTGTGATTTTTAATCGTCCTTTATTTTTGATGTCTTTATGACTTTTCTCCTAAAACACTCCTTGACTTCCTTGATTAGCTTTGGTTAGTTCATCACCTTGGCATCTTTCTCCTTACTGGGATATATTTTTGCTGGGTTTCATAAGTATCCTTAGATGCTTGCCTATTGCCTGACTTGCTAATTTATTTCCCCAGCCAAATGTGACTGACACTCACTTCATTCCTTTGTTTTTTCCCTCTTTTTCAGTTTCTCATCCTCAAGCCAAATTTTATCATACTGTGATCACTGCTTCCTCGGGGATTTTTATTGTGACATAATTAATTAAGCCTGTTTCATTACACATCAGCAGATCCAAGATAGCCTTTTTGCTTGTTGGCTCTTTAAGAATAATAATAATAAATATTTTATTAATCCCGAGTGGGAAATTCTTTCGTTACAACACTTAAAGCACATTTAGCAATGTGCAGACTTAATTAATAATAGTACAGAATAATAAAATAATAATTTACCAATATGCAATAATTTGTAATAATGTGCAATAATAAGGGACTGAGATCAGGGCATTTCTGCTGTGTGGTTAGAATGCTGCTGTTACAATCCATCCAGATTCTGCTTCATGTTTGGCTCTAGTAATTGTCACAATGGACTGCTGGTGATGTGGTTGCTAAAATTACATAATTTGAACTGCAAATGCATCAATATTGCTTTGTAGTTGTCCTTTTTGTCTAAATATCATTATTAAAGAACTGACCATGATCTCCACATTTATCTAAAAAAAGAAATCCATTGCTGGTCAGCTTCTCATTTCATGTCTCACTACACCTTTCCAATAATTGTTGCCTTTGTCAGCTTTAGAATTGAGATGGAGACCAATATCTGAGGAACTATTTATTTCGTTTCTGGTGCTTAAGATGGGTTCATAAGCATTTGTAGTAGTGACATGGCGTGAGGGGTTCAGGAGGAATCAATTAAGAACTGATCATTCAGGACAGTGGTGAGACCAGAAAACTGATTCTGGATGGACTTTATGATTACACAAACAACTCCAAGGATCCTGTCTCCATGGAAAGGAAAAGCAATGGTTGTTGATATGTCACAGATCATTGATAGAACCTTTCCTGACTGATCCAGCCTCAACTTAGTACTGCAGTATCAATGTAACAGGAAGATTTTCTGGTCGCAAGAACTGTTCGTTTGTACTCATAATGATGTCCTGTGCCGTGTTTTGTTTGCTGACTGCTTAAAAAAAAGCTGTCCTTTTGTTTGGGTGCTCCCAGACTCACTGCTGCCACATGTTTTAAATAGGGCCCAAAAATGGATGAGCCACTGTGAGGGAGTGGCTCACGTTTGCTGTTTACTACACCACATTCCATGTGTACAAACATGGTAAATCTGGATGCAAACATTTAGTTGAGCTGAACCGTAGGCATCGTGTAGAATTATTTGTAAATGATAGTTTCTATGATTTTATAATTCTGCATGTTTGAAATAGGGAGAAATGGTAGATTCTGCATAAATGTTGCTTTAAAAAACTGTACAGATTGTACTTGGGTCCTGAACACCCAACTTGGAGACACAGTCTACTTACAAACAAATTCCCATAATATCAATAAATTCAAAAGTCTGGTATACAAGCATTACTATAAATAACAAGACGCTTTCTTCTCCCTCTTCATTTTTTGTAATTGTTCTTTCTTATCAGCCTTGTGTGCTTTTGAACCATTTCATTTAACGCTTTGGAGGTTTGTTCACCATAGCAGTTAGCATGATGCTAGTACAGCTCAGGGCATTGGTGTTCAGTTCCAGTGCTGTCTGAAAGCAGTCTGTATTTTCTCCCCTTGACTGCATCTATTTTCTCCTGGTGCCCTGGTTTCCTCTCACAATCCAAAGGCATATTGGTTAGTATGTTAATTGATCATTGTAAAGTGTCTTGTGAATATTCTAGTATTAAATAGGTGGGTTGCTGGGCGTCATGGCTTGTTGGACCAGAAGTTTCTGCTCCTCTAAATAAAATAAAAATAAAATATTTGAATCATTTTTGTGTATTTTGACAAAACTAACTTAGGATATATGTAAAAACAGAATTCAATGTGTTATCCAAGAATGGCCTGCATTCCATTTAATTTCAGTTTGTACTTTGAATTTAAAGAATTCCTTATTTTGTACTAATATTCAAATATGTGTTTTGTATTGTCATTTAAAATTGTGTTTATTCTAAATTTCACAGATGTGAGCCTGTTGAAGATTAGCAGATTTGTATGCATACCTTATAAAAATTTAACACTGTTCAGGATGATGTCAATTTAGCTTACTGCTATTATTTTCCATTGATGTACTTCTGATAATGAACTGCTGAATGTGCTTTAGTTGTTTTAGCTCTAAAAGCAGCTTTTAAACAAGAACCTTCTATGTTTAACAGTTTCAATATTGTGAATTACTATTCCGTTATGAAGGCTGGCCTTTATGCATCTCTGAAAAAATTGTAATACAGCCCTCTGCACTTGACTGGCAAACTTTAAAACCTGGTGATTTTTACCTTCAAGTTGTTCCACATTTGGAAAAGACACCACGTATTATATTAAAATGCCTTGCAGCCAATGGTTACAATGTGGAGGAAATATTAATTCCAGAGGTCTCTTATACTTGTATCTTCACTATGGAATGGTTGGACAATATTAACAAGAGACGGATAGGAACAACTTTACAAAATTGCCTATTATCTACTGACAACACTATTTTTCGAGTACCTTGGGAAAAGGTGGTAACTCCTGAATTTATTGACAAACCAAAAATGATAGGAAGCACGTCATCAGTAAACTGGACTGTGGATCAAGAAGTTGTTGGCAGCAATTCAAACAATATACAGATCAGCAATTACAGTGGACAAGTAGAAAACCCATCTGAAACAAAACCAAACATATTTACGAAAGAAAACCAACTGAAGGTCCAGCAAATTAATCTTACAAGGGCTTTACATCATCCTGTAAGTAATGTTGCAGATTCTTTACTTAATTCAGCAGCAGCCAGTTTAAGAGAACTTGAAACAGAATATGTAGAAATTAATCAAATTTCAGTAAGTGATAGTGATTTGTCATCACAAGCAAGCAGTTCAAGTTCAGACTTGCAACATGCATTGAGAACTAATGAAACATCAGAAGTGATTCCTTTTGAACCTTTGAATATCAACACTTGCAACAAGAAATCAATTTGTTTAAATTACATGGAAACATCTTCAACTGTAGCTTGGCCCAATTTAGAAAGAATACATAATCCATTTAAATTTCTTGCTGGTGACACAGAGGCATTCAATCAGCAATCACTTACAGATACTATTAACAGTATAAATAAAGAATTTGCAAAATTAGAGCTGTGGAGACTGATCTTCACAAAAGCAAAATGCAACAGGATTTTAATTTTTGCTGTGAAAATATGCATGTTTTATTTAGTCAGACCACAGATAGCATAGAGGAAATTGTAAACAGCCAGCCTTTAGAACCAGTGGTCTGTAACCAGACACAGACTTCTGCTCAAGATTCACAAGACGGACAATTTCATGGTTCTTCTGGTAATTCATTCTCTACACCATGTAATAAAAATATAATTGATATGAAATCACAAAGAAATGCAAGAGTTGTCTGAGCAGATACAATAGAAAATGCTCACTGTAAGTACACAGAAATTGGAAAACAGAATTTTCATTTAAATCAGTTGACTGACTGTAATGTAGCTAACACTGGTGAACTTGTAAATATTGTTGTGAATTCCCCATCAGAGTACAAGTAGTCGTCAGCTAAAAACTCAGAACAGAAAATTGCAGTGGCCCAACAATCGGTGTATTCTGAGCATATACAGTTTAATGGGCAGAATGTTATCCAAAAAGTACCCTTTATCAAAAATACAGATCAACCAAACTTTGTTCATGCATGTGCTGATACGCATTTAGATGGCTGCAGAATCTCTTCGTCCCAGTTCTTAAACTTTGAAGGGTCTATTTTATGTGAAGACTTTGCACTTGTTGAAAATATAGATTCTTCTTCAAAACTCAGCCATAATCATAATGTGATGAAAATTGATCACTTGATTAAAGATGTTGAATCTATAATTTTGCAACTGGATAATAGCAGAGATGATACATTATTAAATGAAGGAATAAGCTCTATATTTGGTGACAATTTGCAGCCACGTTTGTCAGAGCACACTGAGTGTACAGAAACACATGGATCCAAATGTATGACACACTTAGAGTGAGATCATGTGTTTCTGACAGAGGAAAATGCACAATTGCATGAATGTTCTGTTATAAAATTACAAACTAATCAGCAATTTCAAGTTGATGCATTGCATCAGGGGTCTGAACATGTGGAACATGGAAATGTAAATAACTTACAGAGCGAATTCTGCAAACAAAAACTCAGTGACAGTGAAGATTTGAACCTGACTGACACCTGTAATGTAATGTTACTTGAAGAAGAACAACAAGTACAAGAGAATAGATACCCGTCAGTACAGACCTTGGAAAATGAGACCACTGTGCAGAATATCTTGGGATTCGATGCTGTAAAGGAAGGTCAAAGTAAGCGATATTCTACTGTTGAAGAGTATTGGTCAAATGTGGAAACCACTGGATCTAGCATTATTCACTCAACTATAATGGATATAGAAGAGCAGGAATTGACTTCTGCAAATGAAGAGAGAAATGAAAAAATACCATTTGCTGATGAAAATGATAGACAAGATTCGATAAAGCTGTGCTCAATCATCACAGGACTCTTCAGACGATCTTAAGGAGCAAGGAGACTGTCTAATTGGGAATAAATTGGAAGGTAGGATATCTAATATTATATCATAAAGGTTAACTTCCATTGTTTTTCCCAGGACAGGTGATGATTATAAAATGAATAGATGAAGATCAAAAACAAAAGCTGGTCATAATGCTGAGTTCCCAAGTTGTAGTTTTGGTTAAATGGGTGATGAGTTAGAAACTTGAATCAGCTGGAAAGTTTTAAAAGAAATAGAATGTTGTAATTTCTGTTCCTCATTTACATGCCATTAAATCTCTACCCTGGACCTGTCTGCCTGACAGATTGAGGTGACCCATGAATCACTTCCTAGAAATTGAATTAGTATGAAGGACGATTTCTGAGGAGAAACTGCAGAAATTGTCTTTGTGTGGCCAGGCAGGCTATTCTTTTTTTCCCTAGTGCCACAAAGGTCTTTAAAAAAAAACTCACCTTGGGGCACTTAAGATAAAGTATCACAATTTGGTTTAGATTGACTTCATTAGCTTGCTTGCACAGTCCCACGTTAATTTTTCAGCCAGGCTAAAAAGAGTTATCAGAACTAGCCGGCAGATTAAAGGGGTTCTGTTGATACTGGGTCAACAGATTAACAATTGTAGCAATTCATAAAGATGAGAAAGTCTGCAGATGCTGGAAATACAAAGCAACACACATAAAATGCTGGAGGAACTCAGCAGGTCAGGCACTATCAATAGCAATGAATAAACAGTCGAAATTTTGGGGCTGAGGCCTTTGGTCAGAAACTTGGGTGTTTTGTATTGCCAGATTAGAAGCATTAATGATCAGCCCTTTGGCCTTATAATCGGACATTGACATTCATAATTTGCATAAGGTGGTCGGTATAATGGCCAGACTGAGTAAAATAAGCAGTGTTTCTGCACCTCTACCCCTCCCTGAGAATTCAGAATCAGAATCAGTTTTAATATCATTGGCATATGTCATGAAATTTGTTAACGTTGCAGCAACAGTACAATGCAATACATAATAATAGAGAAAAACTGTGAATTACAGTAAGTATGTATATAATAAATTGTTAAATTAAATAAGTAGTACAAAAATAGAAATAAAAAAACAGTGACAAGGGTTCATGGGTTCGATGTCCATTCAGAAATCAGTTGACAGATGGGAAGAAACTATTCCTGAATCATTGAGTGTATGCCTTCATCCTTCTGTACCTCCTTCCTGATTGTAGCAAGGAGAATAAGGCATGACCTGGATGAGAGGGATGCTTATTGATGGATGAGGCATCACTTCTTGAAGACATACTGGATACTAGGGAAGCTAGTGCTCATGGTGGAACTGACTAAGTTTACAACTCTCTGCAGCTTACAAGGGGTGATTGATAAGTTTGTGGCCTAAGGTAGAAGGAGTCAGTTTCAGAAAACTTACCACGGGCTGGCTGGTGGCACAACAACAGGGGTGCCGGACCCGGGAGCGGAGGTTCCCGGGTTCGAAACTAGTCGGGTCCACCCCCCGAGTACGCTTTCCATCCGCAACTCGACCTCGTAAAACAAAGGGAAAATATTGCGAAAATGTCTGTCAGGAGTGGCGTACCACACAGTATCTCCCTTGCTCCGCACCTTTTAAAAGGCCATGAAAAAGACATCATCACGGACACGCAGATGCACACGTAGGCAGACGCACACGCACAGACTCGCACACACCAAAAAAAAAGAAAAACTAGCACATTTATGTTTCAACATAATCCCCTCTTACATTTACACACTCAGTCCAGCGGTCGTGGAGGATATAGATTCCTTCTTTATAGAAGTTGGCGTCTTGGACCTCCAGATGAGTTTTTAACTTCAAACTTTCTGCATTTTCACTCAAAGAGTTGAACTGCACGTGCATGTAACAAGAGCTGTATAACTCATCTCCTTCTACCTTAGGCCACAAACCTATCGATCACCCCTGCTGTGGACCACTTTCTGGAGGTCCAAGGCACCGACTTCTACAAAGAAGGGCGTATGCTCCATGACCGCTGGACTAAGTGTGTAAATGTAGGAGGGGACTATGTTGAAGAGTAAATATGCTAGGTTTTCTAAAATCAACTCCTACCTTAGGCCATGAACGTATCAATCACCCCTCGTACTTCGATCCTGTGCAGCAGCGCTTCCCCTCGCCCCCCCCCCCATACCAGATGCTGATGCAGCCAGTTAGAATGTTTTTCACGGTACAGCTGTAGAAATTTGCGAGTGTCTTTGGTGGTATACCAAATCTTCTCAAACTCTTCATGTGATCCGTTGTTGTGCCCTCTTTGTAGTTGTGTCACTATGTGGGTTGAAGTTAGATCCTCAGAGATGCTGATAGCCAGGAATTTGAAATTGCTCACTCTTTCCACTTCTGATCCCTCGATGAAGACTGGTGTGTGTTCCTTCGTCTTGCCCTTTTTGAAGTCCACAATCAGTTCTTTGGTCTTACTGACGTTGAATGCAAAATTGTGCTGCATCACCACTCAACCAGCTGATATATCTCACTCCTATACAGCCTCTCATCACCACCTGGCATTCTGCCAACAATGGTTGTATCATCAGCAAATTTATCGATGGCATTTGAGCTGTGCCTAGCCACACAGTCATGGATGTATAGAGAGTAGAGCAGTAGGCTAAGCACATATCCCTGAGGTGCACCAGTGTTGATTGTCAGCAAAGTGGAGATGTTGTTTCAGATCCACACAGATTGTGGTCTTCTGATTAGGAAGTTGAGGATCTAGTTGCAGAGGGAGGTACAAGAGGTCCAGGATTTGGAGCTTTTCAATCAGAACTGTAGGAATGTTATATTAAATGCTGAGCTGTAGTCAATATACAGCACCCTGACGTAGGTATTTGTAATGTGCAGGTGATTCTACCTGTCTGTTGTGAATAGAGACTATCCAAACTATGCAGGGGGATAACAGAATGACACATTAAAACTTTGGCTTCTCTTTTCCAGACAAATCCTGGCTGATCTACAGACATTCTTCCATGCGTGCCAATTTAGTTTGCACTTTAAGATTATTGACAGGCAATAAATCTGCCCTTTTATATTGTTGCCTTGTAATCCTTTAAACCATAAGACATAGGAGGAGAATTAGGCCATCTGGCCCATCGAGTCTACTCTGCCATTCAATTATGGCTGACCCTTTTTTCCTATTTCCTCCTCAACCCCAGTTCCCAGCCTTCTCCCCGTAACCTTTGCTGTCATGTCCAATCAAGAAACTATCAGTCTCTGCTTTAAATACACCCAGCAACCTGGCTTCCACAGCTGCATGTGGCAGCAAATTCCACAAATTCACCACCCGTTGGCTAAAGAAATTTCTCCGCATCTCTGTTTTGAAAGGGTACCCCACTATCCTGAGGCTGTGTCCTCTGGTCCTGGACTCTCCCACCATGGGAAACATCCATTCCACATCAACTCTGCTAAGGCCTTTCAACATTCAAAAGTTTCAATGAGATCCCCCCGTCATCCCTTCTGAATTCCAGTGAGTACAGACCCAGAGCTATCAAACGTTCCTCGTATGATAACCCATTCATTCATGGAATCATCCTTGTGAGCCTCCTCTGGACCCTCTCCAATGCCAGCACATCTTTTCTAAGATGAAGGGCCCAAAGCTGTTCACAATACTCAAGGTGAGGCCTCACCAGTGTTATAAAGTCTCAGCATCACATCCTTGCTCTTGTATTCTAGACCTCTTGAAATTAATGCTAACATGGCGTTTCCCTTCCTCACCACCAACTCAACCTGCAAGTTAACCTTCAGGGTGTACTGCACAATGACTCCCAAGTCCTTCTTTATGTGAGATTCCTGGATTTTCTCCCCGTTTAGAAAATAGTCTGCACATTTATTTCTACCACCAAAGTGCATGACCGTGCATTTTCTAAAATTGTATTTCATTTGCCACTTTCTTGCCCATTCTCCTATGTTTCCTCAAAACTACCTGCCCCTCTACCAGTCTTCATATCATCTGCAAACTTGGCTCCAAAGCAATCTATTCCATCATCTAAATCATTTATATACAGCATAAAAAGAAGTGGCCCCAACACCAACCTCTGAGGAACACCACTAGTCACTAGCAGCCAACCAGAAAAGAATCCTTTTATTCCCTCTTGCTGCCTCCTACCAATCAGCCAGTGCTCTAATCATGTTAGTAACTTCCGTGTAATACCATGGGCGCTTAACTTAGTAAGCAGCCTCATGTGTGCTACCTTGTCAAAGGCCTTCTGAAAGTCCAAATATACAACATCCGCTGCATCCCCTTTATCTATCCTATCTTTATTTAAGGGTGGGGGAGATTGGACTGTTTGTCTTGAGGGACTAAACAACAAGTCTTGCTGTCTTACTTTACCTGATGTGTAGATTACCTATTTACTTAATCAGTGATCGGTACTATTTCTCCCCAGTTCACTTATCATTCAGGTAACAATTATCTTTAATATACAGTTACCAAACTTTATGCCAATGAAAATGTTTTCTAATTTGTTTTCAAAAAACTTATTAGGGGTTTGAGGGACCTCGGTGATGCTGAACCAGTTTTCTAGATTGCTGGTAGTTACTCAATATACCAGTACACTTCCAATTGTTAAATGATGTTACACAGTACTATAATAAACTTTACAGTGAAGCAGGTGAGTTTAAAAGCACAAGGAAACAAAACCCTGTGAGTTTAAAGGGAGCATCAGAAAACGTGCCCCTGATAAGTTGAAAGTGAACGTGGGAAGCAGAGCCAGATGCTGGACTATCAGGATTTCCACATAGGTAGTAGATAGTCAGAATTTACTATATTCAGCCAATATTCTCTACAGTTGAAGTGAGGAAGGCAAGATTTCCAGTTTCTCTGCTGTCTCTACATCATAAAAACATCTTTAAGCAACTATTAAGTAGCTGGAGGATTGCAACTTTAAATTGGTTCATTGTTGACTTTAGGCAATTAATAGGTACATACAGTAGAAAAACAAAGAATCAGTTTCTTTTTTTGATATGCCAATATAAATATATGCAGGACTGTGAATGTGGGAATTGTTATCTATGATATTGGTGTACTACACCAAAGAGCAAAAACATGCATAGTTCTACTTACGTTGAATGTCACAGTATCAGGTGACATTCTGTTATGTTTATGATGTAACTGCCACTTCTGCTTTTTCAAGTAAATTCCCGTTGTAATATATATGTATATATTTTATGTATTTCTGATTGAGATGCATTTCTTAATGTAGGAATTATCCAGTCTGTAATTGATTTTGTTCTCTAGGAATTGGTTCAGTAACAAATGAGACATTGGATACAGTAAAAGGAAGTACAGAAGATGAAAATCTCAACCTAACAGATGAACCACCAAAAATCTCACTAATTACAGAGTGCATTGTAAACAGGCAAGAACTGCTGACAGTTGAACAACCGGCGATCTCACCTCCCTTACTCTTAAAACCTTATCTGCCAACACTGTGCCATGAAATCAACTTTGATGTTCTGAAATCTGGGGTAGCATATTTGAGTGGTAGGTACTTAATAATATCTGTCAATGCATATAGCACCAGCAATCATAGAATTAACTGCACAGACTTTTACCCAAAGCTGCAGCTGGATACAGTGGTATATTTTGCATTTAAGTATTATGGTGACATAGAACAAAAAAAAATCAATTTGCTGCATGAACTCAGCAAGTTGAGCAACATCTGGAGAAAGGGAAATGAATTGAATTGATATTTCAAGTTAAAACTTTGTGTTAGCATATATGAAGAGGGAAGGTAATCAGTATGAAGATGAGAGGGGAAGTAGTAAGACTACTTCCCCTGTCATCATTAGATGATTGTGAACCAAGGAGGGGTAAAAGCTCTAGATAATTTCATTGTAATGACAAATGCTGATTTGTTCTAAGTTTTGTGTGAAGTTGCAACTTGATTTGCCATTAATACCGTAACTATTTTTATTATGGGTTTTACCACTGGAACACTTATGACTTTGTTATATAGATTAACTTTTGAAATTTATCAAAGCAGAGGCAATGTAGCCTTGTGCACTGACTGCCTACTGCCCTTGTTACACTCTCTTTTGCTCCCTTATTCTTCATGTTGAAATGGCGATTTCTTTAGTTCGCCCAGTGGTAGGCAATAGCAAACCACCGTTGCTAGATACTAGGTTTCCTAGAATCTATTTGTTAAGAAAACCATGGTCAAACTCACAAAATGCATCACACAACAACAGCGTCAAGAGGATCTTCAAGACAATTCTGAAGATGCTTCTCTGGGTAGGGTTGATTCTGGTCAGCAGGGGATCCCCGACTGTCATCAAGTTACTGCTCATAAAATTCAAGTAACACAAAAGAAAATTATTG
This sequence comes from Mobula hypostoma, assembly GCF_963921235.1. Classification (NCBI taxonomy): domain Eukaryota; kingdom Metazoa; phylum Chordata; class Chondrichthyes; order Myliobatiformes; family Myliobatidae; genus Mobula; species Mobula hypostoma. The sequence goes on along the minus strand of NC_086102.1, from coordinate 68,872,142 downwards.
CCAATTGGAATGAAGAACCCTATATCAAGCAGGAAGATTGGACAATGTGATAAATGAAATGGAAATACTGAAGATTAACATCATGGGAATTAGGGAAGTTCGTTGGATAGGTGCTGGAACATGTCAGAATAGAAATAAAACACTAATTTATTATTGTGGAACATCCCATACTAATGGAGTAGATATTCTTATGGATGAAAACATGGCAAAAAGTGTTTTAGGACATTGGGCAATATCAGAAAGAGTGCACCTTGTTAGATTCAGAGGACAACCATTTGATTTAGCAATTATACAGGTATATGCACCAACAACAGATGGAACAAATTAGAATATAGATAAATTCTATGATGAGCTTGAGCAAGCAAAGAATGGATACAAATCTCGAGATATTGTTATTGTCATGGGAGATCTAAATGCTAAAGTAGGACAAGGTGCTGATGGAAATACCACAGGAAAATTTGGACTGGGGAAAGAAAGAAAAGAGGTGAGAAATGGGTAGAATGGTGCAAGATGAATAATCAGGTCATTATGAATACCTACTTTAAAAACCATCCAAGACGCTCGTGGACCTGGAAAAGTCCAGGTGATAACATTAAAAATCAAATTGATTTTATTACTATAAACCAAAGATTTAGAAACTCAGTGACTCAATGCAAAACATATCCAGGTGCAGGCTGTAATAGTGACCATAACCCAGTACTATGTCATGTAAAAGTGAAACTTAAAAAACTAAAGAAGCAAAAACCTGAACAATCCCTTGACTACTTGCAATTAATTAAAGAAGAAAACTTAAGACAAAAATTTACAACTGAAGTAAGGAATAGATTTCAAACTCCAGAAATAGAATCTGTTGAAGATGATAGCAATCATGTAGAAATGAAATTTAACTCTCTAAAGGATGCCTTGGTAGAATCAGCAAAGTCAGTGATTCCTAAAAAAGAAAAAAGCACAAAGAATAAATGGATGGCAGATGAAATCAAAAATCTAATGGAAGAAAGGAGACAGAAGAAAGCAAATCCTATAGAATATAAGTCCTTAGATAAAAAAAGTTAAAAGCTTATGTCAAAAAGCCAAAGAAGAATGGTTAAACCAGGAATGTGAGCAAATAGAAGGAATCCCTATTACTGATCCAAAAAGGTTACATCAACAAATCAAGAATATCATTGGCAAAAAGCTCCTCTGTTCTTCAGGTGGATATTTGAAAGTAAAGGACAGTATCATTATCATGGAAAAAGATGAGATTATGAACAGATAAACTGAGTATATTCAGGTATTGTTTGAAGAGATTGAGGCAAAAAAATCCAGAAATTAAGGAAAACATTAAAGGTCCAAGTATTTTAAAATCTGAAGTTCGTAATGCAATAAATAAGATGAAGAAAGGAAAGGCAGCAGGTCCTGATGAATTAGTAATAGAACAAATAATCGCCTCTGAAAATTATGGAATTGAAAAACTTACTGATTTAATCAATGACATTTATGAGACTGGAATAATACCAGAAGAGATGAAAATATCAGTATTTATCACTCTTCCTAAGAAACCTGGAGCAATAGAATGTGAATTAAATAGGACCATAGTTTAATGAGTCATATCACCAAGATACTTCTAAGAATTTTGATGACAAGAGCTAAAAGTAAGATACAAGCTGAAATAGGTAAAGAACAATGTGGTTTTGTGAAAGACAAAGGTACAAGAAACGCAATATTGATGTAAGGATACTATCAGAACGAGTTATTCAAGTGCAAAAAGATTTGTTTGTTTTATCAACTACACAAAAGTATTTGATAAAGTGAAGCACAATAAGTTATTTGAAATATTACAGAAAACTCTAGGTCTAGATTCAAAAGACCTCTGCCTAATCAGAAATCTGTACTGGGAACAAACTGTTGCTGTAAGAATAGATGGAGAAGTGAGTCAGTATACGAAAATCAAGAGAGGCGTTAGACAAGGGTGTGTTTTCTCCCCTAATTTATTTAATATGTACAGTGAAACAATATTACAAAAAATAAGAGACATCTTGGGAATCAAAGTTGGTGGTGAAAACATCAATAATTTCATATACTGTATGTAGATGACACTGTTAATTGCAAGTACAGAGGAAGAACTACAAAACTTAACTGACATAATTGTTGAAGAAAGTGCAAAAATGGGTCTGTCTATCAATTGCAAAAAGACGGAATGTATGGTGATATCCAAAAAAGAAGGAGGATCCTGTCTGCAGGCTGAGAATAAACGGGAAAGACATAAGACAAGTACAGAACTTTTGCTACTTAGGAAGCTGGGTGACATCAGATGGCAGGTGCGACATGAACGTCAAAAGAAGAATAGGGATGGCAAAAGGCACCTTTTCGAGAATGAAAAGTATATTGACCAATACTAAACTAGGCATGACAACCCGCCTCAGAGTACTGAAATATTATGTTTATCCAGTTATGTTATATGGCCCAGAATGTTGGACGATACCTAGTAACATGAGGAAACGAATTGAAGCAGCAGAGATGTGGTTTTTGAGGAGGATACAAAGAATATCATGGACGAAACGAATATCTAACGAGGCTGTCATGAACAGAGCAAGCACAAAAAGGGAAATAATATATGAGATCATGAAATGGCGATGTAACTTCATTGGACATGTGATTAGGAAAGAGGAGTTAGAATGCACGGTAATTATGGGAAAGATTGAAGGGAAGGAAGCAAGAGGAAGGCAAAGTCCAATGATGATGGAGACAGCAGCCAGAGGACTGGAAATGAATGCCAATGAGTTGATCCACTTGACCTGAAACAGGAGTGTGTGGGCCATGGCAGTCAAAGCTCAAGCTGGGCACGGCACCTGATCATGATGATGATGATGATTCTTCATGTTCCTTTCCCATGGATGTTGCTTGCTTTCCCATGCAATTAGATGTTCTTTAATTTATCCTTCAGGTTTTCTTAGAGTTAAAGAATGTGTAAAAGAGATCAAACTGTTATGATCTACGGAAATAGCAGACCAGGTCACTTATAACCATTATTTGAAGTATACATTTTCTTCAAAGATAGATGTACAGATTGATTTTTTGGAACAAAGTAAATTGAGATGATTGTCAGATCCTTTGTATTTTTTAAAGATATTCCAAGTATTCGCATAATGCTTTATTTTGTTTCAGGAGCCAGAGATAGATCTGGTCGTGGAGTGGTAATAGTAACAACGAGGAATACCGTTTGGCTGAATCCACATTGCAACATACCTGAACTTGTGCGTCTCCTTGTCTACTTTTATAGTCTTCCCAGGTATTCAAACAGTTTTCTTTGTATTGCACTGCGGTAGTTGAATTGAATGTTTATGTGTGTGTGTATGTACACACACACACACACAGACACACACTTTTTTTAAATAATTAAATTAAAAATAGTAGTGCAAAAACAGAAATAATAACAGTAGTGCTCATGGGTTCAATGTCCGTTTAGAAGTCGGATGGCAGAGGGGAAGAAGCTGTTCCTGACTCATTAATTGTGTGCCTCCAGGCATCTGTATCTCCTTCCCGACAGTAACAATGAGAACAGGGCATGTCTTGGGTGATGGGGTTCCTTAATAATGGATGCTGCCTTTCTGAGGCATTGCTCTTTGAGGGTGTCTTGAATACTATGGAGGTTAGTGCCCATGATGAAGCTAACTAATTTTACAACTTTTTGTAGCTACTTTCCATCCTGTGCAATAGCCCTGCGCGCACCCCCCTATACCATACAGTGATGCTGCCTGTCAGATTGCTCTCCGCGGTACATCTGTGGAAGTTTTTAAGTGTTTTAGGTGACAAACTAAACATCCTCAAACTCCTGCTAATGAAATATAGCTATTGTCTTGCCGCCTTTGCAGCTGCATCGATATGTTGAGACCACGTTAGAGTTTTATAGAACTGTACAATCCCAGAAAAAAGGGGGAAAATTGGAGAGAAGGACTCTCATTTGTAGATACACCAGAAATATGGTGGAGATACAAAGATATAAATGAATAACCACCTGAGAATTTCATCAATGTCTCTACAATTGGCACAATTTTAACCATATGAACAGTACAGTATAGTTGATCTTTGATTCCATCAAACAGAGATATTTTGGATATCCATCAGTTTTGGCAAATTCATCATAGAAAGCAATTCCACCCAAGCCAGGCTGCAAAAGGAGGAGGGTTAGGCATGTTGCTGGTAACCCTATCATGTAAAGAACAGTGTTACAGAAATTCCTACAGAAGCTTCAAAGACCTCATTCCTGGGAGAGGAAGAGTCTTCACCTAGAAGATGTATAAAGTTGTGTGGCGAAAGCTGAAGCTGCATTGACCTCCTTTCGGCTCAGAACAGAGGACTCTGGCAAGCTGCTGCAGGCGGCCGATGCTCCGGTAGGGATGATCGGCTTAAGCAAAAGACCATAGAAAGCATCTTCGATATGGCTGCCTCTCTGCCTATGACTGCAAGAAGCTGCAGAGAGTTGTAGAAACAACTCTGCACATCACAGAAATCAGACTCCCCTCCATGTTCTTTGGCCACATCTCACTGCCTCAGTAAAGCAGCCAGTATAATCAAATACCTCACTCACCCCATTGCCATCAGTGCAAAGGTACAAAGGCCTAGTCTTTCATCAAGCTAAAAGACAGCTCCTATCCTGCTATTATAAAACTATTGAACCATTCTTTAGAATAATATGATAGATTCTTGGCATTAAAATCTACCTCGGTTTGACTGTTTACCTGTACTGAACTTTCTCTATATTGTGACACTATTCTGCACTTTATTGTCGTTTTACCTTAGAATACGTCAATGCAGTGTTATAATGAATTGATCTGTATGGATGGGATACAAAACAGGTTTTTCACTGTACCTCCGTTTATTTGACAATAGTAAACCAATTTGCATTTGCTATTATTGTTATTGGGGTTAGTTGAACTATGAATAAATACTGTGAGAAAAAGTTAAGTACTTAATCATGACATAAATATGGGATTTTCATATTACAGTGTCCTGAAAGTTCTACTTTGATTTGACCTATTGAAATTACATTTTAGCAAATAAAATGCAGTGTTTATTACACTCCAATAAAGGTTTGTTCTTTGTAAACAAGTAAATTAACAGATTAAGATTTTCTATTCAAGACTCCCTGAGAAATTAGTTGTATATCTATTTTTATTTCATGTTATACTGGTGCACATTATTTGACCTCTCTCAAAATGATTGTGTGAAATTGTGAAAAACTTCCTAAGGTCATTATATAGAACGTAGAAATATACAACACATTACGTGCCTTTCAGCCCACAATGTTGTGCTGACTATGAAACTGCCTAGAATTACCTACCATAGAGGCCTCTATTTTTCTAAGCTCGTGTACCTACCTAAGAGTCTCTTCAAAGACCCTATTGTATCCGCTTCCACCACCTTTGCTGGAAGTGCATTACATGTACCCACCACTCTCGGTGTGAAAAACTTACCCCTGACATCCCCTCTATACCTACTTATAAGCATTGAAAACTATGCCCCTTTGTGTTAGACACTTTATCCCTGGAAAAAAGCCTCTGGCTATCCACACGATCAGTGCCTCTCATCATCTTATACACTTCTATCACATCACCTCTCGTCCTCTGTTGCCCTAAGGAGAAAATGCCAAGGTTACTCAACCTATTCTCACAAGGCACGTTCTCCAATCCAGGCAACATCCTTGTAAATATCCTCTGCACTCTTCCTATAGTATCCACATCCTTCCTGTAGTGAGGTGACCAGAACTGAACACGGTACTTCAAGTGGGGTCTGACCAAGGTTTTATATAGCTGTAACATTACCTCATGGTGCTTGAACTCAATCCCATGGTTGATGAATACCTACACACCATATGCTTTCTTAACCACACTGTCAATCTGCGCAGCAGCTTTGAGTGTCCTGTGGACATGGACCTCAAGATCTCTCTGATCCTTCACACTGCCAAGAGCCTTACCATTAATAATATATTCTATCTTCAAATTTGACCTACCAAAATGAACCACTTCACACTTACCTGGGTTGAACTCCATCTGTCACTTCTCAGCCCAGTTTTGCATCCTGTCGATGTCCCGCTGTAACCTCTGACAACTCTTCAGACTATCCACAACACCCCCAACCTTTGTGTCATCAGCAAACTTACTAACCCACCCTTCTACTTCTTCATCCAGGTCATTTATAAAAATCGAAAAGAGGAGGGTTCCCAGAACAAATCCCTACGGAACACCACTGGTCACTGACCTCCATGCAGAATACGAACCATCTACAACCATCCTTTGCCTTCTGTGGGCAAGCCAGTTCTGGATGCACAAAACAAGGTCTCCTTGGATCCCATGCCTCCTTACTTTTTGAAGAAGGCCTTGCATGGGGAACCTTATCAAATGCCTTAATAAAATCTATATACACTACATCCACTACTCTACCTTCATCAATGTGTTTAGTTACATGCTCAAATATTAAATCAGGCTCGTAAGGCACGCGCTGCCCTTACAAAGCCATGCTGACTATCGCTAATCAGATTATGTCTCTCCAAATGCTCATAAATCCTGCCTCTCAGGATTTTCTCCAACAACTTTCCCACCACTGAAGTATGATTCACTGGTCTATAATTTCCTGGGTTATCTCTACTCCGTTTTTTTGAACAAAGGAACAACATTTTCAACCCTCCAATCCTCTGCTACTTCTCCCGTCCCTATTGATGATGCAAAGATCATCGCCAGAGGCTCAGCAATCTCAACCCTTGTTTCCTACAGTAGACTGGGGTATATCTCATCCGGTTCCAGCGACTTATCTAACTTAATGCTTTTTAACAGCTCCAGCATATCCACTTTCTTAACGTCTATATGCTCAAGTGTTTCAGTCCACTATAAGTCATCTCCACAATTGCCAAGGTCCTTTTCCCTGGAGAATACTGAGCAAAGTATTCATTAGGTACCTCCGCTACCTCCTCTGACTCCATGCACACATTTCCACTATCGCACCTGATTGGCCCTATTCTCACACACTCATCCTTTTGCTCTTCACATACTTGTAGAATGCCTTGGGGTTTTCCTTAATCCTGCTTCTCATGGCCCCTTCTAGCTCTCCTAGTTTCATTCTTAAGCAGAATGCCATGCAAATGTTCCCTGAACATTTGCCACTCGTTTTCCTGAGAACATCTGCTTCAATTTATGTTCCCAAGTTCCTGCCTAATAGCATTGTATTTCCCCCTACCCCAATTAAATGTTTTACCAAATTGTCTGCTGCTATCGCTCTCCAGCTCACTGGTAAAAAAGACAGAGTTTTGATCACTACCTCCAAAAATGCTCTCCCACTGAGACATCTGATACCTGACCAGGTTGGTTTCCCAATACCAGATCAAGTACAGCCTCTCCTCTAGTTGGCTTATCTACATATTGTGTCAGGGAACTTCCCTGAACACACCTAACAAACTCCACCTCATCTAAACCCCTTGCTCTAAGAAGATGTCAGTCAATATTAGGAATGTTAAAATCTTCCATCACAACAACCTTATTATTGCACATTCTAGAATCTGCCTCCCCTCCCTATAGATGTTTGTTAATGTTGTCAACAAAGTAATCTGTTAATATGGGTAAAGCTCTTATATCATTTACTATTTTTGCTTCATGTTTCAGACAAGAAACCCAGAGTGCAGGACTGACCATTTTAGTGGATGCACGGCGCTGCTCCCCTGTGTCAGCATTATTTAAAGCTTTCAATATCTTGCAGGTGATGAATTTTAAATTTGCAATTTGTTAAATCTTGAAAAGTGCCCAGTTTCTAAATCTTTGTTCTGGTTTTCTTGTAGTATTTAAATTAGTTTTAGGTTACGGATTGTACAATAGAAATATGTCAAGCAATTAACCAAAGCTCTTTCTAAAAATATCCAGTTTTCGCCACTTTAATCTAACGTTAAACATGTACAGAATACCAATATTTTGTATAACCCAATGGTAAAGGCTCTGCCTTATAGGCACAAGTGAATCAAGAGAAAGTACTTTGCATTTGTATTCCCCTTACAAGGAAATTAAAAGCTTGCACCTTTGTCTTAGGTATTGATATGCAATTAGGAGAAATTTTGAATCTATACAACTTGTAGGAGCTTTTGCCCTTTGCAATATAGGTTTACAAAATTCAGGGTGAATTCTTCACAACTCTTTTGAATCGTCTGTGGTGGACTTGATTGATGCTGGCTGTGGCCAAAAGATTGAAATAGCTGAGTGCCCATGGTTCATTAACGTTGAAGTCCCAGGGCAACATTAACTATATTTTTTAAAAAATATATACAGTATATAGCTACGCGAACATTGCTCTGAGCAGGAAATTTTTACAAACCCAGAAAACTGTGGTATCATTTTGGATCACCCCCTCCCCCTCCAACTTTCAAATCCCTTACTCACTCTTCCTTCAGTTAGTCCTGACGAAGGGTCTCGGCCTGAAACGTCGACTGCACCTCTTCCTAGAGATGCTGCCTGGCCTGCTGCGTTCACCAGCAACTTTTATGTGTGTTGCTTGAATTTCCAGCATCTGCAGAATTCCTGTTGTTTGGACACTTTAAATGTTTGTTTTTGTAATATACACATCAAACAAACATAAATCACAGTTCACAACACAGGTAAATGATGTCAGGCGGACAAAAATAACTGACAGGCACAATGGCAAAAGTAAAATGTTTTGACTAGACGGTGTCACTGTTCATTGGGCCAGTGGTTTATTAACAATAAGCTACTGACTTCTGTTTATTGTTACAATTTGTAAGTGTTGTAACTTGAAACATTGACAATATTTGCTTGTTACATACACCTGTTAGGGTGCATTCTCCAGTTACCTTATAAGGTAACCATACCCTTCAGCGAGAAGTCAATGTCATCAGGTGGTTCCCAACCTTCACAGAGTGTTTCGACCCTTAACCACAACACGCTCCAGTTGGTGGGCTGGCAGTGGTGGCCAAATCACTGCCCATCTGCTCCTGGCTTCCAGCTCCCCTCCTCTCGCCTACTCCAAATCCAACAATAAATACATTGAAGCTCTAAAATGTTTCAAAGTAAAGTTTGTGGTCCACTTATTATTTAGATAAAATATGGATTATATTAATTAACACATATTTACAGGGTAGTTCATGATAGATTTCAAAGTTCAAAGTACATGTATGTCACCATATACAAGGCTGAGATTCATTTTCTTACCAGCATTCTCAATAAAATCGTATTAGTATAATAACCATAAACACAAGAAAGTCTGCACATGCTAGAAATCCAAAACAACACGTGCAAAATGCAAGAGGAACGCAGCAGGTCGGGCAGCATCCATAGAAATGAATAAGCAGTCAACGTTTCGGGCCAAGACGAGACCATAATAGAATCAATGAAAGACTGCACCAACTTGGGTGTTCAATCAGTGTGCAAAATACAACAAACTGTGCAAGTCCATAGGTTGTGGGAACATTTCAATGATAGGGCAAGTGAAGTGATCCTCTATCATTCAAAAGCCTGATGGTTTCGGGATAATAACTGGTCCTGATCCTGGTGGTGGGAGTCCTGAAGCTCATGTACCACTTTCTTGATAGCAGAGGTGAGATGAGAGTATGTCTGGGCTAGTGGGGGTCCGTGATGATGAATGTTACTTTTCTGTGACAACACTTCATGTAGATGTGCTTGATGGTGGGGAGTGCTTTACCCATGATGGACTGGGGCATATCCACTAATTTTTGTAGAATTTTCTGTTCAGGTCATTGGTGTTTCCATACACAGCAGTGATGTAGCCAGTTAATTTACTCTCCACTACGCATCTGTAGAAGTTTGTCAAAGTTTTAGATGTCATGCTGAATATTTGCAAACTCCCAAAGAATAGAGGTGCTGCTGTGCTTCTTTGTAATTGCACTTGTGTGCTGGACCCAGCACAATTCCTCTGAAATAATAACACAGAGGAATTTAAAGTTGCTGACCCTCTCCCGCTTTGATCCTCCAATGAAGTCTGGCTTATGGACCTCTGGTTTCTTTCTCCTGAAGTAAATAATCAGCTCCTTGGTCTTGCTGACATTGAGTAAGAATAATTTCAAAATTATATTAGCATTACCCTATATAAAAGGAAATTCCAGCTATGCAGCAATTTTAACATTCCGTTACTGCATGGCCGCACACTCGCCTAGCTTAGAGGGAACTGCGATCTCAGGTTAGGCGAACCTTTTCCAAAACCAAGCCTTGTAGAAGCATTTCATTTCATATACTCAAGGAAACACAAATCTAATCTGTACTTATCACTTAACCTTTTAGTCTCTGCAACATTCTGGGTATAGAAATGATATTGAAGAACATTTTATTCAGAGGGTGCATTGAATTTTTGTAAAACAAAATACAAAATGAAGTAATACAATTATGAATGAGCACAAAACTCCAGAAAACATTTTTGATGAAATACATTCATAGAAATAAGCTGACGTGTTTTCAATATTATAGCCTGTTTTGGAGGTAACTATTTGTTACTCTAATAGTGATGAGTTCTAATAGGGATATGCAGTAAAAACAAAATTATACAACAAAAATATTAGAATATTTTCCATTAAGGTAATTGGAGCATGTAATATTAAGTCCTTTTAAACAGATAAGTGCTTGAAAAAGTTGATTGTAAAAAAAAGATCTATCTGTTCATTCATAAAGTTAACAAAGTCCGAGTCCTGAAACAACAGCGAATTAAAACGCCATTGTCTATTATTTTGTGTATTGGCCAGAATTTTAATAGAAAGCTTAAGTGGAGCATGATCCGAAATGGTTATAGAGTCATAATCACATTTAATCACTGAAGAAATAAGACGAGAGTCAATAAAGAAATAATCAATTCTTGAATAGGAATGGTGAACATGTGAAAAAAAAGAAAAATCTTTTTCCTGAGGATGCAGAAAACGCCAAATGTCCGTCGACCCAGAATCAGAGAGGAATGAATTAATCAAAGTTGCAGATTTATTGGGTAAGGTCCGTAGAGGAGCCGAACGGTCCAAAGCTGGAGATAAACAGGTATTAACCTTAATCCATGTCAGAAAGGTGCATCGGCTATGATTTATAATATTATTATGAAACTTAGGAAAGCTCCATTTGATAAGATTAGGGTAGATTGGGAACAGGAATTGGGGTCTATCATTTCCATGGATGACTGGGGGCAGATTTTACAATTAGTCAATACTTCCTCTATCTGTGCTGAACATTCCCTAATTCAATTTAAAGTTGTTCATAGAGCACATATGTCCAAAGGTAAATTAGCTCGCTTTTATTCTCATATTAATCCTTTTTGTGATAGATGTCCAGGGCAGATAGCCTCTTTAACTCATATGTTTTGGTCTTGTCCTACTCTGGAAACTTTTTGGAGAGACATTTTTAATATTATCTCAAAGGTATTGAATATAGATATCTCTCCTCACCCTATTACTGCTATCTTTGGACTACCTAAAATCTCCAGTAATCTTTCTCCTTCAGCCCGTAGAATGATTGCATTTCTTACTTTAATGGCGAAAAGATGTATCTTACAACATTGGAAAGAGCTTAACGCTCCAACCACCTTTTCTTGGTTTTCTCAGACGATACTATGCTTGAATTTGGAGAAAATTAGAAGCAATCTTTATGATTTCTCACTTAAATTTGAACAGACCTGGAGATCTTTTACTCAATATTTTCATTTAATGTAATTTTTTTTTCTTCTCTTTTTTGCTCCGTATTTATATACCCTTTTTGTTTTTTTTTACTGTTTTTAATGGAGGTCGGGTTTGAGGATGTGATTTTAAGTTCTTTAACTCTATTTGGTTCCAAGTTAGCCCATTGCTTTGCTTTGCTTTTAGTTTAGTTGCACGGTGGGTTTTTTGGGGTTTTTTTTTCCTTTTCTTTACTGTTATATATATATATAAAAATTAGTATACTATTATGTTACCTTAGTATGTTATGTTTAAATTACATTGTATCACTTTTTTTTCTGTATTAATATTTCCTGTCATTTTATTATATTCTAACAGTGTATTAGTGCCTATATGGCTTACCCTTTTGTATACTTATTCAATAAAAAGATTTAAAAAGAAAGAAAGAAAAAGAAGGGAGCAGACAGTTTGTTAGAAGGATTAGAATGAATAGTTTTAAGTAAAGCGAAATTACGGAATCCTGAATTTCTTTTGTCTTGTTCTTTTGTGAGACTTTTTTATGTTTTAGTGTGTAAGTGTGATAGATCTTTTCAAATATGAAATTAACTAGCGTAGTCTGCTAATTATTTAGAATGCAGTGCTATCAATATTTTGCAACAAAAGCATTTTAGCTCCACAATAAATTGGTGTAACTGCACTTTGTAAAGTATTAATGAATTACATAAGCAATGAAGTTCGAAAGTGTCATTCATGCTTTGTACTATGTCAATGAATCACTGGACTTGTAAGATAAAATGTTAAGTGACCATACATAGCTGCTGCTGAGAACTTTCTCGTTAGGGCCATATCATATATTTATATTAATTCTGTCAACTTTCAAGAAATTGATTATTTATATAATGTATTAGGTGGCAAACACATAGCTGTGCTGTGTTTTAGAAACTTCTCAACATTTACACTTTTTGACATCAAAAAAAAGTTTCATGGGGATGATAGAAATTTCCCTGCTTCTTCAATAGTGTGAAGAGGGCAGAAAATATTGGGAGCATTTTTTTGCAGAGATATTTCATTGGGAATTGAGATTATTTTACTTCTCCTCACTATAAATGTCAGTATAAGTTATCGTGAACACCTGCACTCAGTACTTGGGTTCCCTTTGAATCTTTTCTATGAGCTTAGATTTATATTTCTCAAAATTATTGCTTCACACTTGAAATTAATTTTCTAAATAGTGGACAATTGCATGATATCAAGGACTTCTTTTAAAGTGAACATAATTGCATGTCATCCAGAAGATATTAACACTGAACTTCTCCTTCAGTATTTGACAGAGGTGACACCCTTAGTTTTAATGCTGAACTATATATAATTATATGTAACTATATATAATTCATTTTATATATAATAAAAGGCTCTATAATGGCTTTGTGTACAAGTTTATGTTGTTAAGGGCTTCACAGGGTTAGTGAAACAAAGTGAAAGTTATTTAAGTAATTCTTTTTCTGCCATTGACTCTTATTTTATAAATCAAAGTGTTTGATAGCAATTGTCTTAAAGAAGGATTTGTATTCAGCTTAGTCGTCTTGGTGTCACTTTGAGGTTACCTTAAAGTACTGTTTGGCCAATGAGGTTGATTTTTGTAGGACACATGGCAGCCAATCTGTGCACAACATTTTCCCAGAAATAACAATTTTAGAAAGGTTGACTAAAGGATAATTACATGTAACACTGTGAATGACTGGCTTGCTTTTCTTTGAAATAGTTTCTTGGGAACTTTATGCTCACCTGATAATGTAACCATGATTTCTATGTAACATTGTATTTGAGTTAATGACACCTTTAAAACCATGCTACTTACTGTATTCCACAGGAGCATCAGCCTGAATTTATGTGCTGAAATGTATATAATCCTTTACAAAAAACTATTGAAACGGGGGGCGTCACATGATGACGTGGGATTGAGACGTGTAAATTCAGCTCTCCCGCAACAAATCAGTAAAGTACCGTTTAAATAAAACAAAGTTGGTAAATATTTTTTGAAAACTATTTATAAACTTTGTAAGATTACTTTGCGATATGCCTCCTAAACCGCAACAAAAGAAGTCTGCTGTTGCGAAGCAGCCGCGAGACGGGAAGAAAAAAGGGCCTACTGCAACGATGGAGCCTCGGACTCAGGTTGGATCTCCTTCGGTAGAACAGGGAGCAATGGCGGTGGCAACGGTTGCTCCGAAGAAGACAACGGAATTGCGCATGCGCAAATCGACACAACGCAAACTACAAGAACCGACACCCACTGCAATTGAAAGTGACTCAGAGTCAGAACTGGATTCTGCAGAGAACACAGATGAAGAAGAGGAGGAAGAATTGGAAGTGAGTGGAAGTAAAGGAGATGATAGAGACATAAGAGAGGCTGTATTGCAATCAACAGCTGAATTAAGGAAAGTAAGAGAGGAGCTTAGAGATACGAAGAGGTGCTATAATAAAGTTATGGAAAGACAGGACAAAATGGAAAAGAAGCTTCAGAAGATGGAAAGAGAAATGGGGCTTATGAATGATAGAGTGGAAAAAACAGAAAATGATTTGCTTGTCTGGAACTCGGAAAGAAACCGACTCTTGGAGAAAGTGGACATGTTGGAAAATTTCAGTAGACGTAATAATATTAAAATTGTTGGTCTTACAGAAGGTATGGAAGGAGAAAAGCCAATAGAATTTTTTCAAAGATGGATCCCGGAGGTTTTGCAAATGGGAGAGGAGGTTCGACCAATTGAAATTGAGCGGGCACATAGAGCTTTAAGACCAAAACCAAAAGATGACCAATATCCACGATCGATTTTAATAAAATTCTTAAGATTTCAAGACAAGGAAGGGATTCTTCAGGCAGCTGTTCGAGCTGCCAAAGATAGAAAAGGGCCATTGATAATTAAAGGGAAAAGAGTTTTTTTCTACCCTGATATAAGTTACGAACTTTTGAAGAAAAGGAAGAAGTTTAATCCAGTGGAAAAAACCCTATGGGAGCATGGTTATCAATTTATACTGCGTTATCCTGCAACTTTGAAGATTTTTTTGTCTGGTGGAGAAAAAAGATTTTTTGATGACTACCAGAAAGCAGAGCAGTTTGTGCAAGATTCTCTGAATATTCACCAGATACAAGAACAAACTCAGGGGAGCGAGATAGATTGAAGATGAAGATTGGGCTTAAGAATGGATTTGTTGGATTTTTGAAGCTGGATGAATGTATAAATATAGTATTAATTATATGAGGGGGGTAAGAAAGGTTAATACTGGAGGAAATTAGCTGGGAATAATAATACTAATTTTGTCTATATATATATAACTTTTCTTGTTGCGGGGGAGCTGGAAGAAGCACTGGTCGATTGCTACGTTAATCATGTGTGCAAGCGTGGCTTTTGCTGCGACCCGTAAAATGGAGGAGGGTAGTGTTGTGTATCTTTTCATTCACAACATTAGTGGGGGGGTATTTTGTTTTTTCTTTTTTTTTTCTATCTTTTTTTTCTCTTTTTGCCTGGAAGGTTGGCGGGGGGGGGGGGACACATAGCATCATGGTGAAGTTTAAAGAGATTCCCCAAGGAACTATGAGAGTTGAGAAGATAAGTAATGTTTTAGATTGGAGTAACTTTGTTAAGAATAATGATTAATTTATTGAATTTTTTGAGTTTTAATGTTGATGGGCTTAATGGACCAGTGAAAAGAAAAAGAATCTTAACATATATTAAAAAAATGAAGACAGATTTAGCTTTTTTACAGGAAACACACCTAACAGAAACAGAACATCAGAAACTAAAGAGAGATTGGGTGGGTAATGTTGTTGCGGCCTCATTTAATTCAAAAGCGAGGGGAGTAGCAATTTTGATCAATAAAACGTTACCAGTTAGAATACAAAATGTAATAACTGATTCTGCGAGGAGATATGTGATTATACATTGTCAACTTTTTTCCGAACTATGGACTTTTATGAATATTTATGCACCAAATGAAAATGATGCAAAATTCATACAAGAAACTTTTTTGAATTTGGCGGATGCACATGAAAAAATATTAATTGGAGGAGACTTTAATTTTTGCTTAGACCCAGTCTTAGATAGATCAACCAAGGCTGTTATAAAATCGAAGGTAGTAAATCTAACTTTATCATTGATGAAAGATTTAAATTTGATTGATATATGGAGAAGAATCAATCCTAAAGAAAGAGACTATTCGTTCTATTCCCATAGACATAAAACTTATTCAAGGATAGATTTTTTTCTATTATCAATGCATATTCAACACAGAGTGAAAAATATGGAATATAAAGCAAGAATATTATCAGATCATTCTCCTTTATTAATGACAATGATAATGGCTGATAAGGAAGAAGTGGCTTATAGATGGAGATTTAATTCAACATTATTAAAACGTCAAGATTTTTGTGATTTTATGAAAAAGCAGATTCAATTTTTTTTGGATACAAATTTTCATTCAGTGGAGGATAAATTTATATTATGGGATGCGATGAAAGCATATCTTAGGGGACAGATAATAAGTTATACGTCTAAAATTAAGAAAGAATATATGGCAGAACTAGATCAATTGGAAAAAGAGATTACAAGAATAGAAAAAGAATCACAAAGATATATGTCAGAAGAAATACGAAGACAACTTGACAATAAGAAGTTACAATATAATACGCTTCAGACATATAGAACGGAAAAAGCAATTATAAGATCTAAACAAAGGTATTATGAGTTAGGTGAGAGAGCACATAAAATTCTTGCCTGGCAGTTGAAAACAGAACAAGCTTCCAAAACAATAAATGCAATTAGAACAAGGGCAAATAAAATATCTTATAAACCTCTTGAAATAAATGAAACCTTTAAAAATTTTTATTCTGAATTATATCAATCAGAATCCCAAAACAATGTTAATGAGATAGAAAGGTTTTTATCACAAGTTTCTCTTCCAAAATTGAATTTAGAAGAACAGAGGGGATTAGATATGCCTTTTACATTAAAAGAAGTTGAAGAAGCTCTAGGATCACTTCAAAGTAATAAATCTCCAGGAGAAGATGGTTTTCCACCTGAATTTTATAAAAAATTTAAAGATTTATTATTTCCTCTTTTTATGGAACTAATATGTCAAGCAGAAAAAATACATAAACTTCCAGAATCTTTTTCAACAGCGATTGTAATAGTATTGCCAAAAAAGGACAGAGATCCTATGAAACCAACATCATACAGGCCTATTTCTTTATTGAATACGGATTATAAAATAATAGCAAAAATTTTATCGAACAGATTATCTAAATATCTACCAAAATTAATACATATGGATCAAACAGGATTTATTAAAAATAGACAACTGGCAGATAATGTAACTCGGCTACTCAGTATAATTCATTTGGCACAAAAAAGGGATGAGAAGAGTATAGTAGTAGCTTTGGATGCAGAAAAAGCATTTGATAGATTAGAATGGGATTTTTTATTTAAAGTATTAGAAAAATATGGGTTAGGAACATCTTTTATAAATTGGATTAAAACTTTAAATTCTAACCCTAAAGCTAAAGTAGTGACAAACTCTCAAATTTCAACACCATTCCAGCTAAAAAGGTCAACTAGACAAGGTTGTCCATTATCACCTGCTCTATTTGTATTGGCGATAGAGCCATTAGCAGAACTAATTAGATTGGATCCAGATATTATGGGTTTTAGAGTTAACCAAGAGGAATATAAAATTAATCTTTTTGCCGATGATGTTTTGATCTATTTAACAAACCCACAACATTCGTTACGTTAATTATCTTCTAGATTGGATGAATATGGGAAGGTATCAGGTTACAAAATAAACTGGGACAAAAGTGAAATTTTATCTCTTACTAAAGGAGACTATAGTCAATGTCGATTAGTAACCCAATTTAGATGGCCGGTAAATGGTATAAAGTATTTAGGTATAAGACTTGATAGTGATGTAAAGAATTTATATAAATTTAATTATTTACCACTATTGAAAAAAATTCAAGAAGATCTTGACAAATGGATGATACTACCAGTAACATTAGTAGGTAGAGTCAATGTTGTAAAAATGAATATATTTCCGAGATTACAGTATTTGTTTCAAACATTACCAATACAATTGCCACAGAAATTTTTTCAAGAGTTAAATAAATCTGTGAGAAAATTTCTTTGGAAAGGTAAAATGTCAAGAATATCATTGGAAAAACTGACATGTAAATTTAGGTTAGGAGGGTTACAACTTCCAAACTTTAAAAATTACTATAAAGCAAATCAACTTAGATTTATTGCATCTTTTTTCGATGATCAAAAACCAGCATGGATTAAAATAGAACTAGACAAGATAGGAGAAAATAAACCTGAAGATTTTATATATAAATGGGAATCTAAATGGATACGGGAAAAGAAAGAATCTCCTATATTAACACACTTGATTGATCTATGGAATAAGATAAATGTTGATAAGGAAACACAGAAACCTCTATTAGCAAGGAGACCTTTGTTTCAAAACAGACTTATTCCTTTTACAATGGACAATCAACTTTTATATAATTGGTACCAAAAAGGGATTAAATTTATAGGAGATTGTTTTGAGCGAGGTATATTGATGTCATTTGAACAATTAAAGGATAAATATAAAATATCTAATAATACTTTCTTTTGTTACTTTCAGTTAAGGGCTTACTTAATAGGTAAGCTGGGTCAAACAATGTTTTTGCCAAAAGCTAATGAAATTGAAATTTTAATTCAAAAAGGAAAAATTAAAAAATTTGTTTCTTGTATGTATAATTTGATTCAAGAACAGACAATTAAACAAGGAACCCATAAGTCAAAGCAAAAATGGGAAACAGATCTGAATATTAATATTGATGAAATAAATTGGTCAAGACTTTGGACAGTATGACAAATACAATAAATGTTCGACTTAGATTAGTACAATATAATTTTTTACACCAATTATATATTACACCACAAAAAATAAATAGATTAAATTCAAATATATCTGATAAATGTTTTCGGTGTAATCAAGAAATTGGTACTTTTTTACATTCTACTTGGTCTTGTTTTAAAATTCAACCCTTTTGGATAAATTTAAGAATCTTATTGGAACAAATTACTGGAATTCACCTTCCACATAACCCTGTATTATTTCTATTAGGTGATATTGAAGGGATAAAACCGAAACTTAAACTGAATAAATATCAGAAAGAATTTATAAAAATTGCATTGGCAGTAGCTAAGAAGACTATAGCAGTTACTTGGAAATCCGATTCGTATTTAAGTATGGATCGTTGGAATAATGAAATGGCTAGTTCTATTCCACTTGAAAAAATTACTTATAATTTAAGAGATAATTATGTAACATTCTTGAATATTTGGCGCCCTTATTTGCAAAAGATAGGATGTCATATTTAAGTGCTCCGACAAAGAATTTGGTTACTTGGGGAAAGTAACGAATAATTATACCAAATTTATTTTGAATCCCATGGAGCATGTGGAAACCTTCCAATACCCAGGCGGCTCTTTTTTTTTCTTTCTTTCTTTTAGGTAGGACTATATATGGGGGGGGAGGGTTAAGGGGAGGGGGGGTAGATTTTATCTTTTCATGTATTCTTTTTGAAAATTTAATAAAAATTATATTAAAAAAAACTATTGAAACAAATTGTAGAATGCACATCCGCTACATTACATTGAATATGTTTCATATTTCTTTACAGGACACAATTCCCAACTCCGTCCATATTGTTTTGCTGCTGGTTGAACGAGACCATATATTCCGCTTTGAGAAACCAACTTCCATGCAAGTATATATAATATCAAAAATGTTCATTAATAAATATTATTGAGACTTGATTTATGTCCCCATCGAAAGTAAATTAGGCCCATAATGATATGCCAACCATACAGTCGCATCATGAAATTGAGATATGGAGAACAAAGAATTCTTGGAAAGTAGTTTTCCAAATCCTTAAAAATGGCAGGACATATCAATGAAACAATTTTAAAAAATAATGTAATCCAGAATGCTTTGCTTTATTACCTAAGTTAGAGAACATAGGCGCAGGGATGTGACTCTTAAGGCTGTATACATTCCCAGCTTCCTTTGGAACATGGGAAACTAATTTGAATTCTATTAAATTATTATAGGCCTAGATAGAATAAAGTGTGATTGCTTATTTCACTTCATAAAGAAGTCCAAAACTAGGGCAACATAGATTTAAAGTAGCTGGTCAAAGAATTAGAGGGAAAAATTATTTTTGTTTTGTATAGGGGTCAGGAGCTCTTTGCCTTTAGGAGTGATAGAGACAACAACCCTCAACATATTTAAAGATTATTTGTTGTATACTTGAGGCATCCTAACCTGCCATCCAACAGAACTAATGCAGGAGGTTTGGATGAGATTTACCTTTATAAACTGGCTAATTACCATCTTGTGTCCTAAATATTCTGTTGTTCTGTGATTCTCAAATAAAACAGTATTACCCTCTGTTTAACTCATCAGTAGTTTGAATTCCAGTTTTAATTGATGAAAGTCATAGTCATACTTTATTGATCCTGGGGGAAATTGGTTTTCGTTACAGTTGCACCATAAATAATAAATAGTAATAGAACCATAAATAGTTAAATAGTAATATGTAAATTATGCCAGTAAATTATGAAGTAAGGCCAGGACCAGCCTATTGGCTCAGGGTGACTGACCCTCCAGGGGAGGAGTTGTAAAGTTTGATGGCCACAGGCAAGAATGACTTCCTATGATGCTCTGTGTTGCATCTCGGTGGAATGAGTCTCTGGCTGAAGGTACTCCTGTGCCCACCCAGTACATTATGTAGTGGATGGGAGACATTGACCAAAATGGCATGCAATTTAGACAGCATCCTCTTTTCAGACACCACCGTCAGAGAGTCCAGTTCCATCCCCACAACATCACTGGCCTTACGAATGAGTTTGTTGATTCTGTTGGTGTCTGCTACCCTCAGCCTGCTGCCCCAGCACACAACAGCAAACATGATAGCACTGGCCACCACAGACTTGTAGAACATGCTCAGCATCGTCCGGCGGATGTTAAAAGACCTCAGTCTCCTCAGGATATAGAGACGGCTCTGACCCTTCTTGTAGACAGCCTCAGTGTTCTTTGACCAGTCCAGTTTGTTGTCAATTCGTAACCCCAGGTATTTGTAATCCTCCACCATGTCCACACTGACCCCCTGGATGGAAACAGGGGTCACCAGTACCTTAGCTCTCCTCAAGTCTACTACCAGCTCCTTAGTCTTTTTCACATTGAGCTGCAGATAATTCTGCTCACACCATGTGACAAAGTTTCCTACCGTAGCCCTGTACTCAGGCATATGTATTTGGGGAAAGATAACAAATAATATGTATAAATAATCTGTGGAAAAATGTAAAATCATTAATCTTGTTAAATTAACCTAGTTAAATAGATCTGCTACCTCTGACATTGTTGATCCACGTTAGCTTCACCTTGCCCCTAACTCTTTAATTTTCATTTTATGCTTATAGCTATTTCTATAGCTTCCTTCAGTTCTGGATGTTGTCTTAGTTTTTATATGACCTTGTTGGGGAGCACAATGTTGCTGCTGATTTCACAACAAGCCCACCAAATATGAGTTGATACTGTCTTTTTAACTGTATTATTTGTTCATATCCTGACTGATGAATATCTTGAATATCCTGTAAACCAGGTACCTTCAATACAAAAATGCACATCAGCAGCTAGCCTTCAAATACTTGTTACACAGGAGTATAAATATCCTCTTTAAATCAACCTCATCATCATGAAACCTATCCACTTAGGTTTAGTCCTCATGCAGCATCTCACATAGCCGTTTATAGATATACAGAGCACTAAAATGGTCACATTAAGTTTTCCATTAAATAAAGCAGTATTAATTGCATAGTTTATCATATCTGGAATATCCTAAACTCTATATCCCACATGATGCTGAAATTATTCTGCAAATTCTAATTATAAATCATTTTATAATGATTTTCTTTGCACAAAAAGATCAAAAATAATGCATAGAAGTAATGATAACTACATAGCAATGTTCTTGCCAAAATAAATAGATACCTTAAAATGGTTAATCTCTATTTACTGTTGTGGATTTATTGCCCAATATCCTGTCACCTGAAACCATTGAGGAAAAACCACTCTTCAGCAGGTTGCTATTGTTGCCTGTGTCTTTTACTGACCCATCTATTCCCACGCTTTCCTCACTTGTGGGTAAAGTATCTGGCCTCAGCCCAATACCTCACTCGACTAGTAACTTACAACATGAGAATTCTCAGCATAAATCGCACTTTTGAAGCATGTTGGTATTCTTATGCTCCAAACTATCACATTGTCCTATGATCTTTATGACAATTCTTTCAGTCAGATGAAAGGAATTGTTTCACTGCTTTTATTTATGTTACTGAAATAAGCTTTTAAACAAATTCCTGTTAAATAAAATCTCTTGTTTTCTGTGCAGTTTGAAACTCTGACTTCATTGAAGTCACTACATAAACACATAGAAAGCAATCAGCTGCCACTAGAACTTGATGGAACTTTCCCCTACTGTCACAGTAGCTGGGTTTGCTTTCGTATGGTGAGTGCCAGTTGAGTATATTATTTGATGCAAATTAGATGCTGAATGTAACCACCAAATTAAGATGAGTTTACAATGTAATTAAACAGCCAAGACTTAAGGGAAAAAATATATGAACCATTTGACACACCTTATGATTAGTGGTGTCTGTTCATTGTTGACAGCAGACATAGCTTCACCATGAAGTAAGACAAGTGGAAATCAAAACTGTACTCAGTAATTTAGATTCAATACTGTACTCAGATTCTGCAAATGCAGGCAATTGAAGATAGAAAAATACCTTGCATGATAAGTCCTATCAAATTATGAAGACAGTGTGATAAAAGAAGTTTGACTGGCCATTGTACAGTATCTGAGGGGTTGGATTCAATTCCTGCATATTCAGCAACAGTGCATTAACAAAAAAAAATGCTATTGGTGCAAATGCTGAAATACCTTTTCTGGACAAAGGACATGCAGTGGCATGCAGAAGTTTGGGCACCCCTGGTCAAAATTTCTGTTACTGTGAATAGCTAAGTGAGTAAAAGATGACCTGATCTCCAAAACACATAAGGTTAAAGATGACACATTTCTTTAATATTTTAAGCAAGATTACTTTATTTCCATCTTTTACGGTTTCAAAATAACAAAAAAGGAAAAGGGCCCAAAGCAAAAGTTTGGGCACCCTGCATGGTCAGTACTTAGTAACACCCCCTTTGGCAAGTATCTCAGCTTGTAATCGCTTTCGGTAGCCAACTAAGAGCCTTTCAATTCTTGTTTGGGGGATTTTCGCCCATTCTTCCTTGCAAAAGGCTCCTAGTTCTGTGAGATTCATGCACTGCTCTTTTGAGGTCTATCCACAGATTTTCGATGATGATCAGGTCGGGGGACTGTGAGGGCCATGGCAAAACTTTCAGCTTGCGCCTCTTGAGGTAGTCCCTTGTGGATTTTGAGGTGTGTTTAGGATCATTATCCTGTTGTAGAAGCCATCCTCTTTTCATCTTCAGCTTTTTTACAGATGGTGCGATGTTTGCTTCCAGAATTTCCTGGTACTTAACTGAATTCATTCTTCCCTCTACCAGTGAAATGTTCCCTGTGCCACTGGCTGCAACACAAGCCCAAAACATGATCGATCCACCCCCATTCTTAACAGTTGGAGAGGTGTTCTTTTCATGAAATTCTGCACCCTTTTTTCTCCAAACATACCTTTGCTCATTGCGGCCAAAAAGTTCTATTTTAACTTCATCAGTCCACAGGACTTGTTTCCAAAATGCATCAGGCTTGCTTAGATGTTCCTTTGCAAGCTTCTGACACTGAATTTTGTGGTGAGGATGCAGGAAAGGTTTTCTTCTGATGATTCTTCTGTGTAGGTCATATTTGTGCAGGTGTCACTGCACAGTAGAACAGTGCACCACCACTCCAGAGTCTGCTAATTCTTCCTGAAGGTCTTTTGCAGTCAAACGGGGGTTTTGATTTGCCTTTCTAGCAATCCTACTAGCAGTTCTCTTGGAAAGTTTTCTTGGTCTTCCAGACCTCAACTTGACCTCCACCGTTTCTGTTAACTGCCATTTCTTAATTACATTACGAACTGAGGAAAGGGCTACCTGAAAACGCCTTGCTATCTTCTTATAGCCTTCTCCTACTTTGTGGGCATCTTTTATTTTAATTTTCAGAGTGCTAAGCAGCTGCTTAGAGGACCCTATGGTTGCTGATTGTTGGGACAAAGTTTGAGGAGTCAGGATATTTATAAAGCTTTGAAATTTGCATCACCTGGTCTTTCCTAACAATGACTGTGAACAAACCATAGCCCTAACAAGCTAATTAAGGTCTGAAACCTTGGTAAAAGTTATCTGAGAGCTCAAATCTCTTGGGGTGCCCAAACTTTTGCATGGTGTTCCTTTCCTTTTTGTCGCTCTAAAATTGTACAAAGCAAAATAATACACTAATCTTGCTGAAAAATTTGAAAAGAATGTTTCAGCTTTAACTTTATGACTTTTGGAGATCAGTTCATCTTCTACTCACTTAACTATTCACAGTAACAGAAATTTTGACAGGGGTGCCCAAACTTTTGCATACCACTGTTTTAGTAACACACAAAATGCTGGAGGAACTCAGTAGGTCGGGCAGCTTCTTTGGAGAGGAGTAAAGGGTCAATGTTTCAAACTGAGACCATCATCAGGAATGGGGACACATTGATATTTTCCCCTTTCCTTACATAGTATTTATGAAAAAGTTTTTTAAAAATTGGAATTAATTTGATATATTCAAATGCAGGTTAGTGACAGATATCAAATATTTTTAACTGTTAACTACTTCTGTTCATGGTGTTTTGCTTGGTACAGTTAGATATCTCAAGAACAGGTGCTGTTTTCTCCCAGTAGGGATTAGTTTTTAGCTACAAGTGCTCCTACCACCTTTTGTCACCCTGCAACTTTATCCTTCAACCTCTTTGAATTATGGAGGATAGCATATGTATAAATGTCTCTCTCCAGCAGACTTCATCATGACTCCAGTATTTTCTACAATTTTTTAATGTTTCTTAATTGTACATATGATTTTTTTTGTGTTCTGTCGCTGAGCAGCAGTGAACCATCTGTTTGGCCTATCAGAGTTCTCTTTGGGAACTAGTTGACTTGATCAGCATTTCTGATCTGGCTATTGTTCACGATTGCACTTAATTAAAAAAAAGTTGTTCTCTTAAATAGCAAGAGGTAAAAAGAGGTAAAAGATTATGCTCTCTTTTGTACTGGGAAGACTCATATAGCTATCTTTACAAAGGCAAGCAGATTAGCATTCTAGTGATTTCATAAATGACCTGGATGAGGAAGTAGAAGGATGGGTTAGTAAATTTGCTGATGACACAAAGGTTGGGCGTGTTGTGAATAGTGTGGATGACTGTCAGAAGTTACAGCGGGACATCGATAGGATGTAAAACTGGGCTGAGAAGTGGCAGATGGAGTTCAACCCAAATAAGTGTGAGCTGGTTCATTTTGGTAGGTCGAATATGATGGCAAGGTATAGTGTTAATGGTAAGACTCTTGGCAGTGTGGAGGTTCAGAGGGATCTTGGGGTTCGAGTCCATAAGTCACTCAAAGCTGCTGTGCAGGTTGACTGTGTGGTTAATAACACATATGGTGTATTGGCCTTCATCAACCGTGGGGTTGAGTTCAAGAGCCGAGAGGTAATGTTTCAGCTGTATAGGACCCTGGTCAGATCCCACTTGGAGTACTGTGCTCAGTTCTGGTCGCCTCACTCCAGGAAGGATGTGGAAACTATAGCAAGGGTGTAGAGGAGATTTACAAGGATGTTGCCTGGATTGGGGAGCATGCCTTCTGAGAATAGATTGAGTGAACTCGGCCTTTTCTCCTTGAAGCAATGGAGAATGAGAGGTGGCGTGATAGAAGTCTATAAGATGATGATGAGAGGCATTGATCGTGTGGATAGTCAGAGGCTTCTTTCCCAGGGTTGAAATGGCTAACACGAGAGGGCACTGTTTTAAGGTGCTTGGAAGGAGGTACAGAGGAGATGTTGGGTAAGCTTTTTACGCAGGGAGTGGTGAGTGCGTGCTGACGGTGACGGTGGTTGAGGCAAATACATTGGGATCTTTTAAGAGACTCTTGGATAGGTACATAGAGCTTAGAAAAATAGAGGGCGAAGGGTAACCCTAGGTAATTTCTAAAGTAAGTATGTATTTGGCACAGCTTTGTGGGCCAAAGGGGCTGTATTGTGCTGTTGAACGCAGCAGGCCAGGCAGCATCTCTGGGAAGAGGTACAGTCGACGTTTTGGGCCGAGACCCTTCGTCAGGACTAACTGAAAGAAGAGTTAGTAAGAGATTTGAAAGGGGGAGGGGGAGATCTGAAATGATGGGAGAAGACAGGAGGGGGAGGAATGGAGCCAAGAGCTGGAGAGTTGATTGGCAAAAGGGATATGAGAGGATCATGGGACAGGAGGCCTAGGGAACCCTAACCCTAATGCGGCAGAGACGGAAGAGTTGCGAGAAGGGGATAGCATTTTTGCAAGAGACTGTGTGAGAAGCGCCGCATCTGCTCTCAGGATGAGGCTTTTCATTCCAGGACGAGGGAGATGTCCTCCTTTCTTAAAGAAAGGGGCTTCCCTTCCTCCACTATCAACTCTGCTCTCAAACGCATCTCCCCCATTTCACGCATGTCTGCTCTGACTCCATCCTCCCGCCACCCCACTAGGAATAGGGTTCCCCTTGTCCTCACCTACCACCCCACCAGCCTCCGGGTCCAACATATAATTCTCCTTAACTTCCGCAACCTCCAATGGGATCCCACCACTAAGCACATCTTTTCCTTCCCACCTCTCTCTGCTTTCCGCAGGGATCACTCCCTACTTGACTCCCTTGTCCATTCGTCCCACCAATCTCCCTCCTGGCAGATATCCTTGTAAGCGGAACAAGTGCCACACATGCCCTTACACTTCCTCCCTCACTACCATTCAGGGCCCCAGACAGTCCTTCCAGGTAAGGACTGTGAGTCAGCTGGGGTGATATACTGCGTCTGGTGCTCCTGATGCGGCTTTCTATATATTGGCGAGACCCGACACAGACTGGGAGATCGTTTCGCTGAACACCTACGCTCTGTCCGCCAGAGAAAGCAGGATCTCCCAGTGGCCACACATTTTAATTCCACATCCCATTCCCATTCTGATATGTCTATCCACGGCCTCTTCTGCTGTAAAGATGAAGCCACACTCAGGTTGGAGGAACAACATCTTATATTCCGTCTGGGTAGCCTCCAACCTAATGGCATGAACATTGACTTCTCAAACTTCCACTAATGCCCCACCTCCCCCTCGTACCCCATCCGTTATTTATTTATTTCTATGCACGCATTCTTTGTCTCTCTCTCCTTTTTCTCCCTCTGTCCCTCTCACTATACCCCTTTCCCATCCTCTGGGCTCCCCCCCCCTTTTCTTTCTCCCTAGGCCTCCTTTCCCATGATCCTCTCATATCCCTTTTGCCAATCAACTGTCCAGCTCTTGGCTCCATCCCTCCCCCTCCTGTCTTGTCCTATTATTTCGGATCTCCCCCTCCCCCTCCCATTTTCAAATCTTTTCCTGGCTCTTCTTTCAGTTAGTCCTGACGAAGGGTCTCAGCCCGACACGTTGACTGTACCTCTTCCTAGAGATACTGCCTGGCCTGCTGCATTCACCAGCAACTTTTATGTGTGTTGCTTGAAATTTCAACATCTGCAGATTTCCTTGTGTTTGTGTATTGTGCTGTACATTTTTCTATGTTTCTATAATACAGAATGAATATTGGGGCAGGTGTAATGATCAGTGGCAAATATTGTTGTCTTGTCACTTACTTAGCGTGGCAGTTATCCTAGTGGGAACTTGTGGAAATATGTGACAGGATTCTTTGTAATAAGGTACTGCATCACAAGGTTCTTGTCTGAAGGAGCATCATGAAAACACTGCCAAAAGTGCATGGTCTCAATTCATACTGCTTCTAAACATCTAAATATGTCGAGATTAACAAACTGTTAGATACTTAAGAGGAATTCTTGAAACAAAAATTAAGAATTTTAATGTAGTAAACTTTGGACAGTTTTTTTTTGCTACCAACAATAATTTGAGACTCTTGGAGCAGTTCCAGTCCACTGAGGTTAAACAGATAATAATGACGGTGTCCCAGACCAGACACACAATCGTTTGGTGAGATTGGGGCTTCCAGTCAGTGATTCAGAGTACACCCTACTGGTCAAATTTGAAATGCTGACAACCTCCCAGTTTCTATAACTGTAGGTATAACTATAACAAATATTACCAGGATCCTTTTTTGATCTTTTAAGAGACTCTTGGATAGGTACATGGAGCTTAGAAAAATAGAGGACTATGGATAACCCTAAGTATTTTCTAAAGTAAGTCCATGTTTGGCGCAGCATTGTGGACCGAAAGGCCTGTATTGTGTTGTAGGATTTCTATGTTCTATAAACATTGAGATTTGTTGTTGATGCCTTACATATTTACTTCAAAGAGACTGATGACACAAAGGTTGGGAGTGTTGTGGATAGTGTGGAGGGCTGTCAGAGGTTACAACAGGTCATTGATAGTATGCAAAACTGGGCTGAGAAGTGGCAGATGGAATTCAACCCAGGTAAGTATGAAGTGGTTCATTTTGGTAGGTCAAATATGATGGCAGAATATACCATTAATGGCAAGACTCTTGGCAGTGTAGACGATCAGTGGGATTTTGGGGTCCGAATCCATAAGTCACTCAAAGCTGCTACACAGGTTGACTCTGTGGTTAAGAAGGCATATGGTGCATTGGCCTTCATCAATCGTGGGATTGAGTTTCGGAGCCAAGAGGTAATGTTGCAGCTATATAGGACCCTGGTCAGACCGCACCTGGAGTACTGTGCTCAATTCTGGTCGCCTCACTACAGGAAGGACGTAGAAACCATAGAAAGGGTGCAGAGGAGATTTACAAGGACGTTGCCTGGATTGGGGAGCATGCCTTATGAGAAAAGGTTGAGTGAACTCAGCCTTTTCTCCTTGGAGGATGAGAGGTGACCTGATAGAGGTGTACAAGATAATGAGAAGCATTGGTCATGTGGATAGTCAGAGGCTTTTTCCCAGGGCTGAAATGACTGGCACGCGAGGGCATAGTTTTAAGGGGCTTGGAAAGTAGATACAGAGGTTGTCAGGTGTAAGTTTTTTACGCAGAGAGTGATGAGTGCGTGGAATAGGCTGCCGGCAGCGGCGGTGGAGGCAGAAATGATGGAGTCTTTTAAAAGACCCTGGATGGCTACATGGAGCTTAGTAAAATAGAGGGCTATGGGTAAGCCTAGGTAGTTCTAAGGCAAGGACATGTTCGGCACAGCTTTGTGGGCCAAAGGGCCTGTATTGTGCTGTAGGTTTTCTATGTTTCTATGTAAATATTGTAGGATCAGTTCCCCAGCAGGAATTACTGGTGGAAAATGTGATTATCTTATAAGCCCGAATGGTATTAAAATATTTGTACAACTTCATTAGCTTTGCATTGTAAACTTCTAACTCAATGCAAACTAGGAAAATAATTGAAAAGCATTATAGGTACAATGCATAAGGATAACCTATACATTTACCTTACTGGAATGAAGCTTTCAGCGTTCCCTGAAGTTGGAAGCCCACATATTTAGTCTGATCTGCACTGACCAGGATATTGGTTAGACTGGTACCACATGCTTTATATGCACATGCTTTAAGTACGCTGAGAGGGCAGAGTGAGTGTCAATGCATACATGACACTAAATTGATCATAGTATAGCCAGATTGGATTGCAGATCTTCATCATCCTCAACACAAGTGAACCCCGGCCTTCATGCTGAGCCCATTGCTATACACATTGGTGTTACATGACTGCATGGCCAAACAGCCAAGTAATCAAGTTAGCTGATGACACGACAGTGGTGAGGTTCATCACCAATAATGACGAGGAGGCCAAAGAGCTCGAGGCCTGAAGCCAGGCAAATCACTTTTCCTCAATGTCAACAAGACACAGGAGTTGGTTATCAACTTCAAGAGAACATGCACCACTCACACCCTTCTTTTACGTCATCAGCATAGCAGTGGAAACTGTGAGCAGTTTCAAACTCCTGGGAGTGGATGTCTCTCACAACCTCTCATGATCCCAGAACACATCCTACACAATAAAGGAAGCTCACCAATGCTTTTACTTTCTGAATGGGCTCATGTTCTTCTACAGATGCACAGTAGAGAGCACCCTAACAAGCTGCATCACTGTTTGATATGGAAACTGCATTGCAGCGGACGGGAAGGCACTATAATGGGTAGTCAGAACTGCCCAATGCATCACTGGCAACAGCCTACCTCCCATCAAGGACATATATATAAGGGGCCAGTAATATCATAAAGGATCCCACCCACCCTACTCGTGGACTGTTTGTCCCACTCCCATCAGGGAGAAGACACCAGGACCACCAGATTCAAAAGCAATTACTTCCCCAAGCAGTAAGGCTGATCAACATCTCCACCCACTAACCAACCCCTCCACAACCCCCTCCATAAATACTTCTCCTGTCAGGGTCACTTTATGGCATTAAATCAACCTATGTATAGAAGCTATCATGTATTTATGTGAATTATGTTTTTTATTATTGTGTTCTTTATCTTGCTGTTTTTTTATGCTGTATGGGATCTGGAGTAACAATTACTTCGTTCTTTACACTTGTGTATTGGAAATGATATTAAACAACCTTGAATCTGGAATCAGTAATCTATTTTGAAGTATGTATTACTCATTCACAAAAAGACTGATATTTGGTGAGGGATAAAAGTCCTCCCCACGTAAGCCCACCCTTGCATCCCAAAATGTGCTGAACTGTAAAAGTTTCTCAATGACTTAAGAGTTTTTGTGGGTTATAATAAAAAGAAAGCTGATTTTGCATATTTACTTAAGCCGGCATTGCAAAAGTATAAGCTTCCACTGTCACATTCAGATGTTGGGTACTTTGTTCCGCAAAAGAAGCTGAGAAATTGGACTGAAGATCTATGCTGATTTAGCTGTCAAATAATGATATTTATCAAGCTACAAATTCCATGCTGGAGAGAATGTGCTGCTGGCTTGACACAAAATTAAAATTGCAGCTCTTTAATGCACCCGTTACAGTACTTCATTATGTGGGTACATTACCCTCCTGTATGCAGGTGAAATAGCTATCTGAATACCACAGACACACACAGTATATATATACATATACACACACACACACACACACACACACACAACCTTTTGACTAAACCCTGCAAAGCTCTTTAAGAGGTGGAGGTATAGCTTTAATCAGCATCTTGCACTGGTGAAATCAGAATCTGAACATGGAGCTATTGTGCAACAAATCACATTTCCATCATATTCCCATCCCATGCTTTCTGACAGTATATGTACAGTTAGGGTGCATACTGTTCTACAGTAGTGATTTTCTTGTGGAAAAGCTGAAAACAAATATGGGTATAATTCTGGAAATGCCCTACTATGTCTTCCAAGAGACATTGTCAAATACCCAAGTAAAACACGTACTGTACCTTCCTCCCAAAACTACCTTCCTTTTTTATTTATCAGTCTCTTCCTTCAAATGAATGAGCAAACAATTTGCTTACACAATGCAGTATATTTTATAGTTTACAAACAGTTGTTTCACTCATTAACACTGAAAAGCTAATATTAATAGCAGAATGAATATTGTTACATTTATCAAAAGTAATACTTTATCTAGAACTAGATGTGTATAATACAATCTTAACACAATCCATGGAAAACAAACTGGGCTGCTTTTATGTGTGGTTGCAGGGGATGAGGAACTGCTACATGCTTGTTCTTGCAGAAATGTGACTCCAGGACTACATTCCATGAACTGTAATTCCTCAGGCCATGCCATTCATGTACCTGTGCTAATAGTATTTTGTGACTTTATGTGATGTTTCTATATGTACTGTGTGTGACTGTGTTTTGCATCTTGGGCTTGGAGGAATGTTATTTTGTTTAGCTGTATAGATGCTGTTACGAGAATACACATAAAATTAAGATGTTTGCTGGCCTGGGCTAGCATCAGTGGCATCAGCAGTTGGTCTGCCACCTGCCCTCAGGGGAAGGAGAGATAAGGAACAATGGAGCAGCGTCTGGAGATGTGTAATGAAGGGATGTGGGAGGAAGAGCTGTCTGGAGCGGCTCCCCCCTTTGAACCCTGAACTGTTTGAAGTGATGGACAGGCGATACCCCAGCAGGGGGATAAAAAGGGACAGGTTCGCTAAGACAGACACACACGCCACCCGAGGTAACGAGACCCTGGAAGCGGTGCGCTTCTCACGAGTGGGTGAGAAGTGCCAGACAACGACAAGGGTGGAAAGGTACGATCAGCGGGAACCCGGTGTGTGTCCGCCCTTGCCTGGGTGCCGGGTTCACTGCAGAGGATCGACCGCATCTGGAGGAGGGGTCACAGTCGGTGACCTCAGGTGACATCACCAAGGACCCGCCCAAAAAGCTGTTTGTGAGCCATCTCGCTGGTCTGTGAGCCATCCTGCTGGTCTGTGAGTGAAGCCGTTCTGAATGATGAGTTGTTCCTATTCTATCTCTCTCTTCCCCCACGTTGTCCACCGCCATGGCAACGATTACTGCGAACTGAACTACTAAACTGGACTGAACTTTGAGTCATTTTGAAATTGGTCATTTACCCCTAGACAACGATAGAGCTTGATTGATGCTGTTATCTTAATTCTGTGCACATGTGTGTTTATCATCACTGAACTGTTGCATTTATTATCCTTTCGATTACTGTGTTGCTTGTTTCTTTAATAAAACTTTCTTAGTTCTAGTACTCCAGACTCCAACTGAGTGATCCATTTCTGCTGGTTTGGCAACCCAGTTACGGGGTACGTAACAATGCGTATTGTTGAATGACAATTAAACTTGAACTTGATAAAACTGACAATTTTTAAAAATTTTCTCTATTTCACTTGGAAGATATTTAGAATGCACTGAGGTTGTATATTTTAAATTCTTTTCATTAATTTTGTGTCCCTACAGAAACTGGAACAGCTTATGCAGGGATGTAAAGATGCGCATATTCTCATCCAAAGTAGCACAGTGAACCTGAGATCAAGTAAGCTGCCAGAAACTACTGAGGTAATTGTTAGATTTTTATGTTCTAAAACATTTTAATAATTTTCACCTATAGTAACCTGTGAAATGTAACCAGAGTTTTGCAGATAGGTGTTTGACCTCCAATGGATAATGACATATTGATATTAATGGAATATTAATAAAGTCAGTGTAGTTTTCACTATTCAGCAGTTAAGTTCTTTAATTTTATAAACTTTAACAAATAAACTGTAAATAATCGTTTATTTCATTAAAATATTCATGTCCATTAACCTAGATGTTTTTATACATTCATTTTTGGCATCTAGAGATTACTGACAAAGACAGTATTTCTTGTCCAACTGTCATTAGCTTTGAGAAGGTGACGATGAGCTATTTCCCTGGACTGCTGCAGTTTTTCTCAGGAATATATGCCCACAGTGCTGTTCACTAGGAAGTGTCAGAACTTAGATCAAACAACAGTCATGAAATAGTCTTACATTTTCAAGTCAGTATGCTTTGTGCTTGGAGGGGAACTTGAAAAGGTGATATTCTCAGGCATTCAGGAGCTTGTATTTTCTAGTGGTAGAGGTCACAAGTTTGAAAGTTACTGTTGGTGTATCCCAGGCATGGGACAACAATGCATGTGGCAGAGGGATGGATATTTATGGTGGTGGCTAGGGTTTCTTGAGTGTTGTTAGAACAGCACACAACTATCAGTAGATAGTATTCCATTGTGTTCCTCACTTGTGCTATGTAGCTAGTGAAGAGTTTTGGGATGTCAAGAATTAATTGTTGTTGGTGGTGGAATATGTGCCCCCAGCACATTTTTAAAGGTGTGTTGACTGTTAATGGAAACAGCATATTTCACCATATGTTTGATGTACGTGTGATAAATAAATTAATCTGAAACTCTATACATTGCCTCTATCTTGTTCTTGTATTTATGACTTATCCATTTGTGTTTCTGGTCAATGGTATCCCGTAGTATGTTGGTGGTGGGTGATAGAGCGACGTTAACGTCAGGGAAAGATGTTACACTTTCTGTTCTTGGTGCCAGACATTTCCTGACACTCTCATGACATTAATATATTTTGCCACATTATTATATAATACAGAAACTATAATGATTGAATTTTTATATATATTTAGCCACAGAATTGTTTCACACTTACAATATAGTGGTTATGTTCTTTTGATGTGAATCCCGATCTAGGGTCTAAAGCCCATACCTTTCCACTAGCTGTTCAATTTCAACCATTTTTGGAGAATGGGTGGGACTGTCTGTGTACATTTTAAGTATGTTATATTTTAGTGTAAAAACTAAGTGATATAGGAATCCTTTTCCAAGAGGATTTCAGAGTTTCATCCCAGGACCAAACTCTCGAAATACATTATTACTTTTGTACCAATATAGTTAAAACATGAAGATTCCTTGTTCCTCAAAATAATATATTAGTTTTACTGCTTTGAAAATTGAAAACCTTTTACTGTAAGCCTGATAATAATATTGGCGACTAACTCTTCAAAAGACATGTGTTTTACCAAAAATGATTGTTGATTTGATTGTATTAACATTGTTGAGTGTTAGGCAAATGATTTATTTTGTAACCTATGCATACAATTTAACTTTGTTTACAGGAGGCTAGAGTTCTTTTGCAGCAATATAAGCAACTTATGAACAATGTACTGGAAGATAGGAGCCTAGTTAAGTTGCAGCTTGAAGGAGGAGTAATCCTTGCCAGACTAAGAAAAGAGGAGTCATATATCCCTGGAGCAGGAATGTTCAGGTAACTTTAAATATTTTTCTTGCAAAGCAAAGAGCATGAATTTTGGTATCCACAGTCCAGTTACTACTTCTGCAGATACCATGAAGGAAAAAAAATACAGGCCTTCTTAAGCCTAACTAAATGAGGAATAAAGACTTATGCTACTGCTTG
The DNA here is from genome assembly GCF_963921235.1 of Mobula hypostoma. Classification (NCBI taxonomy): domain Eukaryota; kingdom Metazoa; phylum Chordata; class Chondrichthyes; order Myliobatiformes; family Myliobatidae; genus Mobula; species Mobula hypostoma. The sequence continues at coordinate 68,837,393 of NC_086102.1, read as the reverse complement.
AAGTCAGCAGAGATGCATGTGATGTGACTGACTAAAATGAGGCACATGGAAACTAACTGGGAAATATAAAAGTCTTGATTCACATGGTGAACTTTCAGGAGAGAGAATGAGGGCATGTCCAAGAGAATCCAACTCTCACTCTCTGAGACAGTGTTCTATATTTTAATAATCAATTAACTACAGTTTCAGTTGTTATATTTACCTACTTAATTTTAATATTTTGAATATAGATGGGTAATTTTCAAAATATATTTACAATGGCAGCACATCCCAATGAGCAGAACCCCTTTGAATATTCAATACTGATGTCTGTTCCAAAGCACCCGGAGTAGAAACTGCAGGCATCTAAAATATAAACATGAGATTCTACAGATGCTAGAAATCCAGAGTTACGTATAATACTGGAGGAATGCAGCAAGTCTGGCAGCATCTATATAAAAGAATGAATAGTCAAGTTTTCAGGCAGAGACCTTTCTTCAGTGAAAAGAAACTAGAATAAGAAGGTTGGGGAAAGTAGTACGAGCTCAAAGGTGATAGGTGAAAGTGGGGGGAATAGGATAGGTGGTTGAGGGAGGGGTGATGAAGTGAGAAGCTGGATTGGTGGAAAAGGTAAAGAACTGAAGAAGGAGGAGTCTGAAAGGAGAGGAGAATAGACTGAGAGAAAGGGAAGGAGGAAGGGCATGGGGGAGGGTGCTATTAGTGATAGGCAGAGCAGAGAAGACAAGAGGTAAGTAGGGAGCTGAGTGGGCAATGGAAGAAGAGAGGAGGAGGGGGGAAATTATCAGAGGTTAAAGGTTACCAGGCCAGTCTGAAAAAATCACTAAGCAACTGCCATCAACAGATCACTTGCAATACCAGAGGAAACAACACACTGGACCATTGCTCCAACACCATCAAGAATGTCTGCCGTACTATTCTACACCCTCACTTCGCGAAACCTGATCACCTAGCTGTACTTCTGCTCCCTGAGTGTAAGCAGAGACTGAAGACTGCAGCACCAGTAGTGAGGACCAAGAAGGTATGGACAAGGGAAGCAGAGAAGCGCCTGCAGGACTGCTTTGAATCGGTGGACTGGACTGATTTCCGGGATTCATCTTCGAACCTCGATGAGTATGCTGCAGTTGTTACCAACTTGATTAAAACCTGTGTGGATGAATGTGTGCCCACAAAGACTTACTGTACATTCCCAAACCAAAAACTGTGGATGAATCAGGAGGTAGGTTGTCTGCTGAAGGCTAGATCTTTGACATTTAAGTCTGGCAACCCAGGACTGTACCAGAAAGCCAGTTATGATTTGCAGAGGGCTATTTCAAAGGCGAAGAGACAATTTCGAATGAGGTTGGAGCAGCATCAGATGCACGGCAACTCTGGCAGGGTCTGCAAGACATTACTTCCTACAAAGCCAAATCTAATAGCATGAATGGCAGTGATACTTCACTACCAGATGAACTCCTCCCCGAGACTTTTTCTACCCGATTTCTCACACCCTTCTTCTCAACTGCTTGCTTTGACTGAAACCATTTTTTAAAAAAATAGATTATCATTTAAATACAATTCCTCCAAATTTTCCAGTGTACCAATCTCTTCAGGTAAATGAGTGAGCAAGTTCTCTGGGGACAGCGGCTGAGAGGGGAACTGGTGTTGGTGAGTGGTGAACTGTGGTTGAGTTGAGTTGTGACTGGAAAATGGCGGAGAGAGAGAACATCAAGGAAAGAGCCAAGCTGTTGAAGGAAGTTTTTGGCGAGTGTGAAAGTGAACTAGAGATGGAGGTCAGCGGGAAAGAGTAATGGAATGGAAGGAGGAAGGAAAGAAAGCAGAGGTACGGGATATCAAACTCTGAGGAATCAGCGGATGATCAAAGCAGGACAGCAAAACAATGGAAAGAAGATGAAATTAAAGCAATTATCAAACTAAGTGAAGACGGGGCATCATTTGGTGATTGGAACCCGATTCATTTGACGAAGATGCTCAACAAAATTCTAGGCGAGATTAAAGGAGCAAAGATTTTACGAAATGGATGTCTATTAGTGATTTGTCAGGATAGTTCTCAGCAAGGTAAAGTGATAAGATTATGTAAAATAGACGGCAAAGTAGTACAGTGCTCAATACCCAACAATAGAAAGTGGACTAGAGGAGTTATTTCAGGGATATCAACAAAAGTTACTATGGATGAGATTAAACAGAACATAAAAGGAGCAAAAATTATTGAGGCCAAACGTTTAAAAGTTACAAGAAACGGGAAAAAGTGTGATAGTTTATCAGTAATGATTAAATTTGATGAAGAGAGATTGCCGACTAACGTTTACTTAGGTTATACGTGTTATGCGGTTAGAATATATATACCACCGTCTTTAAGATGTTATAAATGTCAGAAATTCGGGCACATTGCCGCGGTCTGCAGAGGAAAACAAAGATGTGGAAGATGCGCTGGAATACATGAATATGGGAAATGTGAAGCGGGCGCTAGGCTGAAATGCTGCAATTGTGGCGAGGAACACAGCGCAGCTTATTGAGGGTGCACTTACAGCAAGAAGGCGGCTGAGATACAATATGTAAAAGTAACTCAAGGAATCAGTTATGCAGAGACAGTGAAAGAAGTTGATGAAGAAAAGGCTGTCAAGCAAACAAATACAGGGGATAATAAATGGTGAATTGTGAGAGCTGTAGTATGAAAAATAAGGATACGCTATTAATGAGTAGAAAGGAGTTTGTGCTTGTTATGGTGGGTGCAATTAATTGTTCAGCGCAAACAAGCAAAAGATCTGAGAAAATTAAAATTATTGTCAAGTCTGCAGAAAAGTATCTTGGTATTAAAGGAAGTAGGTGGGAAGAAGTCAAAGAAACCTGAATGGAGGATCCAACAGTTCAGAGGAAGGGGAGATGGAATCTTAATGGCAGTATACTTATCGCAAATGGTCAGGAATTTAAGAAATGTTTCAGAATTTAAGGAAAATCCTCAGATTTTATGGTTGAAGCCCAGGGTAAATGTGCAGAACTACAACAACAAATAGAAGTACCCGACAAGAACAATGGTGAGTTGGAAAGAGATTGGAAAATGGAGGAAATTATTACAAGGATACAAAAGGAAAAATAATTTGTTGCAAAGTGAATTATTTACATCCAGATTATAAAATGAAAACATGGAAGCAAATGAAGAAGAACTCCGAGGTCTCAGTAAACAACTGCAGGCTACGATCCAAGAAAAGGAAAACCTGAAAAAGCAGATAGACTTGGAAAAACAAAGAAGTTTAAGAGTATAATGTGCAATAATTACTATTGTTTAACAAGATGATTTTAGTCTTACAAGTGATGTAGATGAAATCAATGTAATTGAGGTAATGCAACTACACAAAAACGTGACATAAATAGGGAAGAATAGCAGTTTGTGGCATTATCTAATGAGCGCATTAAGCATTCACGAGGAATTGCAACTACAGAGTGAAGCTAATAGAGAACTGCAGGCTGAACTAGATTGTCTAAAGTGGGGAACTGCAGGACATATTTGGTTGGAACACCACAAGTCTAGCAGGTGGCAGTAATGCACTGAAAACTGGTTGCCAACCGCCATTAAACAAAAAAGAAGAAGAAGAACTCAATGCCTTCTATGCACGCTTTGAAAGGGAGACCACAACTACAGCTGTGAAGATCCCTGCTGCACCTGATGAGCCTGTGATCTCTGTCTCAGACCGATGTTAGGCTGTCTTTAAAGAGAGTGAACCCTTGCAAGGCAGAAGGACCCAATGGAGTACCTGGTAAGGCTCTGAAAACCTAAGCCAACCAACTAGTGGGAGTATTCAAGGACATTTTCAATCTCTCACTGTTACGGGCGGAACTTCCCACTTGCTTCAAAAAGGCAACAATTATACCAGTGCCGAAGAAAAATGTGGGCTGCCTTAATGACTATCGTCCAGTATCACTCACATCGACAGTGATAAAATGCTTTGAGAGGTTGGTCATGACTAGACTGATCTCCTGCCTCAGCAAGGACCTGGACCCATTGCAATTTTCCTATCGCCACAATAGGTCAATGGCAGACGCAATCTCAATGGCTCTCCACACAGCTTTAGACCACCTGGACAACACTAGCACCTATGTCAGGTTACTGTTCATCAGCATTTAATGCCATCATTCCCACAATCCTGATTAAGAAGTTGCAGAACCTGAGCCTCTGTACCTCCCTCTGCAATTGGATCCTTGACTTCCTAACCAGAAGACCACAGTCTGTGCAGATTGGTGATAACATATCCTCCTTGCTGATGATCAACACTGGTCCACCTCAGGGGTGTGTGCTTAGCCCCCTGCTCTACTCTTTATATACATATGAGTGTGTGGCTAGGCATAGCTCAATACTATCTATAAATTCGCTGATGATACAACCATTGTTGGTAGAATCTCAGGTGCTGACGAGAGGGCATATGGGAGCGAGATATGCCAGCTAATGGAGTGGTACTGCAGCAGCAACCTGGCACTCAACGTCAGTAAGACGAAAGAGCTGATTGTGGACATCAGGAACGGTAAGATGAAGGAATACATACCAATCCTTATAGAGGGATCAGAAGTGGAGAGAGTGAGCAGCTTCAAGTTCCTGGGTGTCAAGATCTCTGAGGATCTAACCTGGTCCCAACATATCGATGTAGTTATGAAGAAGGCAAGACAGCAGCTATACTTTATTAGGAGTTTGAAGAGATTAGGCATGTCAACAAATACACTCAAAAACTTCTGCAGTTGTACCGTGGAGAGAGCATTCTGACAGGCTGCATCACTGTCTGGTATAGGAGGGTGCGGGTGAGGTTCCGGTGAGGGTGAGGCACAGGACCGAAAGAAGCTGCAGAAGGTTGTAAATCTAGTCAGCTCCATCTTGGGTACTAGCCTACAAAGTACCCAGGATGTCTCTAGGGAACGGTGTCTCAGAAAAGCAGCGTCCATTATTAAGGACCTCCAGCACCCAGGGTATGCCCTTTTCTCACTGTTACCATCAGGTAGGAGGTACAGAAGCCTGAAGGCACACACTCAGCGATTCAGGAACAGCTTCTTCCCCTCCCCTCTGCCATCTGATTCCTAAATGGATATTGAATCTTTGGACACTACTTCACTTTATTTTTGATATACAGTTTTTCTGTTTTGCACATTTTTTTTCGTAATCAGTAATCGATTTACTAGTTTATTTATTATTATTATTTTTTGCTAGATTATCTATTGCATTGAACTGCTGCTGCTAAGTTAACAAATTTCACATCACATGCTGGTGATAATAAACCTGATTCTGATTCTGATTTCTGAAATCGATATTCATGCCATCAGGTGGAATATGAGGTGTTGTTCCTTCAACCTGAAAAGTGGCCTTATATTGACAGTCGAAGAGGCCATGGACCAACATGTTGGAATGAAAATGGAGACTGGAATCAAAATGCTTAGCCACCAGTAAATCCTGCTTGTTGCAGAAGGTTCAAAGGTGTGGACAAAGCAGTCCCCCAACTTATGTCAGGTCTCACTGATGTTGAGGAGGCCTTCCGCACAAAGAGCACCAGATAGAATAGATGACCCCAATAGACTCATGGTTGAAGTGTTGTCTCATCTGGAAGGACTTTTTAGGGCCCCAAGTGGATGTAAGGGAGAAGGTGTAGCACTTCTTCCGCTTGCAAGGTTAAGTGCCAGGAGCAAGATTAGAGGGGAGGGATGAATAGACAAGGGAATCATGGAGGGAGTGATCCAAGATACATCCCTTTTGTTAGAGTGTTGAAGGATGGCTCCATGAATATAATATAATTAATCAGAAGGTTGACTGTCAAAACGGACCTGTCCTGAACTGTGCATTAAGTGGCAGGGATACACCTTAACAATGTGCTAAAAGCAGGATTATTCATTTATTGTGTTTCACTATATAGTTTCAATGGGATGTAGTCAGAATGCCCACATACACGATTGGTTTAACTCGCCCCACAAGTATCAGTTAGAAGTTAAATTGTGTACAAGTTTTACTTCCCTGAAGACTGGTTCTCAATTTAGTTCATCTGTAATTCTGCTATCCATATTGTCATAACTCCAAAATGATCCCTAATAGCATCATTATCGTATTATATCTTTACCCCTCATAATTTTGTATACTTCTATCATTCACATGTTCTCCAGGGAATAAAGTTCAAACCTATTCAACCTTTCCGTCTAACGCGGGTCTTCAGGTTCTGGCATCATTCTTGCAAATTTTCTCTGCAGTACATGGAGCACAGGTTGTGTGAAGTAATTTCAAAAATTTTGGAGAACAGATTGAAGGAGTCTGGCCCAGAGTGGGTTGAGGCTAGCAATTGCAGGCATTGCTTAGGGTTTCAGAATGAGTTGACCCAAGGTAGGTGGAGTTGACTGATACAATAAAACACTGCAGTTTAAGTGATGGTGTGGAAATGTAGTCGGAAGCTTATTGAGGAGGAGAGACATTGAGCATATGAGCGCTCTGGTTCACTGCCGTTTTCTGCAGGTGAGGGATGGAGGTGGTGGCTGTGGAATGGAGCCTATGGCAATAGCTTCGTCTTCAGTATCACTGGGGACAATGGCAAGGATTGTAACAGAAGATAAAGGTTCCTGTGCATTAAGTCTCTTGCTGAAGGGGCCTGTGGGAACTGGGTTGATTCATGTAATTTTGATTAAAATACAGCACAGATATGTGGTTTAATAAAGTAACAGGAAGCTTCTCCAATAGTTGATCCGTTTTAGTAGCACTGCTTGTTAATCTCTATTGCTGTATGTATTGTGGGACAATTGGAAACGAAGTTGGGAAGAGAGCTGCACGCTTTGTCACTGGTGTGAATTGTTGGGTTTGTTGAATTATGTACACTATGCCTCACATGTTCAAAATGATAATTAACCTCACTAATTTTCCTTCTGATTAACTAGTGACATCGATAAGGCCATTGTTACAAGTGGTGAAGCTGTGACAGGTTTTTTTAAATAACTAATAAGCCCTCTCGCTGATTCAAACTTATTTAAATATTACACCATACCCCCTGCCATAATGACTAGCAAGTACTATGCTGTGCCTTAACAGTTGAGCTGCTGTGAATAGTTTACTTGCATTTTATTCGAATGTTGCTCTTGAACCTGCCCAGTACAGTGTGATGCTCAACACGTCACTTTTATCATCTGGCAGTTGTTCAGTGGAGTCTTTAACTACTTTGCTATTTCAGAAAGTATATTTGAAGAAGATAAGAATAGATGCAGGCAAAAAGGTAGGCAGCAAAGATATATGTATAAAAGTTAGTTAAATCAGCTAACCCTTAGTATAAGTGGTTTACACTCCTCCCAATTTCACAACTACACACATCTTTATCTTGAATAAATGTTAAATCCTTGGATTGAGTGGCTGGTTTGACTGTAGAACTTAATTTGCTCTTTCAGCAGATTGAACCACACTCTGATTTCAGAATATTTGTAGTGGGCGATGGGTGGGGAGCAAGTTCAACAACTACGTCAACCTCTGCACAGCTCCTGCATTCGCCTGCGAAAACCAAATGTGGCTTAATGAATTGCATTCTTATCTCTGATCGAAAAGATTGTGGGTTTGAGCCCCACAACTTTCAGCAAGTCGCAGTGACGAGGGAGTGCAATACCGTCACTCAGATGCACCAATAAATCAAGCTCTTGTTGGTTCTTCTGAGTTAACGAAAGATATTTTCATAGCCTGATGTTTTTGTAGTGTGAAACTTACTGGCCATGTTTCAGCCCATACACAAACATTGTCTTAATTCCTACTGAATGTGGCTGTGGTCTGGTTCATTGGATTAGTATGGACTGAGAAGTTGTGAATGGGTTTGATTATCAACAAGTATCTCCATTTCTGACCTTATGAAAGAAAAGTCATTGGTGAAGCAGCTGGAGATGTTTGAGTTTGGATACTGTCCTGACAAAATCCTGGCCTAATTATCTATCTTTTAAAGATGTGACTTCAACCATTTCCCCTTGATAACTCCTCAATTCATTTAGGTAGTTTTCCTTGATGCGCTGATTATTCAGAGGTTATCTTAATATCACGGAAATCAATCTTGTTCCTAAAATTCAGTTCTTTGGTCCATGTTAACCCTAAGATTATGAAGAGCTCTAGAGCTGTGTGGCCCTGATAGAAGCCACACTTGGCAGGTTATTGTTGAGTAAATTTGGCTTTATATACTATCTGTGACACCTTCCATCACTTGCTAAATATTGGGAGCAGGGAGTAATCTAATTTGATATGCCTTTTGTTTTGTAAATGTAACACATAGAGCCAATGTAACTAACTGCAAGGGACCAGTTTGGATGGAGGTACAGCTGGACCTCCAGCCTTGGTTTTTGTTACTACAGCCGAGCTGTTTTCTGGTCTTTGCTGCATCATGATCTCAGAGTTGTATGGGACAGAAACAGGTCCTTCAACTCACCAAATACATGCTTACTTTTTTGCCTGTCTATACTAATTCCACTTGCCAGCACTAGGTCTATCTCCTTCTATTCCTGGACTATTAGAGGGCATATAATATAGCAAAACAGTGGGAAATTAGAGAATTTAGAAGTTTTAAAAAAACCAACAGAAGACAACTAAAAAGCCATGTAAGGAGAAAAGAAGAAGTATGAAGCTAAGTTAGCCAATAATATAAATATAAAAGAAAATACCAAAAGTTTTACTGGTGTATGAAGAGTGAAAGAGGGGCAATAGTGGATATCAGACCACCGGAAAATGACACTGGAGAGGTAGTAACAGGGGCAAAGAAATGATGGACAATCTTAATATGTACTTGGTGTCAGTCTTCACTGTGGAAGACACTGATAGAATGCTAAAAATTTGAGAGTATGAGGGGGCAGAAGTGAGTATAGGTGCTATTACTAAAGAGAAGATGCTTGGGAAGCTGAATGGTCTCAAGGTAGATAGGTCACCTGGACCATGGACTACACCTTCAGTTCTGAAAGAGTTAGTTGAAGAGATTGTGGAGGGATTAGTAATGATCTTTCAAGAATCAATAGATTGTGGAATGGTTCTGGAACACTGGAAAATTGTAAATGTCTCTCCACACTTCAAAAAGAATGGAAGGCAGAAGAAAGGAAATGATAAGCCATTTAGCTTGACCTCAGTGATTGTGAAGATGTTGGAGTCCTTTATTAAGGATGAGGTTTCACAATACTTGGAAGCACATGATAAATTAGACCAAAATCAGCATGGTTTCCTTGCCTAACAAATCTGTGTGAATTCATAAAGATATAACAAACAGGATAGGAAAAGGAGAGTCAGTGGATGTTGTGTATTTGGATTTTCAGGCCTTTGACAAGGTGCTACACATGAAGCTACATAACAAGATAAGAGCCCGTGTTATTACAGGATAGATACTAGCATGGATAGAAGATTGGTTGATTGGTAAGAGGCGAAGAGTAGGATGAAGGGAACCTTTTTTGTTTGGTGCCAACGACTAATGGTGTTCTACAGGGGTCTGTGTTGGGACCGCTTCTTTTTATGTTATATGCCAATGACTCAGATGACAGCTTTGTTGCAAAGTTTGCTGACGATACGAAGATTGGTGTAGGGGCAGGTAGTTTTGAGGAAGTAGAGATGCTTCAGAACGACCTAGTAGACAGATTGGGTAAAGAAATGGCAGATGGAATACAGTGTCAGGAAGTGTGTGGTCTGTTTTCTAAGTGGAATGAAAATTCAGAAATCTAAAACACAAAGGAACTTAAGAGACCTTATTGAGGGTTCCCTAAAGGTAACTTGCAGGTTGAGTTGGTGGTAAGAAAGGCAAATGCAGCCTTCATTTCAAGAGGACTAGAGTATAAAAACAAGGATGTCATGCTGAGACTTTATATGGCATCGGTCCAATTGAACTTGCAATACGGTGAGCAGTTTTGAACCCCTTATCTAAAATAGGATGTGTTGGCATTGCAGAGGGTCCAGAGGAGGTTCATGAGAATGATCTGGGAATGAAAGGGTGAATATATGATAGCCCGGGCCTGTACCCATTGGAGTTTAGAAGAGTAAGTTTCAATCTCATTGAAACTTATGGAATAGAGTGGACGTGGAGAGAATGTTTCCTACAATGAAATAGTCCAGGACCAGAAGGCACAGCCTCAGAGGGATGTCCATTTTGAACAGAGATGAAGACAATAAACTTGATGTTAGTATTTAAACAAAGTCAAGAACATGACTTTTAACTGGTTTCTGAATTTTTTGGCATGCCTGATAGAGTGCGTCAGAAGTTGTATGATTCTCCTGTCACTAATAAATACAAAATCAAGGGCTTGGGTGTATTACATTCACTTTTGTGCTTCTAATAAAGAAGTCCAGTGGGAAATTTCATAAACATAAGTGATTCTCTACCAACACCCTCCTCTGTCTGACAGAACTGGTCCTCACACTCACCAATTTCTTTTTCTTTTTCCCACTTTCTCCAAACCGAAGTGTAGCCGAGGGTAGCCACATGGGCCCCAGCTTGGCGTGCCTTTTCAGCGGTTGTGTGGAACAGTTTATGTTCCAGGTATTTACTTGTAACACTCCCCAACTCTCTCTCTGCATGATATTATGATTCTGATCGTGTCCATGATATCTTGAAGTGGGAAGGACATATTGGTACCAACGACATCGGTAGGAAAAGGGAGGAGGTCCTGAAAACAGACTACAGGGAGTTAGGAAGGAAGTTGAGAAGCAGGACCTCAAAGGTAGTAATCTCGGGATTACTGCCTGTGCCACGTGACAGTGAGTATAGTAATAGAATGAGGTGGAGGGTAAATGCGTGGCTGAGGGATTGGAGCAGGATGCAGGGATTCGGATTTCTGGATCATTGGGAGCTCTTCTGGGGCAGGTGTGACCTGTACGAAAAGGATGGGTTGCACTTGAATCTGAGGGGGACCAACATCCTGGTGGGGTTTGCAAAGGCTATTGGGGAGAGGTTTAAACTAGAATTGCTTGGGGGTGGGAACCGAACTGCAGTGACAGAGGAAAGGGAGGTTGGGTCACAAATAGAGAAAGCTTGGAGACAGTGCAAAAGGGAGGATATGCAGGTGATAGAGAAGGAATGCACTCAGACCGATGGTTTGAGATGTGTCTATTTTAATGTGAGGAGTATTGCAGATAGATAGATAGACATAGAATAGTGCAGCACAGTACAGGCCCTTTGGCCCACAATGTTGTGCTGACCCTTAAACCCTGCCTCCCGTATAACCCCCTACCTTAAATTACTCCATATACCTGTCTAGTATTCTCTTTAATTTCACTAGTGTATCTGCCTCCACCACTGACTCAGGCAGCGCATTCCATGCACCAACAACTCTCTGAGTAAAAAACCTTCCTCTAATATCCCCCTTGAACTTCCCACCGTTTACTTTAAAGCCATCTCCTCTTGTATTGAGCAGCGGTGCCCTGGAGAAGAGGCGCTGGCTGTCCACACTATCTATTCCTCTTAATATCTTGTATACCACTATCACGTCTCCTCTCATCCTCCTTCTCTCCGGAGAGTAAAGCCCTTGCTCCCTTAATCTCTGATCATAATGCATGCTCTCTAAACCAGGCAGCATCCTGGTAAATCTCCTCTGTATCCTTTCCAATGCTTACACATCCTTCCTGTAGTGAGGCAACCGGAACTGGATACAGTACTCAAAAGTGTGGCCTAACCAGAGTTTTATAGAGCTGCATCATTACCCTGCGACTCTTAAACTCTGTCCCTCAACATATGAAAGGTAACACTCCATAAGCTTTCGTAACTACTCTATCTACCTGTGAGACAACTTTCATGTACCCCCAGATCCCTCTGCACCTCCACATTACCAAGTATCCTGCCATTTACTTTGTACTCTGCCTTGGAGTTTGTCCTTCCAAAGTGTACCACCTCACACTTCTCTGGGTTGAACTCCATCTGCCACTTCTCAGCCCACTTCTGCAACCTATCAATATCTCTCGGCAATCTTTGACAATCCTCTACACTATCTACAACACCACCAACCTTTGTGTTGTCTGCAAACTTGCCAACCCACCCTTCTACCCCCACATCCAGGTCGTTAATAAAAATCATGAAAAGTAGAGGTCCCAGAACCAGTCCTTGTGGGACACCACTCATCACAACCCTCCAATCCGAATGTACTCCCTCCACGACAACCTTCTGCTTTCTGCAGGCATGCCATTTCTGATTCCACCTGGCCAAACTTCCCTGGATCCCATGCCTTCTGACTTTCTGAATAAGCCTAGTGTGTGGAACCTTGTCAGATGCCTTACTAAAATCCATGTAGACCATATCCACTGCACTACCCTCATCTGTCTGCCTGCTCACCTCCTCAAAGAGCTCTATCAGGCTTGTTAGACACGATCTGCCCTTCACAAAGCCATGCTGACTATCCCTGATCAGACCATGATACTCTAAATGCCCATAGATCTGATCTCTGAGAATCTTTTCCAACAGCTTTCCTACCACAGATGTAAGTGTCACTGGTCTATAATTACCCGGACTATCCCTACTACCTTTTTTGAACAAGGGGACAACATTCGCCTCCCTCCAATCCTCTGATACCATTCCCGTGGACAATGAGGACGTAAAGATGCTAACCAGAGTCTCAGCAATTCTTCCCTCGCCTCGTGGAGCAACCTGGGGATTATTCCGTCAGGCCCCGGGGACTTATCCATCCTAATGTATTTTAACAACTCTAACACCTCCTCTCCCTTAATATCAACATGCTCCAGAACATCAACCTCACTCATTTTGTCCTCACTGTCATCAAGTTCCCTCTCATTGGTGAATACTGAAGAGAAGTATTCATTGAGGACCTCGCTCACTTCCACAGCCTCCAGGCATATCTTCCCACCTTTATTTCTAATCAATCCAATCTTCACTCCTGTCATCCTTTTGTTCACATAATTGAAGAATGCCTTGGGGTTTTCTTTTACCCTACTTGTCAAGGCCTTCTCATGCCCCCTTCTTGCTCTCCTCAGCCGCTTCTTAAGCTCCTTTCTTGCTACCCTATATTCCTCAATAGACCCATCTGATCCTTGCTTCCTAAACCTCATGTGTGCTGCCTTCTTCCACCTGGCTAGATTCTCCACCTCACTTGTCACCCATGGTTCCTTCACCCTACCATTCTTTATCTTCCTCACTGGGACAAATTTATCCCTAACATCCTGCAAGAGAAACCTAAACATCAACCACATGTCCATAGTACAATTCCCTGCAAAAACATCATACCAATTCACACCTGCAAGATCTAGCCTTATAGCCTCATAATTTGCCCTTCCCAATTAAAAATTTTCCTGTCCTCTCTGATTCTGCCCTTTTCCATGATAATGTTAAAGGCCAGGGAGCAGTGGTCACTGGCCCCCAGATGCTTACCCACTGAGAGATCTGTGACCTGACCCGGTTCGTTACCTAATACTAGATCTAGTTTGGCATTCCCCCTAGTCGGCCTGTCAACATACTGTGACAGGAATCCGTCCTGGACGTACTTAACAAACTCTGCCCCGTCTAAGCCATTGGAATGAATAAGGTGCCAATCAATATTAGGGAAGTTAAAGTCCCCCATGATAACAACTCTGTTATTTTTGCACCTTTCCAAAATCTGCATCCCAATCTGCTCCTCGGTATATCTGCTGCTACCAGGGGGCCTATAGAACAGCGGTCCCCAACCACCGGGCCATGGACTGGTACTGGGCCACAGAGCATGTGCTACCGGGCTGCGAGGAAACGATATGATTTGGTATTATGAGTCAGCTGCACCTTTCCTCATTCCCTGTCATGGGCAGCACCTTTCCTCATTCCCTGCCGGGCCGCGCGGAAACGATATGATTTGGCGATAGGAGTCAGCTGCACCTTTCCTCATTCCCTGTCACGCGCACTGTTGAGCTTGAATGCATGTGAGGTCATTACGCGCGCATCGTCCATGTCAGTGCGGGAAAAAGATCAACTCCTCAAGCTTGCAAATGACGGCGGGCTGAAAAGTATGTTTGATATAACATCTCTGCCGGCATTCTGGATCAAAGTCAAGGCTCAATATCCTGAGATAGCCATGTAAGCACTGAAAACGTTGCTTCCATTTCCAACATATCTCTGTGATGAATGTAACAAATACTAAATTGTGGAATAGACTGGACATAAAGAACCCCCTTCAAGTATTGCTTTCTCCCATCACCCCTCGATAGGCCCGTCTTGAGCCCAGGGCTCCCACTGATTCAGCAATATTGGTGCGTTGCAATGATTTTATATGTTCATACGGGGAAAATCTGCGCTTTGTGTTTAATATCCAAACGTTACTTAAAATGTTATGATGCTATTGACTTATATAACCATATAACAATTACAGCATGGAAACAGGCCATCTCTGTCCTTCTAGTCGTGCCGAACACTACTCTCACCTCGCCCCACCGACCTGCACTCAGCCTATAACCCTCCATTCCTTTTCTGTCCATATACCTATCCAATTTAACTTTAAATGATAATATCAAACCTGCTTCTGCCACTTCTACTGGAAGTTCATTCAACACTTACTTCAAGCTTCCCTGTCCTCCCCTGATAATTGACTTATCGCTATATTCATGCGAGGAAAATATGCACTGTATGTTTAATATTAAATTCGTAAGATAAACCCTTTTAGAAATGAAATTGAGTGTATTAGCCACTTGTCACCGATATTCCGGTCCTCATTAACACCTCCCACCCCACCCCGAACAGAATGGCCAAAAACGATTTGTAGAGAAATAATCAGCACATGCACGCATGCGCAAGTCACACATGCACACTGGTGCCCGCGCAAGGCTTCATGGTCATTGTGGTCTTTCTCGGGGTAAACCCAACGTATTTGACTGCTACTCTTGTCCGTTGGCAACCCTACCCCCACCCCCCCGATCGGCCGGTCCGCAAGAATATTGTCAATATCAAACCGGTCCGCAGTGCAAAAAAGGTTGGGGACCCCTGCTATAGGATACTCCCAGTAGAGTAACTGCTCCCTTCCTCTTCCTGACTTCTACCCATACTGACTCAAAAGAGGATCCTGCTACATTACCCACCTTTTCTGTAGCTGTAATAGTATCCCTGACCAGTAATGCCACCCTCCTCCCCTTTCCCCCCCTCTCTATCCCTTTTAAAGCACTGAAATCCAGGAATATTTGAAATCCATTCCTGCCCTGGTGCCAGCCAAGTCTCTGTAATAGCCACTACGTCATAATTCCATGTATGTATCCAAGCTCTCAGTTCATCACCTTTGTATCCTGATGCTTCTTGCATTGAAGTACATGCACTTTAGCCCTTCTACCTTACTACCTTTACACCTTTTATACTGTTTCTCTTTCCTCAAAGCCTCTTTATATGTTAGATCTGGCTTTACTCCATGTACTATACTTTCAGTTCTTGCTCGATCTTTATCCTCCTCCACCTCACTATCTGCTCTAACACTCTTGTTCCCCTCCCCCTGCAAATCTAGTTTCAACCCCCACCCCCCCCCCCCGGAGCAGCACTGGCAAACCTTCCCGCAAGGATGTTCGTCCCCCTCCAGTTCAGGTGCAACCCGTCCTGTCGGAACAGGTCCCATCTTCACTGGAACAAGGCCCAATTGTCCAGAAACATGAAGTCCTCCCTCTTGCACCAACTCCTTAGCCACATATTTATCTGCATGATCTTCCTATTTCTAGCCTGACTAGCACGTGGCACAGGTAGCAAAACTGAGATTGCAACCCTGGAGGTCCTGTGTAACTCCCTAAATTCTCTTTCCAGGACCTCCTCCTTCTTCCTATCCACGTTATTGATCCCTACATGGACCATGATATCTGGCTGGTCACCCTCCCTCTTGAGAATACTGAGAACTTGATCTGAGATATCGCAGACCCTGGCACCAGGGAGGCAACAGACCATCCGGGATTCTCGATCTCTTCCACAGAACCTCTTATCTGTCCCCCTAACTATTGAATCCCCTATCACTATTATGAATAAAGCGGATGAGTTTAGAGTGTGCATCAGCACTTGGAGCTGTGATGTTGTGGCCATTACAGAGACTTAGATGGTGCTGGGCAGGAATGGCTACTTCAAGTGCCAGGCTTTAGCTGTTTCAGAAAAGACAGGGAGGGAGGCAAAAGAGGTTGGGGTGTGGCACTGTTGATCAGAGATAGTGTCACAGCTGCAGAAAAGGAGGAAGTCATGGAGGGGTTGTCTACAGAGTCTCTGTAGGTGGAAGTTAGGAATAGGAAGGGGTCAATAACTCGACTGAGTGTTTTTTATAGACCACCCAATAGTAACAGGGACACCGAAGAACAGAGAGGGAGACAGATTCTGGAAAGGAGTAATAATAACAGGGTTGTTGCGGTGGGAGATTTTAATTTCCCAAATATTGATTGGCATCTCCCTAGAGTGAGGGGTTTAGATGGGGTGGAGTTTGTTAGGTGTGTTCAGGAAGGTTTCTTGACACAATATGTAGATAAGCCTACAAGAGGAGAGGATGTATTTGATCTGGTATTGGAAAATGAACTGGTCAGATGTCAGGTGTCTCAGTGGAAGAGCATTTTGGAGATAGTGATCACAATTCTATTCCTTTACCAGAGTGTTGGAGAGTGATGGGAACAGACAAGTTAGGAAAGTGTTTAATTGGAGTAAGGGGAAATATGAGGCTACCAGGCAGGAACTTGGTAGCATAAATTGGAAACAGATGTTCTCAGGGAAACTAAGGGAAGAAATGTGGTGAATGTTCAGGGGATATTTGCGGGGCGTTCTGCGTAGGTACGTTCCAATGAGACAGAAAGGATGGTAGGGTATACAAACTGTGGCGTACAAAGGCTGTTGTAAATCTAGTCAAGAAGAAAAGAAGAGCTTACGAAAGTTTCAAAAATCTAGGTAATGATAGTGATCTTAGAAGATTATAAGGCTAGCAGGAAGGAGCTTAAGAATGGAGTTAGGAGAGCCAGAAGGGGCCATGAGAAGGCCTTGGTGGACAAGATTAAGGAAAACCCCAAGGCATTCTACAAATATGTGAAGAGCAAGAAGATAAGACATGAGAGAATAGGACAAATCAAGTGTGATAGTGGAAAAGTGTGTGTGGAACTGGAGGAGATGGCAGAGGTACTTAATGAATGCTTTGCTTCAGTATTCACTACAGAAAAGGATCTTGGCAATTGTAGGGATGACTTGCAGCGGACTGAAAAGCTTGAGTATGTAGATATTAAGGAAGAGGATGTGCTGGAGCTTTTGGAAAGCATCAAGTTGGATAAGTCACCGTGACCAGATGGGATGTACCCCAGTCTACCGTGGGAAGCGAGGGAGGAGATTGCTGAGCCTCTGGCGATGATCTTTGCATCATCAATGAGGATGTGAGAGGTTCCGGCGGATTGGAGGGTTGTGGATGTTATTCCCTTATTCAAGAAAGGGAGTAGGGATAGCCTAGGAAATTATAGACCAGTGAGTTTACTTCAGTGGTTGGTAAGTTGATGGAGAAGATCCTGAGAGGCAGGAATTATGAACATTTGGAGAGGCATAATATGATTAGGAATAGCCAGCATGGCTTTGTCAAAGGCAGGTCGTGTCTTACGAGCCTGATTGTATTTTTTGAGGATGTGACTAAACAGATTGATGAGGGTAGAGCCGTCGATGTAGTGCATATGGATTTTAACAAGGCATTTGATAAGGTATCCCATGCAAGGCTTATTGAGAAAATAAGGAGGCATGGGATCCAAGGGGACATTGTTTTGTGGATCCAGAACTGACTTGCCCACAGACGGCAAAGAGCGGTTGTAGACAGGTCATATTCTGTATGGAGGTCGGTGACCAGTGGTGTGCCTCAGGGCTCTGTTCTGGGACCCCTAATCTTTGTGATTTTTATAAATGACCTGGATGAGGAAGTAGAGGGATGGGTTATCAATTTTGTTGATGACACAAAGGTTGGGGGTGTTGTGGATAGTGTGAAGGGCTAACAGAGGTTACAACGGGACACTGATAGGATGCAAAACTGGGCTGAGAAGTGGCAGATGGAGTTCAACCCAGATCAGTTTGAGGGGTTTACAGGTGTTCCCCACTTTTTGAACGTTCGCTTTACGACACCTTGCTGTTATGAAAGGCCTGCATTAGTTACCTGTTTTCACTGACAGAAGACAGAAGGTGTTCTCACTGTTAAGAAAAAAGGCAGCACGCATCCCAAGCAGCCAAGCTCCTCCCCCGGAACTGCATTCTAGCCGGCATGGCTTAAACACGTACCTGTGAGCATCTGTGCTTTATGTCAATTTATTTTGAGCATCCGTTCTAAGATGAGTTCTGAGGTATCGGAAAAGCCTAAAAGAGCTCGTAAAGCTGTTACACTTAGCGTAAAACTAGACATAATTTAGCATTTCGATCGTGGTGAACGAAGTGAGGACAAAGTGAGTTTGGCTTGTGGAAGTTGACGAAGATGATGTTGAAGAGGTTTTGGCATCCCATGACCAAGAACTGATGCAATTGGAAGAGGAAAGGATAAGAATCGAAACTGAATGCAGTAGCGAACGGACTGAAAGTGAAGTTGTCCAGGAACTGAACGTGAAGCAACTGCGTGAGATTTTCGCTGCAATTGACAACAATGATTGCAGAAAAGTACAACTTTACTTTTGAAAGGTACATAGGTTTAGGGCATATTTGCAGGTTGGTTTGAGTGCTTACAAAGAACTGTATGATATGCGCGAGGCGAAGTAGTCAAGCATACTGTCGTTTTTCAAGACTTCCACATCGCCTACAGCAGATGACGAACCTCAACCTTCGACATCGAGGCAGGCCGACATAGAAGAAGATGACCTGCTTTCCCTGATGGAAACAGACGATGATGAGATGACACCCCAGTGTCCCAGCACCCCAACCTCCGACGACTCAGCCTAACACACCATCATCAGTGTGCTCATTGTCTTCCCGATTTCGATAAGTGATACTACACTTTACATACATTATTTCTACTTTATATAGGCTGTGTATTTTTATGTGTTATTTGGTATGATTTGGCAGCTTCATAGCTTAAAAGTTACTGGAGAAAGTGTTTCTGCCGAGAGGGCTTGCGTGAGATTTTCGTTACGGTGGACAGTGCAATGATTGCAGAAAAAAATTTCTACTTTATATACGCTGTGTATTTATCATATCATTCCTGCTTTTACTAAATGTTACTGTTATTTT
This sequence comes from Mobula hypostoma, assembly GCF_963921235.1. Classification (NCBI taxonomy): domain Eukaryota; kingdom Metazoa; phylum Chordata; class Chondrichthyes; order Myliobatiformes; family Myliobatidae; genus Mobula; species Mobula hypostoma. The sequence goes on along the minus strand of NC_086102.1, from coordinate 68,818,302 downwards.
AGGTTTTATGTGTTATTTGGCATGATTTGGTAGGTTATTTTTGGGTCTACGAACGCTCACAGATTTTCCCCATATAAAAAAATGGTAATTGCTTCTTCACTTTACGACATTCCGGCTTACGAACCATTTCATAGGAACGCTCTACCTTTGGTTGGCGGGGGAAACCTGTATTTTCGTAGGTCAAATATGATGGCAGAATATAGCATAAATGGCAGGACTCTTGGCAGTATGGAGGATCAGAGGAATCTTGGGGTCTGAATCCATAGGACACTCAAAGCTGCTACACAGGTTGACTCTGTGGTTAAGTAGGCATATGGTGCATTGGCCTTCATCAGTCGTGGGATGGAGTTCAAGAGCTGAGATGTAATGTTGCAGCTATATAGGACCCTAGTCAGATCCCACTTGGAGTGCAGTGCTCAATTCTGGTCGCCTCACTGCAGGGAGGATGAGGAAACCATAGAAAGGGTGCAGAGGAGATTTACAAGGATGTTGCCTGGATTGGGGAGCATGCTTTATGAGAATAAGTTGAATGAACTCGGCCTTTTCTCTTTGGAGCAACGAAGGATGAGAGGTGACCTGATAGGGGAGTACAAGATAATGAGAGGCATTGATCATGTGGCTAGGCAGAGGCTTTTTTCCCCAGGGCCTAAATGGCTAGCACAAGAGGGCATAGTTTTAAGGTGCTTGGAAGTAGGTACAGAGGAGATGTGAAGGGTAAGTTTTTTACGCAGAGAGTGGTGAGTGTGTGGAATGGGCTGCCGGCAGCGGTGGTGGAGGCGGAAACGAAAGGTTCTTTTAAGAGACTCCTGGATGGATACATGGAGCCCAAACAATCGAGGGCTATGGTTAAGCCTAGGTAGTTCTAAGGTAAGGACACGTTTGGTACAGCTTCGTGGACCAAAGGGCCTGTATTGTGCTGTAGGTTTTCTACATTTTTATGTTCTGTGTTTCTATTAATGACTGCATTGGTGCTGCTTCCTGCACCCATGCTGAGTTCGTCAATTTCATCAACTTTGCCTCCGACTGACCCGGCCCTTAAATTCATCCGTATCCAGCATTTCATTCCCTGCAACTTTTGCCATCTTCCACGTGATCCCGCCACTAAACATATCTTAACCTCCACTCTGCTTTCTGCAGGGATCGCTGTCTTTGTGACTCCCTTGTCCATTCATCCCTCCCTATTGATCTTCCTCCTGTCACTTATCTCAGCAAGCGGCACAGGTAGTACTCCTGCCCACTCATCTCCTCCCTCACCACCCTTCAGGACCCCAACCAATCTTTCCAGGTAAGGCAACACTGCAATTCTGTTAGGTTCACGTTTTGTTTTTGGTGCTGCTGGTGCAACTTCCTCCATATCATGAGATCTGATGTAGATCAGGAGACCTTTGGTCCATCCAAAATAGGCATAATTTTCCCATGACAATCCATTTTAGCACTGTTTCCCATTCCTGTTCTGACGTGTCGGTCCACGGCTGCCTCTACTGAAACAATAAGGCCACTCTCAGTTTGGAGGAGTGACACCTTGTATTCCGTCTGGGTGGCCTCCAGCCTGGCATTAGCATGGATATCTCTTACTTTCAGTAATTTATCCCCTCTTAATCCATCTCTGATCTCCTGCCTATCTCCTCCCTCTGGTACCCTATCCTTCCCTTTCTCCACGGTCCACTCTCCTCTCTTCTCAGATTCTTCCTTCTACAGCCCTTTACCTTTCCCACCTATCACCTTCCAGCTTCTTACTTTATCCCCCCTCCCCCACCCTCCTACCTTCCCCCTCATCTACCTTCACTTATTACCTGCCAGCTTGTATTCCTTCCCATCCCCTCCATCTTCTTATTCTAGCCTCTTCCTCCTTTCTTTCCAGTCCTGACAAAGGGTCTCAACTCGAAACATCTCCATAGATGCTTTAAGACCTGCTGAGTTCTCTAGCATTTTGTGTGTGTTACTCAGGAACATTCCATGGTTGGAATATTACATTTTCATGTATGCTTTCAACCAAAGTAATTCTGTATTGAGAGCTTTATAATGGAAAATTTTCCTTTATATTTGTTTTCCTATACTTGTTAAACTTTTCAGAAAAATATCATCTCATGCTGCATCAGAGAGAAATGCAGGAAAGTCAAGGAAGGAAATGTCTAGACTATAATGTGGTTTTTAATTTTTAAAATAGGAATATAAATTTATTTCTAATGGTCAAGTATTACCATTGCATTGGATTCCAGTTAATTGAGGTAGCTGCTTATTTGGGACAACTCTTAAGAAACAGAAACTAACCAAGAAAATAGCCTTTGTTTATTTGGGACACTTTGCCGCTTAAATGGGGCAGGAGACTGTTGCTGAACAGTTTCTAACTAGTGTCAGACGCTGCACTGCTTATTGTGAATAGTTTTTAAGTAGCATCAGTTGTGTATGCTTATGTTCAAAAAGCAGTGATTTTGTCACGGATAGAGTGAGAAATAAGCAGTAAAACAATTTTAAACTGTTTTGCTTACCGCACTTTCAAATTATCAGGCTTGGAGATGCCAGAAATGGCTGGGAGTGAAAATGAAACAATTTTGATACTTTAAGTTAGGAACTACAAAGAATTTAAAGGTATTGACAATCATCTTGAACGTTAGAATGGAAATGAAGATTTGGAGGTTGCAGTCATTGATAGCATTGAATGAAGGCAGTCCATTATCTACACTAGGTGCTTGTGCTGATTTTGTTCACTTACTCTCTGAAGAGAACACAGCAGTGTACAGATGCCCTGGATAAATTCCTCTGTTAATAACAATTAGGAACTAATACACAGTTTTACAGTACAGGTGTCCCCCGCTTTTCGAACGTTCACTTTCGGAAACCTCACTGTTACAGAAGACCTACATTAGTTCCCTGTTTTCGCTAACAGAAGGTGTTTTCACTGTTACGAAGAAAGGCAGCGCACGAAAAAAATCAGCGCGCGATAAAAAAGTTTGCGAAAAAAATCAGCACGTGCCCCCAAGCAGCCACTCTCCCCCAGATTTGGAATGATATTCCAGCCGGCATTGCTTAAACACGTGCCTGTGAGCAGCCATTAGCAAGATGAGTTCTATGGTATCGGAAAAACCTAAAAGAGCTCGTAAGGGTGTTACACTTAGTGTAAAACTAGACATAATAAAGCGTTTTGATTGTGGTGAACGAAGTAAGGATAACGTGAGTTTGGCTTGTGAAAGTTTACGAAGATGATGTTGAAGAGGTTTTGACATCCCATAACCAAGAACTGATAAATGAAGAGCTGATGCAACTGGAAGAGGAAAGGATAACAATTGAAACCGAGTGAGTAATGATAAAGTACAACTTTAATTTTGAAAGGGTACGTAGGTTTAGGGCATATTTGCAAGATGGTTTGAGTGCTTACAAAGAACTGTATGATAGAAAAATGCGCGAGGCTCAGCAGTCAAGCAAGCCTTCCACATCAGCCACAGCAGACGATGAACCTCAACCTTTGACATCGTGGCAGGCAGAGATAGGAGAAGATGACCTGCCTGCCCTGACTGACGATGAGATGACACCCCAGTGTCCCACCACCCCAACCCCCAGGCCGCGGACAGATACCGATTTGCAGAGAGTGCAGTGGTGGCCGGGAGGCAATCGGCAATCGCCTCTGATCTGGGCCGACAATTACATGCCAGGCGGCACCTAATTAATTAGCTTGTTTATTTCGGCTTTTTTCTTGAAGATGTGCTGGGTGCCTCCCGGTTACCACTGTACCCCTGCATGCTTCGCGGATCGGTATCGGGTCGCTGCCCAGAAGGTGGGGGCCACTGCACCACCCAAACTCCGACGATCCAGCCTAACACACCATCATCAGTGTGTTCTGCGCTGTCCCGATTCCGGTAAGTGATACTAAACTGTACATATATTATTTCTACTTTATATAGGCTGTGTATTTTGACATGTTATTTGGAATGATTTGGCAGCTTCATAGCTTAAAGGTTACTGGAGAGCACTTGCGCCGTAATTTTGCTGACGGCGCTTGGGCCATGTCTCTGCAAAGAGCGCTTGCGTGAGATTTTCGCTATGGAGAACGTTTCAGGCAATGATTGTGGAAAAGTATTTCTACTTTATATAGACCGTGTATTTATCATATCATTCCTGCTTTTGCTATATGATACTGTTATTTTGGGTTTTATGTGTTATTTGGCATGATTTGGTAGGTTATTTTTGGGTCTGCGAACGCTCACAAAATTTTCCCATATAAATAAATGGTAATTGCTTCTTCGCTTTACGACATTCCGGCTTACGAACCATTTCATAAGAATGCTCTACCTTCGGATGGCGGGGGAAACCTGTACTGTTGTATTGGTGGTGTTCTAATTTGTTCTGTATTTCACATAAATGTATATTTTGTAACTCAGTTAAAGAGTAGTTTGTCTTTTTAACTATTTTCATAAAACTTATGCGAATGGGGAAAACAGCCTAAAAGTACTTGTTCTGATGTGTCCCACTTAATAAGAATCCACTGTATATGGTGAATTTCATACAGAGGAGTCTTTTGCAACATGTTGTATAAGCATCTGATCCTTTGCTGCCCTGCAACCCCTATTAGCTTAATCATCGGTCAATTTGCAATAATCAAATAACCTATTAAGTTTGTTGTATGTTTTTGGACTGTGGGAGTAAACTAATGCACCCAGAGAAAACCCACACCTTCCATGGGGGAGCGGGGGATGTACAGACTTCTTGCAGATGTCAGAATTGAACTCCAAACTTCCATGCCCCGAGCTGTAATAGCATCACACAAGCCACTGTGCTACCGTGGCACCCAAAAATGATACCCAAAAGAATAGTAATAACAAAAGCATATAATTAGTTCTTATTACCAAGTTTTATTTCATTTCTCAGTGAGAACTATTCTGAGTGAAAGCCTTTGAACCTGAGTAAAACATTCCATGCAGAGACTAGAGATTATAGTTCATGACTGAATGAGCCATGTGAAAATGAGAAACTTCAGTCTAACAGTCAAGTTCTATCTTTGCAAATAGCTATCTAATTTTACGGTTTGCTTTAGGATTGTACTGCAAATAAGCAGCCAGCAAAGTGGTTTGTTTTGGTCCGCGAGCATTTATTCACATGTGATCCACTTCTAGTTGGATTCTGGGGATACATACCAAGAATCACCAGGGCTTTCCCCAACTCTATAAATGAATGTGGCATTTGATGCCATGTGACAGAACTGTGTGGAATTCTGAATTTGGCACAGGTAGCCTTTTGGCACTAACTACAACTTTAGACAGATCAGAATTTAACAGTAAATGAACACAGGTGGGCTGCAAGCATCTTTGAATTATCATTCGTCCCATGGTTTCCTGTTGTTTGAGATGACTATTTCTACATGAAGTAAAATAATTATTATAGGTGGGCGAATGGGAAATGTATCCAATTTCCTCTTGCTGGGAAGTAGAAGATGTTTTACCTCTGAGAGGAAGATGTGAAAAGCTAGCTTTGTTAAATATGTCCCCCAGCTTTATGTATTTTTGGAAAAATTATGATATTTCTTATGGGTGATCTCTAGAAGTAATTTGGTTTGTCAATCTGGTGCTCCTACAAGAATAGTGGTGCAATACTGCAGTAGCTGTGTTAAATACTGCTGCCCTAGGCAAGTGGTCATCCACCCAGCTGGGGCCCAGGGCAAGCTATCACTCTTCCTGCTTTTTTTCACACACAGTTTTCCATCTTCATGTCTTCAGCACTCTTATGCCTGAAGAACAATTAATAAATTGTTGAATAAGAACTTTTTAAAGAAAGGTTTGTAGTATCTGTGACAAACGACGATGAGGAAGCAGTGTGCATGTGGCAAAATCTGCAAGAACGATCGTGGCTTGAAGATCCACCAAGCGAGGATGAAGTGTTTGGCGGGAGCAGGAGCAGCACAATGCGCAGATGTCCAACCTGGTGAGACGAAGGAGGGGCCAGGCCCAGAGTCACCCCATAGTGCCCGGAACCTCCAAGTGTTGCAAACTAATCCCTCTAACATGAAGTCTAACAGGAGGCGGATCAAATGGCCTGCAGCTAACTTGACTTCACTGTGGAAGCAGATTGGTGAAGATGTTAACCAAATTCTGGACGCAACGGTGAAGGGAGGGGTTGATAGGAAGCTGCAAGCCACGACAACAATTATTGTCAGTATCGCAGCTGAACGGTTCGGAGAAGAGGAAAAGGAAGGCTCCAAAACATCTTACTCGAAGAACCAAAGAACATTGAGGATCCACAACATCAGGCAGGAGATGAAAGCGCTGAAGTCCCAATACAAGGAGGCAGGAGAAGCGGAGCGCATTGGCTTGGCCCAGCTGATGTGCATACTACGAAAGAAGATCAGGGTCCTCCGCCGGGCAGAGTGGCATCGGAGGCGGCGTCGTGAAAGGGCCCGAAAACGTGCTGCCTTTATCGCCAACCCCTTCAAGTTCACCAAGGAGTTGCTGGGGGAGAAGAGCAGTGGGAAACTGGCCTGTTCGCAGGAAGACATAGACCAACATCTGAAGATATATAATGATCCTGAAAGAGAGCAGGAGTTGGGAGAGTGCAACATCCTAATAGACCCACCTGAACCAGATGTGCAGTTCGACACGTCAGAGCTGCAGCTAAAGGAAGTCGGAGAGGTTGTCCGCAAAGCAAGGACAAGCTTGGCTCCAGGACCAAGCAACATCTCGAACAAAGTGTACAAGAATTGCCCCAAACACCTGCTGCGTCTGTGGAAGATCCTGAGAACCTTCTGGAGAAGGGGGAATATCCCAGAACAGTGGAGAGTGGCTGAAGGGGTGTGGATCCCGAAGGAGGAAAATGCCACCCAGATAGATCAGTTTCGCATCATCTCCCTGCTGTGTGTCGAGGCGAAGATCTTCTTCAGTGCAGTTTCTAACTGGCTGTGCACCTACCTAGCAAAGAACACCTATATTGATACATCAGTCCAGAAGGGTGGCATTTCAGGGATGCTGGGCTGTCTGGAGCATATCGGAATGGTGACACAGCTCATCAGGGAGGCCAGAGAGAACAAGGGCAACCTGTCAGTATTGTGGCTCGACTTGGCAAATGCATATGGCTCCATTCTGCACAAGCTGTTGCAGCTCACACTGACCAAATATCACGTCCCCAGTAGAATCAGAGACCTTATCGCTGATTATTACAGCAACTTCAGGATGAGGGTCTCTTCAGGAGCGATTACATCAACCTGGCACCAGGTGGAGATCGGCATCATCACAGGGTGCACTATCTCAGTGACACTGTTCTCCCTAGCCATGAACATGCTCACTAAGTCTGCTGAACCAGAGTGCAGAGGGCCCAGAATGAATTCCGCTCAATGGCAACCACATATCAGGGCATTCATGGATGACCTCACAGTCACCACAGAATCAGTCCCTGGCTGCCGGAGGATTCTGCAAGGGCTCGAAAAGCTGGTGGAGTGGGTCCGGATGCATTTCAAACCCACCAAATCAAGATCGATGGTGCTGAGGAAAGGGAAGGTGGAGAACAAGTTCCGGTTCAGTATCGCAGGCACAGCCATCCCAACCATCACAGAAAAGCCAGTCAAGAGCTTAGGCAAAGTTTTTGACAGCTCTTTAAGGGACACAACATCCATTCAGGCAACCTGCACCGAGTTGGATGACTGGCTGAAATCTGTGGACAAGTCTGGCCTACCTGGGAAGTTTAAAGCCTGGGTGTATCAGCATAGCATTCTTCCCAGAATCCTGTGGCCCCTCCTCGTCTATGCAGTTCCAATCTCGACAGTTGAAACCTTAGAGAGGAGGGTGAGCAACCACCTCAGGAGATGGGGGGACTGCCAAAGAGCCTGAGCAGCATCGCACCCTATGGACACCACAACAAACTGCAACTGCCCTTCAAATCCTTGGAGGAAGAATTCAAGGTAACAAGAGCCAGAGAAGTGCTACAGTATAGGGACTCAAGTGACCCGAAGGTGGCTAGACCAGGGATCCAAGTAAGTACTGGCAGGAAGTGGAGGGCAGAGGAAGCTGTTCAGGAGGCAGAGGCGTGGCTGCGTCACAGGAGGCTGGTGGGAGTGGTCACACGAGGCCGAGCTGGGCTAGGATCCTTTCCAACTCCTCAAATGGACACCAGAGGGAAGGAAAGGCGTCGTCTAGTTCAGGGGTCTCCGACCTTTTCTGCATTGCGGACCGGTTTAATATTGACAATATTCTTGTGGACCGGCCGACTCCGGGGGTGGGGTGGGGGTGGGGTAGGGTTGCCAACGGACAAGAGTAGCAGTCAAATGCCATACATCAAAGTTGCTGGTGAACGCAGCAGGCCAAGCAGCATCTATAGGAAGAGGTGCAGTCGACGTTTCAGGCCGAGACCCTTCGTCAGGACTAGTGACGAAGGGTCTCGGCCTGAAACGTCGACTGCACCTCTTCCTATAGATGCTGCTTGGCCTGTTGCGTTCACCAGCAACTTTGATGTATGTTGCTTGAATTTCCAGCATCTGCAGAATTCCTGTTGTTAGCAGTCAAATGCGTTGTTTACCCAAAAAAAGACTACAATGGCCATGAAGCCTTGCGCGGGCACCAGTGCGCATGCGTGTCGTGACCCACCGATTCCCACCCAGCCCGCCCCCACGAGCAAATCCTTTTTGGCGGTTCTGTTCGTGGGGGTGGGTGTTAATCACTACTGGAATATAGGCAATAAGTGGGTAATACACTCAATTTTGTTTCTAAAAGGGCTTATCTAACGAATTTAATATTAAAAACACAGCGCATATTTTCCTCATATGAATACAGTGATAAGTCAATTATCAGGGGAGGACAGGGGAGCTTGAAGTGTTGAACGAACTTCCAGTAGAAGTGGTAGAGGCAGGTTCGATATTATCATTTAAAGAAAAATTGGATAGGTATCTGGACAGGAAAGGAATGGAAGGTTATGGGCTGTGTGCAGGTCGGCGGGACTAGGTGAGAGTAGCGTTCGGCACGGACTAGAAGGGCCGAGATAGCCTGTTTCCGTGCTGTAATTGTTATAGGGTCACTTATAAGTCAATAGCATCATAACATTTTAAGTAACATTTGGATATTAAACACACAGCACATATTTTCCCCGTATAAATATATAAAATCATTGCAACACACCAATATCGCTGAATCAGTGGGAGCCCTGGGTTTGTTTCCCTGCAACAACACGGTCCTATCGAGGGGTGATGGGAGACAGCGATACTCGAAGGGGGTTCCCTATGTCCAGTCTATTCCGCAATTTAGTTTTCGTTGCATTCATTGCAGAAAACTCCGCTTCGCAGAAAAATGTTGGAAATGGAAGCAACGTTTTCAGTGCTTTCGTAGCTATCTCAGGATATTTAGCCTTGACTTTGATCCAAAATGCCGACAGAGATATTATGTCAAACATACTTTTCCCCCGTCGTCATTTACAAGCTCGAGGAGTTGATCTCCTTCCCACCCTGACACGGATGACGCGCGGGTCACGACCTCGCGTGCGTAATGGCTGATCAGTGGCCGTGACAGGGAATGAGGAACGGTGCAGCTGAATCATATCGCTTCCCCGCGGCCCGGTAGCGCATGCTCTGCTGCCCGGTGGTTGGGGACCGCTGGTCTAGTTCAGGAGGAGGTGAGAGCAGTAGTGGAGGAGATGAGAGCCTGCAAGGCGGTGGGAATGAAGCAGCAGGGAGCTTGGTCAAGATGGGAGAATACGGTTTAGAGGAAAGTGACCTGGGCTGATCTTTGGAAAGCCGAACCACACCACATACAATTTCTCATCCAGGCAGTGTACGGTGTTTGTTACGTGTAATCTTAACATTGTTCAAATAGACATACAGTAAAGGACCTAAACTGTGAAGAAGATCCATATACACTGAAAAAAAACAAAGCACCTATGGAAAATTTGTACAAAGGCCGCTCATTATCAGCAAGGTGATAAACAGAAATATAAAGGCTACCAGCGCTGAAATCTGATAAATAAGGAAGCAGATAATGGGAACTATTAGGGGGTCTTCAGTTGGAGCACGAGGGGGGAAAGCAGCGATTTGGTAGGCAAAATCTGAGGCTAGTAGGTGGGATGAAATCAGGTGGAGGAGGGGGGATGAAAATGAGTGATGGGGGCTGAAGAAGGATGTATGAAAGGGAACAAAATGGGAGGACTGGAGGTCAATTGGAAAGAGAGAGTGGGGGTTAGGGGAAGTTTACTTGAAACTGGAAAATCAACATTCATCCCATTGGATTGTAGACTACACAGATGCAATATGAGTGTTGTTCCTCTGGTCCTCACCCTAACAGTGGAGAAGGCACGGGAAAGGCAAGTAGGTGTGGAATGAGAAGGAAATGGCACACATCTGGGTGCTTGGGGTGGCCATTGCAGACAGAGCTCAGCTGCTGTGGAGATTAGTTGCATGTGGTTGGTCACACTAATGTAGAGGGAACATATCAGCAGCACCAAATGTAGTGGACAAAATTGGAGGAAGAGTTAAAATGGTATGCACCTGGGAGCTCATCCTTCACCCATCACCCATTGCCAGCTGACTTTTACCTTAGAACTCAATCTCTCGTGTTTTTACTGGCTGTCTTTCCTCTCCATAGCCCCAATGCAGGTTGTTGATTTGAAACACTGAAAAAATCTTTTCCCCCAACAGATACTTCTCAACCTGCAGATCATTTGTTGCTCCAGATTTCACCATTTGTAGTCTCTTGTGCTTCTGTCAATAAATGTTATTTTTCTTGGAGGTGGATAATACTTTGTGATTATGATAAGAATATATTATGAACTGCCTAAGTAGGGTTTTGTTTTCCAAGGCTTCAGCAGTGGGGGCAGATGGAACTTTAGTCAATTAATCAAAATATTCGTGTTAATGACGCTGGCTGGAAAATATGGGAAGTGGCCATTGAACTAATATGTCAATGGAATAAGTAGCTTAAGCCGTCTATCAAGTATCCATTCTCCTAATTTGCCTTCTAGGTTCCCAGGTCCTGGGTATGAATCCCCGCAGATGAATCCAGATTTCTCATCCATAAAGAGATATTATATTTTGTGTGGAAGAATTTTGTGCTCACAAGAAAGCTTCTTAATAAAGAGTTAAGATTGTTTAGTGTCATTTCCTGCACCAGCCGTGTTGGAGCTGGGTGCATCACAGATGCTATGGCATCTGTCGGTAAGCATATTGGTGAGTGTGCAATGTGGCAGGAATTGTTTTTGATGTATGCTATTATCAGCCATTCAAAGGACTTCATGATGATTGGCGTCAGTGCAGCCAATTGGTAGTCATTTAATTCTGAAGGTTTAGAGTTCATTGGAACAGGGATGATGGTGGTTGATTTAAAGCATGTGGGTATGGCAGCCTGTTTGAGTGAAGTTTTGAAGATATCCATGAAGGTGTCAGTGATCTGGTATGCACACTCCTTGACTACTTGGCCTGGGATGCTGTTTGGCCCAGCCACCTTACAGGGATTGACTCTCTGTAGAAGGTAGCTTTTCTGGTAAGCATTGTACTGTCCTCAAAGCGAGCATAAAAGTTGCATGGAGGGAGGCATCACGAAGCCCAAGATTCTGAAAAGCTCCACACCTGCTGGAAAAATGTTTTGGACCACCAAATGAACATTTTATTAATTAAATATACCTTGCAACTTCAAGGTCTTTTCCTAACTAAAGCAGTTAAAGAGACTAGATACCATTGCTACCACTATTTTCAATAAAGTACTGCACGTCTGCACATAATATATTGAAACTAAACATCTACATGGGACTTTGTTGCAGGAAAGCAGCATCCAATATCTGGAACCCTCACCACCCAGGTCATACTCTCTTCTCACTTCTGCCATTAGGAGGAAGATAAAGAGCCTAAAGAGCTCACACCACCATGTTCAGGAATTGTTATTATCCCTCAACCATCAGGCTCTTGAACCAAAGTGGAAAACTTAACTCAATTTCACTAAAATGGTCCCATAACCTAAGGTCTCACTTTCAAGGTCTCTTCATTTCATGTTCTCAATATATACCTACCTACCTTCCTTCCTCCCCTTCCTCCCTCCCCTTCCTTCCTTGCTCCCCTTCCTCCCTTCCTTCCTCCCTCCCTCTCCTTCCTCCCTCCCTTCCTTTTTGTATTTGCACAGTTTGTTATCTTTTGCATACTGGTTGAATGCCCAAGTTGGTGTGGTCTATCATTGATTCTATTTTGACTAGTTGATTTATTGAGTATATCTGCAAGAAAATTAACTTTTTGATTTAACATATATGGGATGACTCCATACATAAGCTATATTATAGTTGGGCAAACTGTCACTCCACTACATCAATAATATGAGAGCAACAGTACTTTTTGAAAATTGCCTGATATCAAGGTGAATTTAAAGTAGTGTTCTTTTGTGTCAGATAACTCAAAAGTTTTTTTCTTCTCTCTCCCAAAGGTCCTCCTTTCCTTCTTTCCTCCTCCTTTCTTCTTAATTGCCCTTCACTCTCTGTCCCCCTCACCCCCACCCCATGTCTTGTTTGGAGCATTGCTTGTTAGAATTTTCAGATTATTTTTGCTCAGTTTTATGTTTCCCTTTTTAAAATCTTGGGTACGTTGAAATTTATCAACATTGTTGCAAGGATCTCTTAAGCCAGACTTCCATGTTTAATTATTTACTTTCTTTGTCTTTCTTTAGTTGGCTGGGGTACTCCCGAAGTTAACAGACGTCCTGAACTTCAATCCCTTGGTGAAGCACAGCGCACTGGTAATTTTTTTTTCCAATGTTCCTGTCATTTCATTTTGCTTATTTTAAAACCCACTTAATTTGTTCAGGAGCTATGAACACATGTCAAAACCTTAAAGTAATAGTTATTTTTCTTTTTAAATCATAAACATTTTTTAAATTTTTATTTCATATCAGAAATGATGCAGAATATCACATACATAACTGAATGAAAAAATATAGACTAACAATTACGGAACTGTTTGGTTCCAACCAGAAAAGTTAGAACAAAATACATGTATTATTGTTAATTACTGCTATTTTTACTAGAATAAAACTAGGGATGGAAATCCATTTAGCAGAAGTAGTAAAACTACATTAGTCAACATTTCAACTTTGGCATTTAAAAAATAATTATGCATCAATGAATGACATACATGAGAAAAATCTGTTCATCAGTGCATAGGAATTAATGGAGTTTTGCCAAATTCATAGTCCCATCTGTTTAAAAAGATCCATATACGCTGAAAAAAAACAAAGCACCTATGGAAAATTTGTAAAAAGGCCACTCATTATCTGCACTTGGTGTCTGCGCTGATTTTGTTCATTTTGCAGTCAATGAAAAGAACACGACAGAAGAATTCCTCCAATAACTGTTAGGAACTAAAACGCAGTTTTATAGTACTGTAGTGGTGCTGGTAGTATTCTAATTTGTTTTGTATTTAATTTAAATACATAATTTGTTACTCAGTTTGTCTTTTGATACCTTTTTTAATTATTTCCATGAAACTTTGGCTAATTGGGGCAGCCACTTAATTGGGCCAAAATGTACTGGTCCCAATGTGTCACAATCAACTGGAATTCACTATACTTAGAAGGATTATTCCATTCCCTTTCTCATTTAACCTTCCCTCTGACATTTTCCCTTGCCACCATCCAGGGATTCAAACACTATTTCCGGTGAAGCAGTGATTTACTTTGACTAATTCCAATTTAATGAAATGCATTCAAACCTCACATGTGATTTCTCCTACATTGGAAAGCTAAATACAGACTAGCTGGCTGCTTTACGGATCACTTATGTTCCGTTTCCAGTTGCCTGTAGTGTTAAATTCCCAATTTCAGCTATCATTTCCCTTTTTGGTCTCTTGCCTTGTTCAAATGATGGGCAATGTAAGTTTGAGGAATTGCTTCTTATATCCTGACCAGGCATATCAAAGCCCTCTAAACTCAACTAACTACCAACAATTTAAGATAATTAGCCTTTTCAGTTTGTCTCAGAATTGGAAAAAAACCTGATAATGCTGTAAATCTGAAATAGAAACAGTAAATGCTGTTTCCGCCAGTCATGACTTTTAACATCATAAATCAGTGAGTTGTTTGTTATGTTTCCCCTCTTGCTGTGAAATGGGGCACCCTTCTTTTCCTTGTTAGGGAGAGAGATAACATGTGATATGTCAAATTACCGGGTGAACGAGTAGTCTTTGGGGCACTGCAAGTCTGTGTTTTTATTGATGCTTTGCTGCATGTTTGAGAGCTCAGTGGAGGGCACTGATGCTTTTTTGCTGGTGGGGGAGCTTGCTGAGCATTTACATATTTTTAAAAATTTCCAGCAATTACTATATATTTTGTACCTCACAATTCCAACATTATTGTAGTTTTATTTCCTATATAAGTTCATTAACTTTTGTCTGCTCCTGTTCCAAGCACCTAAACAAGCCCTCTCTCAGCCTGCAGCATCAACATCTGTGTCTCTTGGTCGTCACTCTCTCACAACCATTCCTTTTGATCTTTCCACCTTCTCTGTTCTCAAACATGTTTGATTTCTTTATTTTTCCATAATTCTAATGGAAGGTTATGAGCTGAAGCATGCTCCCTGACCTGCTTAGTATTTCCAGTACTTTCTGTTTGTATACCCAAGTTCAGGATTGTTCTCTGCTCTGAAATGAAATATTTAACAAAATTAAATCTATATATTTGGTCTTCTCAATGTGCATTGACTCGCTAGCAATAGTAGTATTATATTTTCATACTTCATTGGTAGCACTTTATGTAAAGATAGAATTTTAAGTTTTATCCATTTGGCTCTTGCTGGTATATCCCATTGTAGACATTATTGAAAGCAGGTTCTGCTATAAATGTAGTCGAGTTGTACTTGAATGATCCCCTGATAGGGTATTTTGGCAGATCAGCTGAATTCAATGCTTGCAGCAGAGGTACACTTATTAGGTGTAAATTTTTTGGTAAAAGTTATCATAACCTCCAGAAAACTGAACGGAAATAAGGAAAACATAGTATGTTAATAAACAATTAGGAATCTTATTCTCTTGTAGTCTTTCAGGTTACCTAATTGTCCTTGTAATTATTTACAGTGGAACACTACTTGTATGAAAATGAAACATTTATCCACAAGTTTACACCCTTTATCTGGTCTTTTTAATAGTAAGTCATACAGAAACAGTAGATATAGTTCTCCACACCATGCGCATCTCAGATATATATGTCCCTGCGCGATTATATGATCTCTCTTCCATGGCTTCAATTAAGTAAAGGCCTCTGTAACATCCTTAAAAATTTTTAATAATATTTCACTAAATGAAGCCCTTAGTGATCTCAGTTTGAAAATTCATTTGATGATTGCTCATAGGGCAGTTAATGCATTTTCATTGGAGAATAATTTATTGGCTGAGGTGTCAAAATATAAATTAACATGGTGTGTTGAGAAATGCACAGAGCAATGCAATAAAATTCTGTAACACAAGATATTCTGCAGATGCTGGAAATATCTGCGGGACAGACAGTGTCTGGAAATGAATACACCGTTGACATTGAATCCTGATGAACTGTTTCGGCTCAAAACGTTGACTGTTTATTCATTTCTATAAACACTATCCTGTGATTTCAGTAGGGCTAAATGTATAAAAGATATCTTGCTGATGGCGACCTACTCCCTACACAGAAGTTCAATGGCATGTTTTCGGACGAAATGAAATTGGCACAATTGCTTTGTAGTTTTGATTCTACTTAGAAAACTTTATTGTTTCTACAATTAACTTGGTGTATTTTCCATATAACCTGTTTTGCAGATTTTGACACTAAGCCATTGTCACCAGTATCAACAATTCAGAAATCAGACTCTGAGGCCGATGATGTCTGAAGGTCTCGGCGGTCTGAAGGTCGTGATTCTCTTTAAACAGAAAAAATTGTATGTATAGTCACGACATAAAAAAAGTTGTTTTATGAAATCAAGAAAGACCTGTGGGACCTAGCACTAAGAAGAAAAAGAATTGAATATTACTCCAGAAATTGATCCTTTGTACTGAAAAACACTGGCATGTTAGCAATGCAAAAAATGACAGACTTTGAGGAAAGTTTTTTACAGAGCTTTTGAAAACTGGCAGAATAAAATAGTTGAACAAAAATCAGATTTAATATAGTACAAACCACCATGAAGTCTTCGGAGCTTAATGGAGATAGAAGAGACTGCAAATGCTGGAAATCGGGAGCAACACAAAGTTGGAGGAGCTCAATAAGTCAGGCAACGTCAATGAAGGGAAAATGTATACACACCTTTGAACTGTTGGGCTGCTTCTGGTTAAGCTCCAATAACTACTGTAAGATGTCATTAAAGTGGTTCATTCTCAGCAAACAAAAATCACATCTATGTTGATTATGGTCAAGTGAAGAATTGTTACAGTTGGAACTTGGGCTTCCCATTCTGAGATAGCGATATATGTTTTTCCAGAGAGCACTTTTTAATATAGGTATGTTGGTTACTAGTTTTTAAAAGGATTCCTGTTAAATTGCTTCGTATTATAAAGCACCATATGGGTTTAAATTATAAAATTGAAATTTCATTTGAATAAACTTTTTACTTTCAAAAATAACTGTATTTAGAATCCAATGAGATGTTGAAAATACCCATGATTGTCACTTCAGTTTGAGAGTAATGAGATAGTTTGCTTGTGTTTTCTGAGAAAGTTGTTAACATCACAACTACGATCAGCTCGACAGTATATATTATGTCATGAATTGTTTTTATTCCACTTTTCCAATATCCCTTTCTGTATGTATTTTTAAACTACATCAATCACAAAGCTATTTAACAGTTGTATATTCTCATACAGTAACTGAATCCTAATGGTTTTTCTTCAGTGAAACATTTAACATTCAAGCATTGTTTCATCAGTTAAAATGATCACAACAAATCCAAATATATTTCAGTGCAAGATAACATTTTTCAAATGCAGTTGGTGCTTAGTTAGATTTTGTACATCTCATAAATTCATAAATTTTGAGGTTTTCATGAATTTTGTTTTTCTGAAACCGTACAGTAGGTGAGTCCCAACCCTTTAAATACTGTCTTCTCCCAATAATACAACCTGGTTCACCTGAAGACATTGTTTCATATTTAGAGTACAAATGTCAGCAACCATCAGGTATCTTGCTGAGTAGAGACGTTATATGTTATAAGCCTGAACATATTTTTGTCACACAAATACCTAGCTGATATGAATGAACAATTGCAACATTGCAACTCAAACCAAAGCTGTTTTCCAAAATTCACACTTGAAATCCCATAGATAGTTCTCAATTAATTCCCTGTGCTCTGGCATTACTTGCTTTACCTTCCCCTCTCACTGAATCACATATTTGTCATGACCTAGGGCTAAATCTGTGACTTTTTTGTACAGAATACAACTAATACAGTGGCATGCAAAAGTTTGGGCACCCTGGTCAAAATTTCTGTTACTGTGAATAGCTAAGCGAGTAAAAGATGAACTGATTTCCAAAAGGCATAAAGTTAAAGATAACACATTTCTATAATATTTTAAGCAAGAAAACTTTTTTATTTCCATCTTTTACAGTTTCAAAATAACAAAAAGGGAAAAGGGCCCGAAGCAAAAGGTTGGGCACCGTGCATGGTAGTACTTAGTAACACCAACTTTGGCAAGTATCACAGCTTGTAAATGCTTTTTGCAGCCAGCTAAGAGTCTTTCAATTCTTGCTTGGGGGGATCGTCGCCCATTCTTCCTTGTAAAAAGCTTCTTGTTCTGTGAGATTGTTGGGCCGTCTTGCATGCACTGCTCTTTTGAGGTCTATCCACAGATTCTTGATGATGTTTAGATCAGAGGACTGTGAGGGCCATGGCAAAACCTTCAGCTTGCGCCTCTTGAGGTCAACCATTCTGCATTTTGGGATGTGTTTAGGTTCATTATCCTGTTGTGGAATCCATCCACTTTTTATCTTTGGCTTTTTTACATTAAAGACAGTGTGATGTTTGCTTCAGAATTTGATACAATATGTGAGGTCCAGTTTGCTGTCGAGTTGAACTGACCCTGTGACGAATTTGGATGTTTGACGGAGTGACGTTGCGAACTTCTTTGAAAATGAAAATCAACCGTAGTTTATTACGTCGGTTTTTAAATGGTTCCCATTGAAGGGTAGAGAGCACATTGGTGACACTGGATTTCCTGCTGTAATCATTTAACACAAAGCGAGCAGCACGGCGTTGGATTGTTTCGATGGACTTCTTATTGTTACCTTAATGGGGATCCCATATGGCTGCGCAATACTCGACCTTTGGATGGATGAGTGTCTTATATGCCATGTCCTTGATGGATTTACTACATGAGTGGAGGTTTCTTCTCAGGATACCCAGCATTTTATTTGCTTTGGCTGTAATCTGATTGATGTGGCATGCCCAGTTAAGATCCTTGCTAATTTCAACACCAAGATATGGGTGGTGGGTGACTGTTTCAAGAATCTGTCCATTCATGTTATATGTCATGTTGGTTGATTAACTTTGACTGACATGCACAGCATAACAAATAGATGAGTTAAAGGACATTTGCCATTGAGACTCTCATTGACATAATGAATCAATATCGTTTTGCAGCAGCTGAGCATTTTGGTCATTTTTTATCTCAGGGTAGATTATGCAGTCATCTGCAAAAACAAAAGTTGGAACAGAGGCATGTTTACCATTGTGTTACATCACCTTTCCTTTTAATAACACTTCTTAATCATTTTGGAACTAAGGATACTAATTGTAGTAGATTTGCAATTGGAAATTTTGTCCATTCTTGCTTGATATAAGACTTCAGCTGCTCAACAGTCCGTGGTCTCCGTTGTCTGATTCTCCTCTTCATGATGCGCTATACATTTTCAATAGGAGATAGATCTGGACTGACAGCAGGCCAGTCAAGCACACACACTCTGTGTCTACAAAGCCATGCTGTTGTAGCCCGTGCAGAATGTGGTCTGGCATTGTCCTGCTGAAATAAGCATGGACGTCCCAGGAAGAGACCTCGCCTTGATGGCAACATATGTCTCTCTAAAATCCTAATATACACCTCAGAGTCAATGGTACCTTCACATACATGCAACTCACCCATGCCGTGGGCACTGATGCATCCCCACACCATCACAGATGCTGACTTTTGCACCTTTCGCTGATTAACAATCTGGATGGTCGTTTTCATCTTTGGCATGGAGAACTTGATGCCCGTTTTTTCCGAAAACTAGCTGAAATGTGGACTCATCTGGCCACAGCACACGGTTCCACAGTCTTTTGGTCCATCTGAGATGAGCTCGGGCCCAGAGAACTCGCCAGCGTTTCTGCATAGAGTTGATGTATGGCTTCCTCCTTGCGTAATACAGTTTCAAGTTGCATTTCTGGATGTAGCAACAGAGTGTGTTGAGTGACAATGGTTTTCCAAAGTACTGCCGAGCCCAGGTGGCTATAATTGCCACAGTAGCATGACGGTTTCTTAGGCAGTGCCACCTGAGGGCTCGAAGATCACACGCATTCAACGGTGGTTTCTGACCTTGCCCTTTGCGTTGAGAAATGTTCCTTTTAAACTAACAATTCTCTCACGAATTTTGGCACAAAGGGTTGAGCCACGACCCATCCTTGCTTGCAAAGACTGAGCTTTTGATGGATGCTACTTTTATACCCAGTCATGATACCTCACCTGCTACCAATTAGTCTGCTTAATGTGGAGTCTTCCAAACCGGTGTTACTTGAATATTCTGTGCACTTTTCAATCTTATTTTAACTATGTCCTAACTTTTGTTGAGTGTGTTGCAGCCATCAAATTCTAAATTTGTGTATGTTTACAAAATACAATTAAGTTGGTCAGTAAAACTATTGAAAATCTTTTCTTTGTACTTTTGTCAGTTAAATAAAGGTTCACGTGAATTAACATATCACAGATATTTGTTTTTATTGCATTTTGGAAAATATTCCAACTTTTCTGGAAGTGGGGTTTGTACATTGACTGAACAACCCATGAGGATGGTGGAGAAGGTATCTGGCGTTCTTGTTTCATTGGAAAGGTAAATGGAATGTAACATTTGGGGTGTTACTTTACAAGTTTAGAACCCATTTAGAAGTATTGTGTGCAGTTCTAGCCTTCACACTATAGGAAAGTTGTGACTGCTGCACAGTGTGGAAGGAAGATTTTCCAGGATGTTGTCTGAATATTCAGTTTATTTCAAATTATGTTTGCATTTCTGTAATGTGATGAAGCTGCAAAAAATTAATTTCATGGCATTTATACGCTGGGTATGTTTGGACATAGAAAAGTACACCACAGTACATGACCTTTGGCCCACGATGTTGTGCCAACCTTTTAACTTACTCCAAGATCAATCTAGTTTAGTGGATAGCACAACACTTCACAGTACCAGTGGCCCAGGTTAAATTCCCACTACTGCCTATAAAAAGTTTGTACGTTGTCCCCATGACCACATCGGTTTTCTCTCAGTGCTGTGGTTTCTTCCCACAGTCCAAAGACATATGGATTAGTAGGTTAATTGTCCTGTGATTAGGCTCGGATTAAATCGGGGGATTGTTAGGCAGCGTGGCTCGAAGGGCCAGAAGGGCCTATTAAGTACTGTATCTCAATAAATAAATAATGCTTTCTTCCTGCATAGCTGTTATATACAACTCCAAAAAGGAAAACAAGGGAACCTGAGAGATGTGTGTAAATTTCATTTCTACTTTGAGTGAGAATATGTGGTGGCGTAATGTCATACTCCTTTCTTGTACTTTTACATATAACCAGTAATGAATTATTTAAACAATTTACAATAATACTCAAATATTACTGAAATATTACATACACAATGATAGCTTTCCATTTTTGTTTCATCCATGCATACCATGTGGCTATCGAAGAGTCTTAAATGTCTAACGTATCTGCCTCCACCGCGACCCATAGCAGCACGTTCCATGCACCACCACTCTCTGTGTAAAAGAAAACTACCTTCTCATTTTAGCCGTTCCTACCTTGGGAAATGGCGCAGGCTGTCCACTCTATTGATGCCTTTTATCATCTTCTACATCTCTATCAAGTCACCTTTCATCCTCCTTTATTCCAAAGAGAAAACCCTTATCTCGTTTAGCAGATTGTCATAACACGATCCTCTCTAATCCAGGCAGCAACATGGTAAATCTTCTCTGACACTTCCACATCCTTTCTATAATGAGGCAACCAGAAATGAACACAATACTCCAAGTGTGGTATAACCACAGTCTTATAGAGCTGTAACATTACCTTGCATCCCTTGAACTCAATCTCCCGACTAATGAAGGCCAACACACCCCAAGCCTTCTTAGCCACCCTGACAGACTTTTACTGCTGTACCATTAAGAGCATACTCACCAATTGCATCTCAGTGTGGTATGGCAGTTGTCCCGTATCGAACCGCAAAGCACTCCAGCGGATTATCGGCACCCAATTGCCCACCATTGTGAACATCTACCATAAGCACTGCCTGGGAAGGGCGAAAAGCGTTATCAAGGATGAATCTCACCCTAACCATGGACTTTTTACTCTCCTCCCATCTGGTAGGCGCTACAGGAGCTTCCGCTCCCGCACCAGCAGGCTCAGGAAGAGCTTCTTCCCTGAGGCTGTGACCCTGCTGAACCTCACATCACAGCGCTAAGCAGTATTGCACCCATATTGTACTGACTCAGTACTTTTATATTTGTGTATTCCAGCACTTACTTTTTATTTGCAGTTATTTTGTAAATAACGCTATTCTTTGCATTTCTGGTCAGATGCTTACTACATTTCATTGGCTTTGTATCTGTACTCAGTGCAATGACAATAAAGTTGAATCTAATCTAATCTAATCTAACAATTTGTGCGCCAACTTTGAGGGATCTATGGACATGGACCTGAAGATCCCTCCATTCCTCCACACTACTAAGAATCCTGCTATTAACCCTGTATTCTGCCTTCAAATTTGACCTTCCAAAATGTACAGCTCACATTTTCTAGATTGACTCCATCTGGCATTTCTCAGCCCAGCCCTGCAGTGTACCAATGTCTCATTATAGCCCATGACAGCCCACACTATCCTCAACACCACCAAACTTGGTGCAATCTGCAGACTTACTAACCCGCCCTTCCACTTCCTCATCCAAAGTACTGTATTTATAAATTTAGCATGTTTGTCTATGAGAATAAAGAAACTTGGAGTGTAATTTAAAAACGCAAACACGAGGAAATCTGCAGATGCTGGAATTTCAAGCAACACACATAAAAGTTGCTGGTGAACACAGCAGGTCAGGCAGCATCATCTCCAGGAAGAGATACAGTCGATGGGCAAGACCCTTCGTCAGGACTAACTGAAAGAAAAGCTAGTAAGAGATTTGAAAGTGGGAGGGGAGGGGGAGATCCAAAATGATAGGAGAAGACAGGAGGGGGAGAGATGGAACCAAGAGCTGGACAGTTGATTGGCAAAAGGGATATGAGAGGATCATGGGACAGGAGTTCTAGGGAGAAAGAAAGGGGGAGGGGGGAAGCCCAGAGGATGGGCAAGGGGTATAGTGAGAGGGACAGAGGGAGAAAAAGGAGAGAGAGAAAAAGAATGTCTGTATATAAATAAATAACGGATGGGGTACGGGGGGAGGCGGGGCATTAGCAGAAGTTTGAGAAGTCAATGTTCATGCCATCAGGTTGGAGGCCACCCAGACGGAACATAAGATGTTGTTCCTCCAACCTGAGTGTGGCTTCATCTTTACAGTAGAGGAGGCCGCAGATAGGCATATCAGAATGGGAATGGGACATGCAATTAAAACGTGTGGCCACTGGGAGATCCTGCTTTCTATGGCAGACAGAGCGTAAGTCTTCAGTGAAACGATCTCCCAGTCTGCCTCAGGTCTGGCCAATATATAGAAGGCCACATCGGAAGCACCGGACGCAGTATATCACCCCAGCCGACTCACGTGAAGTGTCGCCTCACCTGGAAGGACTGTCTGGGGCCCTGAATAGTAGTGAGGGAGGAAGTGTAAGGGCATGTGTAGCACTTGTTCCGCTTACAAGGTAAGTGCCAGGAGGGAGATCAGTGGGGAGGGATGGGGGGGTCGAATGGACAAGGGAGTTGCGTAGGGAGTGATCACTATCTTAGTTTTGGGGAGTGTTTGGATAACCTGGGCTTGAGTTCTGTGGAGTGAAGGAGTCTAAAGGCTGATTTATACTTGTGTGTCAACTGGACGCCATAACCTACGCAAGTGGCCTACGTGCGTTGTGAGCATTTATACTGGTGCGTTGGTGTGTCTGCGTCACTCTGCAATTCGGGCATGTCGCACATGCGCACACACCTGCCAGTGCAAGGCTTCATGGTCATGGTAGTCTTTCTCGGGGTAAACAAGTTTAAAGCGAGCATCTTTTTTCATAAAAGTAAAATGTGTCCTCCATAATTTCGGAGGTTTGTAAAGCTTTATGGAAAGCATTGCAGCCAGTGTTCCTTCCCTGCCTTTCAGTCGGCCAATGGGAAGCTATTGCAGTGTAGGAGCAACTGCAGTGCTACCAAATGGACTCAATCACAGCTGTTGCGGTCTGCATTGCTGCGATGCGCAGTTACATTTTGGGAGAGGTGCGCGTCAGGCTACAGCGTAGGGATCTGCGTAGGCACTGCGTTAAGTTGACGCAGAAGTATAAATCAGCCTTAAGGGGTAATCTGACAGAAGTATGCAAGATTATGAGAGATATGGATAGATAGTAAAATCTATATTGCTGTGAGTCTAATAGGGATTTGTGACCAGTAAGCAGAGCAAGCTAAAATGGAATTATAGTTAAAACTAATATGATAAAGCTGAACAACCAGAAAAGGTGGTGGAGTCAGATGTAGTAAAGAAAAAACTAAATAATGAGGTAATAAAGGATGAAGGAATCATTTGTTGTTTTGAATTTTGTCTTTTTAGAACAATAAGAATAAAAAGTCTCAGATCAGACAGAAGTCACAGAAACAAATTTGTATACCAGCTTTGGAATATTTTGATAAAAAATACGGGCATAAACATGGAAAGTTGTGGGACAAAGTCAGGTAATAAAAGAGATTATTTCCTTAGCGAATAAAGAAAATAAGATGTTCTGATTAAATGATATAGAAATGATTCTAATCTCAATTTATCATATTTCTATAGTTTTGTATCTGTATCATTGCAATGTCTGTTTAATACTGCATTCAAATATTGGTATCGGTTATGTGCTGAAGTCCCTAGAATGAATCTTGGCCCATTGAAAGAAATGTATTCTACAAACAAAGCACCTTGACCTTTAGGAAGAATGTTAAATGTATGGACAGATTTTTAAAACTAATGTACTGGCATAGTTTAATATTAAGTTTTAGGCCATAAACTGATTCTGGAGCTATTTCTTTCAACTTCATATTTTAGCTGTCACTGGCAAAGCTAGCATTTATAACCTATCTCTAATTATAGGTAGTGCACTACACTACCTCACTTCTTTTGCATACTTATTTTAATGTAACTATTTAATTACTTACTGTAATTCAGTTTTCTTTATTTATTTATCATATATTTCATTGTACTGCTGCTATAATGTTAACAAATTTCACAACATTTGCTGGTGATATTAAACCTGATTCTGATATGATGGTGCTAAGCTGTGACCTTGAACTGCTGTAGTCCTTTTAGTGAATGTATTCCCATGGTAATTTTGCATGTGGAGCTCCTGAACTTAGACCGAGTGACAGTGAAGCAATGGCAAAAAATTTCCAAGTGAGGATAGTCTGTGTTGTGTTGTTGTTCCCATTATAAAAAGTCATAAGTTCAGGAGCTGCTGTCCAGTAGCTTGTATGAGGAACTGCAATGCATTTTGTCGGTGATGCACACTGCAGCTTCTGTGCTGTGAATAGTGGAGGGAATGAATGTTTAGGGTGGTTGATGGGATGGCATTCAAGTAAGTGTGTTACCTTGTCCTGGATGTTACCAAGTTTCCTGGGATGTATTGAAGCCAAGTAAATGGGGACTGTTTCATGACTCTCCTAACTTGTGCCTTACAGATGGTGGAAAGACATTGATGCAAGAGACATTGAGTCACTTGTAGAGTGCCCTGCCTCTTACCTACACTTGCAGATGGGGGATTTATGTTGCAAGTCGAGTTGAGGGAATCCAAAAGTAATGACAAGGGTAGGTAGAGGTATTTGCCCGACACCACTCATCAGCCTCTGCTTGAATATTGCCTTGGTGTTGATGCGTGTAGGCATGGGCTACTTCATTTGGAAAGTGGTGCTTTCAAATGGGACACCCTAGCTTTTGATGAAGTTAATTGATGAATGTGTTTGATTACTGTCTTAAGATACTCCTGACATATTATCCTGTGGCTGAGAAGATTGATGTAAAACAGTAACAGCCTACTACCGTGTGTGACATTGATTACAATCATTGGAGTATTTTCCCTTTTGGTACCCATTGACCAGTTTTGCTAGGATGCCCTGTCACACTTGGTCAAATGTTTACCTCGTGGCCAGAGCAGTCATTTTCACCTCACTTCTCAAATTCAGCAGTTTGGTTCCTATTTAGACCAAACCTGGATGTGCATGGTCCACGCAATGCACAGGCCAGCCAGTGAGTTTGCAAAGGACTGGAATTCTGGCGCGGGGTGTGCTGTGTGAGAGGCAGCAGCTACCACCACATTCAACAGGTGGTGAATAGGGAGACTAGGATCTGAATGGTCTGACAACACACAAAGCAACTGCTGCTACTCCCCAGCGAAATCTCACCCACACTGTGCCAGGCAGGGTGCACACTGAGGTCCAAATCCCAGCACTGACTGGCCTCACCACTTACCAGCACGATTCTCTCCATACCAAGCTGTGGGGCTAATCATTGTGCCAGATCATCAGCAAATCAGCTGAAGAGGGCAGGGGTTTGCCCAAGGTTCCTAGCTTAGGAGTGCTATCAGTAATATACTTCTGTGTGTGTAAAATACTCTAGTGACATCTTTTAGCACTCATTCTTTGGAAATGCATCCAGCATGCTCAGAAAAGCCTGAATGAAAAGGTGTATTAGCCTTCCAGAGCAACAACTGTGTCCCAGTGAAGAACAGAATGAATGTTTAAAATGGTGAATGGGATATCAATCTTTTTGTTTAAGTACAGCAAAGGCATTTTTGCTAGGCAAGTTCTTGCTAGCTTAAACTCTGGCCATGTGGCTCTTTTCTGCGCAGCATTAGCATCAGCTCACAAAGATCATGACTGTGCTTGGAAAGGATTTGTGCTTATTTGTAAGTATTTGTAAAAAAAAGTAGACAGATCAATCTTTGTAAATCTTTGTAAATGTACACATAATTCCCATTGCAGAAATATGACTGCCCTATATAATTCAATTTTAGGTAGGAGAGGCAAGGTTGAGCTGTTAAAGTTTCTTCCTGGTTTAAGATGGCTAGAGCCAGGATTCACTGTTTCGGAAAAAGGAGTTGGCATTTCACAGCTGACTGAGGTGGAATCAAATTTCTTCACCCAGAAAGTTTCAAAGGTTTCAAAGGTACATTTAACGTCAGAGAAATGTATACAATGTACATCCTGAAATGCTTTTTCTTCGCAACCCTCCACGAAAACAGAGGAGTGCCCCCAAAGAATGAATGACAGTTAAATGTTAGATCCCCAAAGTCCCCCCAGCTCCTCCCACGTGTAAGCCGCAGCAAAGCAATGATTCCCCCCTCCCCCACCAATTTAAGAAAAAGCATTGGCATCCACCACTGAACACTCAAGCGTGCAGCGAAGCAACAGCAAAGACACAGACTTGCAGTACACCAAAGACTACTCGTTCACCCAGTATTCGACAGGTATCTCTGTTTCACAGCGAGGGGGGAGGCATAACAAATAACTCACTTATTTACGATGTTAAAAGTCTGTTGCTTCACTTTTTCTGAGCTCTGTGCCCGTAGATCTCAGGTCTCTGGGCACACAGCCAGAGATCTTTGGTCTCCCACGACACACCAATTTCCTGCCGGGATACCAGCCTTCGGTCCGCCCATCTCCAGAGCCACAAGATCCCAGAACTCCGAAGTCAAGCTAATCTCTTAGGCAGCATCCTTGGCATGTCGAATAACGACCAGTTGTGAAACCCCGAGAGTGGGTCCCATTCCCGCAAAGAACGGAAGTCAGCGTGTAACTCCAGGTCAGGGTCTTCAGAAGAACCCTGAAAGGGAAAAACAGAGATATTAAAGATGGAAATAGAGCAGCTTCCGAAGATGCAATCAAAGGAGTCGCTGTTAAGCGCCATTGTCTCCTCCTAAGTAGTAAACCTTTGGGATTCTGCAGCTTATAAGACTGTGGAAACTTGGTCGCTGCTTTTGTTGAAGATAGAGATCAATGTTTTTTTTAATGGAGTCAAGAGGTACAGGGTCAGTGGAGGAAAATGGTGCTGGGTTAAAAGATCAGCCTTGATCGTACTAAATGGTGACACAAGCAGAAGGAGGTGAATGGCCTACTCCTACTTCTATTTGCTCTGTTCTTTTATTTATGATTGCTATCCCATTCACCATTTTAAACATTCATTCTGTTCTTCACTAGGACACAGGCTGCAATATGTACCATCTCAGAATCAGGTTTAGTATCACCGGCATGTGTCATGAAATTTGTTAACTTAGCAGCAGCAGTTCAATGCAATACATAATATAGGAGAAGAAAAAGAATTTTAAAAAATAAGTACATCAGTTACAGTATACGTATAATGAATAGATTAAAAATCGTGCAAAACAGAAATAATATATATTTAAGAAGTGAGGTAATGTTCACGGGATCAATGTCCATTTACGAATCGGGTGGCAGAGGGGAAGAAGCTGTTCCTGAATTGCTGAGTGTGTGCCTTCAGGTTTCTGTACTTCTTACCTGATGGTAACAATGAGAAAAGGGCACTGAGGTGCTGGGAGTTCTTAATAATGGACACTGCCTTTCTGAGACACTGCTTCTGGAAGATGTCGTGGGTGCTTTGTAGGCTAGTACCCAAGATGGAGCCGACTAAATTTACGACCTTCTCCAGCTTCTTTTGGTCCTGTGCAGTCACGCCCCCCCCCCCCGCCCATACCAGACAGTGAGGCAGCCCGTCAGAATGCTCCCCACGGTACATTTAAAGAGGTTTTCGAGTGTTCCTGTTGACATACCAAATCTCTTCAAACTCCTAATGAAGTATAGTTGCGGTTTTGCCTTCTTTGTAGCTGCATCGATATGTTGGGACCAGGTTAGGTCCTCAGAGATCTTGACACCCAGGAACTTGAAACTGTTCACTCACTGCATTTCTGATCCCTCTATGAGGATTGGTATGTGTTCCTTCGTCTTACCCTTCCTGAAGTCCACAATCAGCTCTTTCGTCTTACTGATGTTGAGTGCCAGGTTGTTGCTGTGACACCACTCCACTAGTTGGCATATCTCACTCCTGTACGTCCTCTTGTCTCCATCGGAGATTCTACCAACAATAGTTGCATCATCAGCAAGTTTATAGATGGTATTTGAGCTATACCTAGCCACACAGTCATGGGTATAGAGAGAGCAGAGCAGTGGGCTAAGCACACCCCCCTCAGATGCACCGGTGTTAGTGGTCAGCAAGGCGGAGATATTATCACCAATCCGCACAGATTGTGGTCTTCCGGTTAGAGAGTCACGGATCCAATTGCAAAATCATCTACAAAATGCTCTGCAGTTACTTACCCAGCTTACTCCAATAACATCTTGCAACCTCAACCAGCAAGAAGGACATGGCACCATATGGGAATGTCAGCATCTACACGATGTCAGCAAGTTGCATACCTTCCTGAATAGGAGGTATATTGCGGTTCCTTCATCATAGCAGGAACTGTGGATTGTGGAACTCTCTGCTATGGCTTTGTGAGAGCACCATCACCAGAATGACTGCTACAGTCAAAAAGGTAACTTGCCACCACCTTTGCAAGGGCATTTAAGGAAACTAAACAGATGTTGACCATCCTGCACTCAAACAAAAATTGATTAAATAATAAGCCTCAACTAGTAATGTAGTGAATTTTTCAACACTGGCAGAGGGAATTCAAGTTTAAGGTGATGGATGTGATGAAGTTTAAGGGAATGGGGGATTCTCAGATTCCTGTAAACAATGGATTAATTACTGACTATGTCTGTGACTGCAGTGTGTTGAATAATGTCTCACAGCTGCTTTCTTTGGAGCGAGATAAGGGTAAAAGTTCACCCAGATCCACATAAGATGTCTTCTGGCTTTTCACACCTTTTTGATTTTGACAAAAGGCGGTACCTGATGGAAATTAGACAGAACGTTCCTTTCTTAATTAAAGCATAAATTTGACGGATGTTCTGATCTTTGTAATTAAGTTGTGGCTCCAACAAACCAGGTAGGACATTCCTTTCTTTAATTAAGGTGACTGGAGTGTCTGTCAAACTGATTGTTCTTATGTATCAATAGTCCATTGACTTGACTGGAATGGTTATCAAACTGATTGTTCTTTTGTATCGGTGGCCTTGTAACTTCTAACAATTCTGACATCAGGCAGTGAACTTGTTGAACCACCAGGGAGATGAGAATGTTTCTCTCCCTGATGTCGGGTCCAAGTTCACTCGCCGGCTGAGCTCAAAGAAATAAACAGGTGAAAAGATAAGTAATGATCTTTTTGTGCTGTCGTTATTTGATCCAGCAAAGTTACATTTACAGTTGGGGTAGGGAAGTCCTGTTAATTGGAGTGTTTTCTTCTGAATGGCATCCAGCTGTTGGTGTTGTTGAAATTACAATTGATCACGCTCCTGACAAGTGCCTTTGAAAAGATGGGAGAGCTGTGGATGTTAGGAGATGATTCATTTACTGCAGTGCTCCCAGCCTGTGAATTATTCTTGTTACTGTAGTATTTATGTGGTTGGCCCAGTTGTTTCTTAGTAAAAGTGAACCCAGATGTTGATGGTGCAAGGCTCTGCTGATGATAGTGCTATTGACAGCAAGTGTGCTTATATCGATTCCATAGTTGGAGATGATCATTGACCTGTATTTTAGAGCGCACACAGTTTGCCACTTCAAATTTCATGGAAGTTAATATCCAATACTTGAACTCTACAATAATAGTGGGTGTACATTTTGGAGACTACTTCTGGTCTTTCTTCTACCTGTAGCTAATTGGTGCTACATTTGGAGCACCTGCAATTAAGTAGCACAGAAAAATTGTTGGGCCTGTATTTAATGAGCATCACCAGAGTTGACTTCCGTCTGTCTAATTAGTATTGCAGACATTCTGCTGGAGCTGAACTGGGTGAATACCATAGTGACTTGGATTATTTCTGAAGGGAAGACTACTCATCATACTAGTCAGTGGCCATTCAGTAGAATAGCTCTGTCATAAATTTTTGAAAAGCTAATTAATAAGGGAGCTTTTTTTTTATCCAATGCAGTAAATTTCCAATCAGCAAGTGAAACAATTCAGTTTGTTTGAATGGAAACATGGTTAGATTTGCTTAGATCAGTGGTCCCCAACCACCGGGCTGGGGACTGGTACTGGACCGCAAAGCATGTGCTACCAGACCGCAAGGAAATGATATGATTTGGCGATATGAAACGATATGAGTCAGCTGCACCTTTCCTCATTCCCTGTCATGCACTGTTGAACTTGAACGCATGCGAGGTCATTATGCATGCGTCATCCATGTCAGTGCTGGAAGATGAACAACTCCTCGAGCTTGCAAATGACGGTGGGCTGAAAAGTGTGTTTGATATAACATCTCTGCCAGCATTCTGGATCAAAGTCAAGGCTAAATATCCTGAGTTAGCCATGAAAGCACTGAAAAGTTGCTTCCATTACCAACATATCTCTGCGAAGCGGGGTTTTCTGCAATGAATGCAACGAAAACTAAATTGCGGAATAGACTGGACATAAGGAACCCCATTCGAGTATCGCTGTCTCCCAACACCCCTCGATAGGACCATCTCGTTGCAGGAAAACAAGCCCAGGGCTCCCACTGATTCAGCGATATTGGTGTGTTGCAATGATTTCATATGTTCATACCAGGAGAATATGCGCTGTGTGTTTAATATCCTAACGTTACTAAAAG
Source organism: Mobula hypostoma (assembly GCF_963921235.1). Classification (NCBI taxonomy): domain Eukaryota; kingdom Metazoa; phylum Chordata; class Chondrichthyes; order Myliobatiformes; family Myliobatidae; genus Mobula; species Mobula hypostoma. The sequence goes on along the minus strand of NC_086102.1, from coordinate 68,787,325 downwards.
TGTTATGATGCTATTGACTTATAAGTGACTTATAATTGATTTATCACTATATTCATGCGAGGAAAATATGCGCTGTGTTTAATATTAAATTCGTTAGATAAACCCCTTTTAGAAACGAAATTGCGTGTACAGGTGTCCCCGGCTTTTCAAACGTTCGCTTTACGAAACCTCACTGTTACGAAAAAAAATCAGCGCGCGATAAAAGGCTGCGGGCACCCTGAGCAGCCGCTCTCCCCCGGATTCGGAACGGCATTGCTTTAAGACGTGCCTGTGAGCAGCCGTTTGCAAGATGAGTTCTGAGGTATTGGAAAAGCCTGAAAGAGCTCGTAAGGGTGTTACACTTAGCGTAAAACTAGACATAGTTAAGCGTTTTGATCGTGGTGAACGAAGTAAGGACAAAGTGAGTTTGGCTTGTGGAAGCTGACGAAGATGATGTTGAAGAGGTTTTAGCATCCCATGACCAAGAACTGATCGATCAAGAGCTGATGCAATTGGAAGAGGAAAGGATAACAATCGAAACCTAATGCAGTAACGAAATGAACGTGAAGCAACTGCGTGAGATTTTCGCTGCAATGATAAAGTACGACTTTAATTTTGAAAGGGTACGTCGGTTTAGGGCATATTTGCAGGATGGTTTGAGTGCTTACAAAGAACTGTATGATAGAAAAATGTGCAAGGCTAAGCAGTCAAGCAAGCCTTCCACATCAGCCACAGCAGACAACGAACCTCGACTTTCGACATCGAGGCAGGCAGACATAGAAGAAGATGACCTGCCTGCCCTAATGGAAATAGACGATGATGTGACAAGAATACACATAGATTAAGATGTAGCTGTCCTGTGCTGGCACCAGTGGAATCAGCAGTTGGTCTGCCACCTGTCTTCAGGAGAGAGAGAGATAAGGAAAACCATGGAGCAGCATGTGGAGATGTTAATGAAGGGGAAGGAGAGCTGTCAAGAGCGGCTCACCCTTTGAACCCCGAACTGTTTGAAGTGATGGACAGGCGATACCCCAGCAGGGGGATAAAAAAGGACAGGTTCGCTAAGGCGACACACACGACACCCGAGGTAACAAGAGTCTGGAAGCGGTGCGTCTCTCACAAGTCGGTGGGAAGTACCGGGCCATAAACGCACAGGGTGGAAAGGCACGTTCGGCGGGAACTGGTGTGTGTCCACCCTTGCCTGGGTGCCAGGTTCAGCGCAGGGAAACGATTGTATCTGGAAACGGAGGGGTCACGGTTGGTGACCTCAGATGACATCACAAAGGACTCGTCCGAAAGCTGACTGCGAAGGTCTGTGTCTGGAAGCCCTGAATATTCATTCGTTTTTGCTCTCTCTCTCCTTCCCCCCCACTGTCCATCTCCCACGGCAGCGATTACTGCGAACTGAACTGAACTAACTTGAACTGAACTTTGCGTTACTTTGAAACTGGTCATTTATCCCTAGACAACAATAGAGCTTGATTGATCCTGTTATCTTAATTCTGTGTACATGTATGTTTATCATTGCTGAACTATTGCATTTATTATCCTTTTGATTAGAGTACTGTGTTGCTTGTTTCTTTAATAAAACTTTCTTAGTTCTAGTAATCCAGACTCCAACTGAGTGATCCATTTCTGCTGGTTTGGCAACCCAGTTACGGGGTCGTAACATAAGTGGGGTTCTCGTCCGCGATTTTGAACGCTAAATTTGGGACGGAGTAAATTGATTGGGTCAAAATTCCCGAAAGAAAGAAAAGACAAACAGCAGAAATGGAGGCTGAGGAATTTATAAAGGCGCCGACTTTGGAGGCATTAGAGGATGCCAGGAAATCGGAATTGGTAGCTGTGGCCAAACTGTTGAATCTTGCTAAGGGGAAGTCGACAATGAGGAGAGAGGAGATACACAGAGCTATCGTAGAGCACTATGTATCTAAAGGTGTGTTTCCCCAAGGCGAGCTGGGGGTGGTGTCTGTTGAAAAACCTGCCGGAGACGCGGTACAGGTACAGCTTGAAAAACTGAGACTCGAACACGAGTTCTGGGTACGGCAGTTAGAGAACACGAGAGAGAAGCAGTTAGAAAGGCAGGAGAAAGAGTTAGAAAGGCAGGAGAGAGAGAGAGAGAGACAGCTGGAGCGAGAGGAGAAACAGAGGGAAAGGGAATTCGAGCTGGAGAAGTTAAAGTTAAGGGCAGAGGAAGGGCTCGTGCCAAACCAACGTGGAGGGTTCCGGGCGACCCAGGAGGTTAGGCTGGTTCCCCCATTTGACGATACTGACGTGGATCGGTACTTTCTCCATTTCGAAAAAGTGGCTATAAGTCAGGACTGGCCGAGGGATAAGTGGGTTGTTTTGCTTCAGAGTGTACTGAAAGGGAAAGCCCAACAAGCTTACTCCGCTTTGTCTGCGGAAGATGCCCAGAGGTATGAGGTGGTGAAAGAGGCCATCCTCAGGATTTATGAGTTGGTCCCGGAGGCATACCGGCAGAGGTTCCGGAATGCGAGGAAGCAGTGGGACCGCACGTATTTAGAGTTTGGCCGTGAGATGCAGACATATTGTGAGCGTTGGTGCGCCTCGAAGGGGGTAGAGGTGGATTATGACAGACTGCTGCAGCTGATCTTGATTGAGCAGTTTAAAGGTTGTGTCCCTGAGGGTATGAGACCCTACCTAGATGAGAAAGAGGCAGCCACGTTAGCCGCAACTGCTAAGTTAGCGGATGAGTATGTGTTAACGCATAAAATGAAGTTTGCCCCGAGTAAGGGCTACCAGAAGGGTAGTCAGGACGGCGGGGAGAGTCTGCCAGAAAAGTCAGAAAGTAAGCCGGGGACTAGTCAGAAGGATAAGGTAGACCGGGAGCAGTCTGGAAGGAAGTCTCCTGGGGTCGTCCGTTATAATTGCGGGAAAGTCGGACACTTTGCGTCCAGGTGCTTTGCCCCAAAGAAGGAGACGGGAAAAGGAAAAGTGGCGATTTTGACTGGCTGTATCGAGCTGGTAAACGAACCGCTAGGAGAGGACAGGTCTGCCAAAGTTCAGGAAGGGCGCGAGAAGTTTATCTCGGCCGGATTGGTGTCAGTGAAGGAGGGGTTAAAACCAGTTCCAGTGCAGATCTGGAGAGACACGGGAGCGTGTCAGTCACTGATACTGAAGAGTGTATTAGAGTTTAGCTCAGAGACCCAGACTGGGGAGGTAAAGGTCAAAAGAGTTGGGGAAGGGACAGAGTCAGTCCCTTTGCACCAGATACACTTACAAAGCAACCTGGTCTCTGGACTAGTCACGATCGGGGTGAGGTCCGAATTACCAATGAAAGGCGTAGAAGTCTTGCTTGGTAATGACCTCGCCGGGGGAATCGTGTTCGAAGCAGTGAAATTGACAGGTCAGCCTGCTAGCATTGAGGCCCCGCCCATGGACTCACAGGTTCATCACGGGACCGCGGTAGTAAATTTAGCTGAGATGTTTCTGCCAGCCTTGTACGAGAAGGGGGTAGAAAGTGAAAAGAAGGAGTGTAGTGAGACAAGAGGTAGTGAGGGAGCTGAGACAGACTTAGCATTAGCCAGGAAGGAATTTGTGCAGGCGCGGGAGCGAGACGAGGGGCTGATGGTTTTGGCAGAGACAGCTCTCTCTGACACAGAATTAACAAGGGAACTAGTAGGCTATTGTGTAGAGGAGGAAGTGCTAAGGAAGAAAGGGAAACCAAGTACCGTACCCGCAGATGAGGAATGGGGGGTGATGCAAAAGAGTTATGGGGATGAGGTTTTTAACCTGGCCCACAAGGTACCCCTCGGTGGGCATGTTGCGGTGCTGGAGGAAACAGTTGGTGGAATCATGAAAGAGGTTTACCGGCTACCCAGGGGGAAGGATGTTATTGATTATGGCCGACGCGAACTGGGACGGTCACAGGCTTTTGATATGCTAACAAACCTAGTCGGTGTTAGCGCGAAAATCAATGAAGCTAGGGGCCCCCTGATAAGAGAAAAAAACCATTTTGAAAAGATGAGTATAGTATCGACCAGATGGGAGAAGGCTATTGTTTTGGCCAGGTCTGCTGATAAGGTCTCTCCCTTAATCCCCGAACAAAGCAACTCTTTAGGAGAAGTAATTAAACAACTCGCATCCGTGTGTTTGATTGTCCCGAGGCGATGCAAAGAACTGGGACGTTGGGTGGTGTCTGTTACACTAGGTCAGCCTAGCGAACAACAATCATATAGAATGAGTAATTCAGTGACTAAAGGACTGACGAACACAGAGGTGTGTATTGGCAATGTAATACGGCTGTCTGAAGCCAGCTTGATATGAACCGTGAAAAAAATGAGTTCGGCCACGCGAAGGTCACTTACCTAGGAATTGTGGTGACACAGGGGCAGCTGGCAGCGATGCAAGCTACAGTGCAGGCTATCGCTGACCTCCCAACCCCGACAGACAAGAGGGCCCTCAGAAGGCTCTTGGAGATGGTGGGGTACTGTAGAAGTTTTGCAATAACTCTGCGGTCACTACCCCTCCCCCTCCTACTAAGCCCTTGCGAGAGAAAACTAAGTCAGAATGGGACGACCCTTGTTATTGTGGTCCGGGACAAAACCAAATGAGAGGTTACATTGATCGCAATTCATCAGTGTTTTTGGCCACTATGAAGTTTGCTAAGTTGGAGCCTGGTCTAAGGGATTATTAATAGCACATATAAAAGGAACAGAAAATGTGATGGCTGACTGTCTGTCAGGTGTTGACAACTTCAAACTCGCTGTATTAGCCAAATAGCTGATAAAGATGTATATTTGTGTGTGTATCAAATAATGTATTCATGTTTGTAATTTTTACCCCCCGGTAAAAATCCTTAAAGGGCGGAAGTGTGACAAGAATACACAAAGATTAAGATGTAGCTGTCCTGTGCTGGCACCAGTGGAATCAGCAGTTGGTCTGCCACCTGTCTTCAGGAGAGAGAGAGATAAGGAAAACCACGGAGCAGCATGTGGAGATGTTAATGAAGGGGAAGGAGAGCTGTCAAGAGCAGCTCACCCTTTGAACCCCGAACTGTTTGAAGTGATGGACAGGCGATACCCCAGCAGGGGGATAAAAAAGGACAGGTTTGCTAAGGCGACACACACGACACCCGAGGTAACAAGACCCTGGAAGCGGTGCGTCTCTCACAAGTCGGTGGGAAGTACCGGGCCATAAACGCACAGGGTGGAAAGGCACGATCGGCGGGAACCTGGTGTGTGTCCACCCTTGCCTGGGTGCCAGGTTCAGTGCAGAGAAACGATCGTATCTGGAAACGGAGGGGTCACGGTTGGTGACCTCAGATGACATCACAAAGGACTCGTCCGAAAGCTGACTGCGAAGGACTGTGTCTGGAAGCCCTGAATATTCATTCGTTTTTGCTCTCTCTCTCCTTCCCCCCCCCCCACTGTCCATCGCCACGGCAGCGATTACTGCGAACTGAACTGAACTAACTTGAACTGAACTTTGCGTTACTTTGAAGCTGGTCATTTATCCCTAGACAACGATAGAGCTTGATTGATCCTGTTATCTTAATTCTGTGTACATGTATGTTTATCATTGCTGAACTGTTGCATTTATTATCCTTTTGATTAGAGTACTGTGTTGCTTGTTTCTTTAATAAAACTTTCTTAGTTCTAGTAATCCAGACTCCAACTGAGTGATCCATTTCTGCTGGTTTGGCAACCTAGTTACGGGGTACGTAACACTAAGCAGTCAAGCAAGCTTTCCACATCAGCCACAGCAGACAACGAACCTCGACTTTCGACATCGAGGCAGGCAGACATAGAAGAAGATGACCTGCCTGCCCTGATGGAAATAGACGATGAGATGACACCCCAGTGTCCCACCACCCCAACCCCCGGGCCATGGACAGATACCGATTTGCGGAGAATGCAGCGGTAGCTGGGACACACACAGCACATCTTTAAGAAAAAATCCGAAATAAACACGCTAATTAATTAGGTGCCGCCCGACACGTAAATGTCGGCCCAGATCAGAGGTGATGCAATCGGCACTGATCTGGGCTGACAATTACGTATCGGGCGGCACCTAATTAATTAGCTTGCTTATTTCGGCTTTTTTCTTAAAGATGTGCTGGGTGTGTCCCGGCTGCCGCTTTACCCCTGCATGCTTCGCGGATCGGTATCGGTTCGCTGCCTGGAGGGTGGGGGCCACTGCACCACCCTAACCTCCAATGACTCAGCCTAACACACCATCATCGGTGTGCTCGGCGCTGTCCTCTTGATTCCCATAAGTGACACTACACTGTACATACATTATTTCTACTTTATATCGGCAGTGTATTTTTATGTGATATTTGGTATGATTTGGCAGCTTCATAGCTTAAAGGTTACTGGAGGGAGTATTTCTGCTGAGAGCACTTGTGTGATATTTTCGCTACAGGGAATAGTGCAGGCAATGATTGTAGAGAAGTATTTCTACTTTATATAGGCTGTGTATTTATCATATCATTCCTGCTTTTACTATATGTTACTGTTATTTTAGATTTTATGTGTTATTTGGCATGATTTGGTAGGTTATTTTTGGGTCTGCGAACGCCCACAAATTTTTCCCATATAAATAAATGGTAATTGCTTCTTCGCTTTACGATATTCTGGCTTACGAACCATTTCTTAGGAACGCTGTATCTTCGGATGGCGGGGAAACTTGTAGTTCTGTAGTCCAGCAGTTTGAAGAAAGCTTGATTAAAGATATGAGCCTGTAAGCAGATAGTATGGTATCTATAGTGCTTTGAAAATGTATTCAGCCCCAGCCCTTTGTTCACATAAAAGAGAATTACCACCAGAGATTTGAATCAATTTAACTGAGATTTTTTGTTTGTGAATCATATGCTCCTTTTTTTCAGTGGAACCCCAGAAAAACAGGGAAAAGTGTAAAGAATGAAAAACTAAAAATTCAAGAACCGAAATCTCAGTGTTTCAAAAATATTCATCCCCCTTTGCTCAGTACTTAGTTGAACCAGATATTACAGCCAGTAGACTTTACGGATCAGTCTCCTTGCACAACGTGCTGAAGCAGAATTTGTCTATTCCTCCTTGCAAATTTGCTTTAAGCTGTGCCAGATTAGTTGGGGAGTGACGGTTGTAAGCAATTTTCAGGTCTTGCCAGAGATGTTCGATCAGATTATGGACCACTTAAGGACATCAATTTTCTTCTTTTGAAGCCTCTCCATGGTTGCTCTGGCAGTGTGCTTTGGATCATCGTCCTGTTGAAAGACTAACTTCCTCCTCAGTTTGAGCTTTCTGGCCGTGGTTAGCACATTTTTATCCAGGATCTTTTTGTGTTTAGCAAAGTTCATCTTCCCCTGGTCCTGGACTACCCTGCCATCAGCAACATCCTTCCTGCATCTAATCTGTCTAGTCCTGTTAGTATTTGTAAAATTTCCCTCTCAAACATCTAAATTCTGAGAATGTAAGCCCAATTGACCACCTCTCTTCATACATCAGTCCTGCGTTCCTAGGAATGAGTCTGGCGACTTTTGCTAAAACTCCCTCCACAGCAAAACAACCTTCTTCAGATAAAGTCCAAAACTGAGCTCAATACTCAAAGTCGACACGACAATACTCAAGATCTCCCAGTGGCCACACATTTTAATTCCACATCCCATTCCCATTCTGACATGTCTATCCACGGTCTCCTACACTGTAAAGATGAAGCCACACTCAGGTTGGAGGAACAACACCTTATATTCCGTCTGGGTAGCCTCCAACCTGATGGCATGAACATTAACTTCTCTAACTTCCATTAATGCCCCACCTCCCCCTTGTACCCCATCCATAGAAACATAGAAAATAGGTGCAGGAGTAGGCCATTCGGCCCTTCGAGCCTGCACCGCCATTGATTATGATCATGGCTGATCATCCAACTCAGAACCCTGCACCAGCCTTCCCTCCATACCCCCTGATCCCCGTAGCCACAAGGGCCATATCTAACTCCCTCTTAAATATAGCCAATGAACTGGCCTCAACTGTTTCCTGTGGCAGAGAATTCCACAGATTCACCACTCTCTGTGTGAAGAAGTTTTTCCTAATCTCAGTCCTAAAAGGCTTCCCCCTTATCCTCAAACTATGACCCCTCGTTCTGGACTTCCCCAACATCGGGAACAATCTTCCTGCATCTAGCCTGTCCAATCCCTTTAGGATTTTATACGTTTCAATCAGATCCCCCCTCAATCTTCCAAATTCCAACGAGTACAAGCCTAGTTCATCCAGTCTTTCTTCATATGAAAGTCCTGCCATCTCAGGAATCAATCTGGTGAACCTTCTTTGTACTCCCTCTATGGCAAGGATGTCTTTCCTCAGATTACGACCAAAACTGCACACAATACTCCAGGTGTGGTCTCACCAAGGCCTTGTACAACTGCAGTAGTACCTCCCTGCTCCTGTACTCGAATCCTCTCGCTATAAATGCCAGCATACCATTCGCCTTTTTCACCGCCTGCTGTACCTGCATGCCCACTTTCAATGACTGGTGTATAATGACACCCAGGTCTCGTTGCACCTCCCCTTTTCCTAATCGGCCACCATTCAGATAATAATCTGTTTTCCTATTTTTGCCACCAAAGTGGATAACTTCACATTTATCCACATTAAATTGCATCTGCCATGAATTTGCCCACTCACCCAACCTATCCAAGTCACCCTGCATCCTCTTAGCATTCTCCTCACAGCTAACACTGCCACCCAGCTTCGTGTCATCCGCAAACTTGGAGATGCTGCATTTAATTCCCTCATCCAAGTCATTAATATATATTGTAAACAACTGGGGTCCCAGCACTGAGCTTTGCGGTACCCTACTAGTCACTGCCTGCCATTCTGAAAAGGTCCCGTTTATTCCCACTCTTTGCTTCCTGTCTGCTAACCAATTCTCTATCCATATCAGTACCTTACCCCTAATACCGTGTGCTTTAAGTTTGCACACTAATCTCCTGTGTGGGAGATTATTTATATACACACATTCTTTCTCTCACCCTTCTTTTTCTCCCTCTATCCCTCTGACTATATCCCTTGCCTATCCTCTGGGCTTCCCCCCCCCCTTTTCATTCTCCCTGGGCCTCCTGTCCCATGATCCTCTCATACCCCTTTTGCCAATCACCTGTCCAGCTCTTGGCTCCATCCCTCCCCCTCCTGTCTTCTCCTATAATTTTGGATCTCCCCCTCCCCCTTTTAAATCTCTTCCTAGCTCTTCTTTCAGTTAGTCCTGACGAAGGGTCTCGGCCTGAAACGTCAACTGTACCTCTTCCTAGAGATGCTGCCTGGCCTGCTGCGTTCACCAGCAACTTTGATGTGTGTTGCCTCAATACTCAAGGTACTTCCTTAACAAAGCCCTATATAAATGAAACAAGATATCCATGCTCCTCTCCACTTTTTAAATATTAGGGTAATGTCAGCTTTTTCTCCAATCCGATGGAATGACACCAAAGTTTAAAAAATGTTGGAAAATACCCACAATTTTTAGGGCTACTCCTTTAAGCACCATGGGATGCAGAATACAAGTGTCGTCCACTTTTCGAATGTTCGCTTTACGAAACCTCGCTGTTATGAAAGACCGACATTAGTTACCTGTTTTCGCTAACAGAAGATGTTTTCACTGTTACGAAAAAAGGCAGTGCTCCCCGAGCAGCCAAGCTCCTCACCCGGAACTACATTCTAGCCGGCATTGCTTAAACACGTGCCTGTGAGCAGCCGTTTCTGCCCAGAGCGCTTGCGTGAGATTTTCGCTACGGTGGACAGTGCGGCCATGATTGTAGAAAAGTATTTCTGCTTTATATAGGCTGTGTATTTATCCTATCATTCCTACTTTTACTATATGTTACTGTTATTTTAGGTCTTATGTGTTATTTGGCATGATTTGGTAGGTTATTTTTGCGTCTGCAAACGCTCACAAATTTTTCCCATATAAATAAATGGCAATTTCTTTTTCACTTTACGACGTTCCTGCTTACGAACTGTTTCATAGGAACGCTCTACCTTCGGATGGCGGGGGAAACCTGTATTAGGCTTCAGGAAATTACTGATCTTTGCATTACCTGGAATCTCATTAAGTGTAAATGACAATTCTGGTACTCCACACAATTTCTATCATGATTTTCAGCAAAATAACACCAGAACTACTTCAGGCACAAAACATCATATTTTACAAAATAGTAAAACAGTACCATATTCTGTAATTTATTATAAGTTAACAATCTTTCCTCTTTAAATAATTACAAGAAAGTAATTATTAATAATTTTGTAAATCATTCACATCTGAAAAATTGAATTTTATTAATATATACAATTATTTCATGTGCAAGGCAATTTTTAAAATTTCTGCAAGTTAACTTAAATATTTACAAAAGTCTTAAATTAGCTCAGCCTATTATATTATCATCATGCATATCCATCTTTTGAGCTCATACCTTGATTTCAAGTCAATGTGTCTTCCATAATTTGCTGACATACATTGGGCCCCAATTTTTATCCTTTTCAGGCACAACTAACAGTCCATGCTGTACACCTTCAGTGAATGTAAAGCTATGAACAAGGGAACATGCCGAGTCTGTTAAATCCACAGTCTGAACGTTGTCACAAGAATTCAGGAGAAAGGCCACAACACCATCATTTTCTGCTCGAGATAGTGTTCATGTAGAATAAACCATTGTCCCTCCAGGACACAACGCCTCAAGAGCTGACCTGCAAGTCACCAGTAAAAGGTTACGTCACATAAGTTATGTCAGATGCATAATAGAAATTGAAAAAAAACATTATTTTTGTCATTATACAATATCTTTAGATAAAGAGTTCTCTCTATTGGGACATTCTAAAATGTGTTTCAAGTCATGCCATAGTACATGTCAATCATTCTGGCTCTATCAATATTAAACCACAGGTAGATATACTGAAACAGTTTGGAAGTAAATATATATATTTTAAAATCAAGCGAACTTAGAGTTTGTGTCAGTAATAAACTAGAAAATTTAGAAGACTTTCATTTTAAAGATTTTTCCCCAAATGAAGTTAACATTGCAAGCCTATGCCATATACAAGTTTTACAACTGTGCATTGCTAGCTGTTGTCTAATGAAAGTAATCCATCAAGAAGAAAATTGTGGTTTCAGTTCTTCTGGATTACTTTTAGAACATCTTTTTTATATTTGCATAATTTTTACCATGCATTGCTTTAATTAGGGGCTTAACAATTTAAAATAAACAGATTAATATCAACTGCTGATCAATGTGAAAAATGTAGACTTCAGGAAATGAAATGTATTAAGTAGCACAAGAAACATAAACAAGAGATATATACCGCACGTTTACAATTTTAGGTCAACCTTCTAATAAACATGCGTGGGCTTCTTAATAGCATTTTTCAATCCAGTTTAAGCATTCCAATTGTGGAGCCTGAATAACCATTGTTGCTTGGATGTAAATGAAACAAACCATTAAATTTTATTTGACTTTTGAAAAAATGGCTGTGTTACTAACTCTGTTAGATACACATCAGTTTAGAATACAAAATTAATTACCATTAAAGTACTTCAGCATGCTAAAGACATAGGACTTGTAGTCCCCTATTATTTGATATTGCATTAGAACCTCTTGCAATTGCTATTCGAGAATCTTCAAATATTACTGGGATAACTCGGGGATTAAAGTCCCATAAATTATCACTCTATGCTGATGATTTACTTTTATATATTTCTAATCCTGAGAGATCTATTCCTGCTGTTTTAGAGTTATTAGCACAATTTGGTCTTTTCTCAGGTTATAAATTAAATCTTAGTAAGAGTGAACTTTTTCCGATTAATAAACATCTTCCCTTATATTATAAATTTCCATTTAAATTGATTAATAATTACCTTTCATATCTTGGGATTAAAATTACTTGTAAACATAAAGATTTATTTAAGACTAACTTTTTACCATTAATAGACCATATTACTCAACTTTCATCTAAATGGTTTCCCTTATATTTAACTTTGATTGGTCGTATTAATGCAGTTAAGATGTTTTTTTTGCCAAAATTTTTATATGTGTTTCAGGCATTACCAATTTTCGTTCCTAAATCTTTTTTTGATAAAGTCGACTCTAAAATTTCTTCATTTATTTGGCAGAATAAGAATCCGAGACTGGGTAAAATACATTTACAGAAAGCTAAGAGAGATGGAGGTTTAGCATTACCTAACTTTAGATTTTATTATTGGGCTATTAATATTCGACATATGAAATTTTGGTTACTTGACCGGGACATACTATCTATTCCTAAATGGGTAGCATTGGAATTACAATCTGTTCAGGGTTATACACTTGGTTCTATTTTAGGTTCATCTCTTCCCTTTGATTCGAAACGCCTTAAGCAGGTCTCTAACCCGATCGTTAAATATGCTTTGCGTATTTGGTTTCAATTCAGAAAATTTTTTGATCTTAATCAATTCGGGTTAGCGATTCCTATTTTAGGTAACATATTTTTTCCTCCCTCTTTTACGGATCGCGCTTTTCAAACTTGGAAGAATAAGGGTATTTTACGGTGTTTGGATTTATTTTTAGATGGTTCCCTTATGTCTTTTGAACAATTATCTAATAAATATAACTTATCAAGAATACATTTTTTTAGATATTTACAAGTTAGAAATTTCCTAAGTACTATACTTTCTTCCTTTCCAATGCTTCCTCCTATATATATTTTAGATTCGATAATTAACCTTAATCCATGTCAGAAAGGTGCATCGGCTATGATTTATAATATTATTATGAAACTTAGGAAAGCTCCATTTGATAAGATTAGGGTAGATTGGGAACAGGAATTGGGGCTTACCATTTCTGTGGATGATTGGGGGCAGATTTTACAATTAGTTAATACTTCCTCTATTTGTGCTAAACATTCCCTAATTCAATTTAAAGTGGTTCATAGAGCACATATGTCCAAAGATAAGTTAGCGCGTTTTTACACGCATATTAATCCTTTCTGTGATAGATGTTCGGGGCAGATAGCCTCTTTAACTCATATGTTTTGGTCTTGCCCTACTTTGGAAACTTTTTGGAGAGATATTTTCAATATTATTTCTAAGGTATTAAATATAGATATCTCTCCTCACCCTATTACTGCTATCTTTGGACTACCTAAAATTTCTAGTAATCTTTCCCCTTCAGCCCGTAGAATGATTGCATTTCTTACTTTGATGGCGAAAAGATGTATTTTACAACATTGGAAAGAGCTTAATGCTCCAACTACCTTTTTTTGGTTTTCTCAGACGATTTTATGTTTGAATCTGGAGAAAATTAGAAGTAACCTTTATGATTCTTCATTTAAATTTGAACAGATTTGGGGACCTTTTATTCGATATTTTCATTTAATGTAATATTTACCCTTCTTGTTCTTTTCTCACTGTTTTAATGGAGGTCGGGATTGAGGACGTGATTTTAAGTTTAACTCTGTTTGGTTTCAAGTTAGCCCATTGCTTTGCTTTGCTTTTAGTTAGTTGCACGGTGGGTTTTTTTTTGGGGTTTTTTTTTCTTTTTTTTCCATTGATATATATAAAATCTAGTATACTATTATGTTATCTTGGTTTCTTATGCTTAAATTACATTGTAGTATTTTCTTTTTGGTATTGTTATCTTTTGGAATTTTATTATACTTTAACATTGTATTAATGTTTATATGGCTTACCTTTTTTGTATACTTACTCAATAAAAAGATTTAAAAAAAAAAGACATAGGACTTGACATGTAACAACATGTAACATGTAACCAATGGAAAAAGTTTATATGCAATTAATTCCATTATTAATATTAACAATAAAATGGCAATCATCTGAAATAAATCCCAAAGTTAACTATTCTACCAGACAGTGTGGTATTTGGAATTTTGCAGTTATGCAGCGCTCCACATAAATCTCCTTCTAAATTAGCTTCTGGAATTGTGAGTTGCTGAAAAACAACCAATTAAGTAAAAAGGAACTGATTCAATAAGGGTATGACATTATCTACTGAAATCTAGTTTCCAGTAAAGGGTGACTGGGTCAGCATCACTGTTAAGCATGTATTAGGATGAAGTAATAGATGCATTGTAGGTGACAAATTTTCAGTTAACAAAATACACAAATGTAGCAAAACATTCACTTCAAATAGTATGTGCTGCAGCAAACAAGTTTATTTTGATGATTTTAAAAATTGTATAAATGTGAGCAAATAGTGTTGAGGTGAGTTTAACAGGTGTCATTCGTTCATTAGCATAGCTAACATTATTTAAACTAGCTGGCTGGCTGCTAAGGAGTTACGCTATTGATGTCCTACTTGATGAGGCCAAACTCCCTGTAGACTTGCTTTAAGTTGTAATAGAATAAACATGATAAAATAAGTACGTATTTTAATGTCACATTTTCTGCATATACACAACTTGGTTTACAGATTAGACAAAATCACTAAACAAAGTATTACATACACCCTTGGAGGTCGACCGTGGGGTGGGGAGGGTGCTACCTCCCTGAAATGACTTTTTGCAGGGTGGAATTGTCTGTGAATGGGTGATCTGTTATTTGGTTCATAAGAGCACTCAGCCAAAATGGAATTATTTATATTTGAGGGTACCATCTTTCAATAGTCAAATAATCAGTCACTGCCTGGACCTCCAAGATTCTTTTCCCCACTCTCAAATTGTTGACTGCTATATCTGACCAAACATTCTTTTCAGATACACAAGTGAAAAAATTCTTCTTTTGATAGTTAGTGTCAATCATTGTCACAGCAGTGGACCAATCCACTGTCATGATTTTTGGCAACAGATCTTCAAATATAACTGTAACTGACAGCAGACAGCATCCAATTTGCCATAAAGTTGGATATACATTCCTTCAAAGAGTATTATTCCAACAGTCATATTTTATACATAAAAACTAATGCTATCATTGAGTATCTGCTATTTCTAAATGTTTATTGTTTTAAAATGATTATGAACTAAGTTGGTTTTGTTTTTTTATCTTTAAAATTATTGGTCAGAAAATCTCTCTGATGAACAGTGCCACCTCATGGAAATGTGCAGAATTTGGATACAAACTCAGAGCAATTAAAATTTGATCCCTAGAAACCCAAATTCAGAGGCTGTATCACACCTCTAACATAACCAAGTATTACATTTTGCCTGTACAGATTTTCAAATCTTCTGCAGAATAGATTTAACTTTACTGGGGGAAAACTGAAATGGTAATTTCAAGGCCATTGTTTCAACCTTTACATGTGACGTGCAGAAGAGCGAGAATAAGTTCTACTAGCAGTGATTAGATTTGGCATTTTATGTGCTAACGTAGAAGACAATTAATATTTATAATGTATAGATAATACTGTCTTCGAAACTACAGCATCAGGCACCAGAAGCACCTGGTATTTACACCTTTTAGGAAGCCCATTGTGGTGGACTCAATCCACAGTCCTTTGTCAAACAGTTAAAGTAGAAATCTGGTGGCCAAAGTCATTTCAGTGTAAACAAATCATCTACCCCAAAAAAATCCACTCTAACAGTCAGCAACAGCATATTGGTCAATATACATTTTAATCAAAAACAAACTATCTTGATTGTGCTTAACAATCAACCATTAAAAATATAGGGAAGTGCAGATGACTGGGATACATTAGATTATTATATTCAGAACTCCTCAATAAGTGACAGAAGTACTGGGCAGTAAAACTACACTTCAGATGGCATGGGTCTATTTGCAAGAGTAAATACCAATTATTAAGGATAGATTTTAGATATTTTGCCAAATATACAAAGTTTGAGGCAGAGAATGAGACAGCCTACTTGGCTGAAAGTTTAAGAGGAGAAACTTAAACATGAAAACTTACACAGTTGTGTTTCACCTTAAGTCACTCCAGTCAAGTTCCTCCAGTTACATATTAGTCACCTCAATCTGATAACTCATCATGTACTTTTGAATGATTATCTTATCACACTACTCAAATAAAAGGAAATTATTTTGTAATCAAATGTAAGGAACTATTTCAAATTGCTTGTTGATAAACCAAAAAGTTGAATTTCTCCTTCAGCAATGAGATAAATATTCTGTAATGATGGCACATTAAACAGTTTGTATACAGAAGATCATTCTTTTTCTTTATTATGGGATGAAGAACTCCAATCACAATTGTGAAATAATTAGCCTCACTCGCAGGGCAAATGGATATTAAAAAGGAAAATGCTGGAAAAATTCAGGATGAGGCAGCATCTGTTCAGTTAGAAACAAAATGAATGACTTAGAACGATGATATCAATTGTATGCTGATTGAATTGTTGAGAATTTCCAGTGTAGATTTTTGGACACTAGTGAATTTAAGGATGAAGTGTAAATGTGGAATTACGATAAAAAATCATCTGGAACAATAAATGACAGAACAGACTCACGAGGCTGAATGACCTACCACAAACTCCTATTTGTTATGCTCTTCAAAGCCTCCGGAATACTTACTGTTTAGAGATTCTACTTTATTTCATCAAACAATCTTGATAGCTTTGAACACAACAATTACTATCCACTATATAACCTTTAATCATCCTAATCGGCCATTTCTGATGATGGTAGGTAGTTAAAATGGAAGCCTAGCATTGGAAGTTACTCTTTAACTATTATTTAAATAGGCCAACTAAATGTTGACTATATGAGAACTGTCCCTATCAGCTCATATAAGTATCTGAAGTTCAACTTTGTAAATCTCACTGGTGGTCTTCTCAATCTTAGCCCAGAGATGCAAATGTTATATTTCATTTGTAAATCTCTGCAAATTATGTAGTTTGGTTATGTATGAATTATCAATATACATCAGTCTTATAAATTAAGGCAGTTTTAATACTGCACTAAGTAGTCAGTTATCATTGAAACTGAAATATCACTAAAAGCCTTAATCAAAACCTCATCTAAAGGTGAAAAGATTGAAAATCAGTTATACATTTTTAAACAATTGTCCTAAGATTTTTGTAAATTTGGTGTATATGCCATTTTCTTCACCAGTCCCTTGAGATTAAAGAACACCAAAGAGACCAATTTTCAAAATCACAGACTCTTCCAGAAATGGGGCAGGAAATAGCTGACTGGGAGGGTAGTTTATGAGGTAGTGCACTACCTTTGGCATGCATACATGTCCTTGGTGCACTCGCCATGCAGACTTGAGATTCTTCACACCATCCTGATTGCTGCTTCTGCACTCTGTGTGGTCATGGACCAGATGTCTCCAAGAGTCAGTGGGAAGGTTAACACTTACTCAAGGAAACTTTGATCACATTCCTTCAATCTGTCTCCTCTATTCACCTAGTAATCTCCTTCCATGGGGAGTTTGAAAGACAGCATCCTTTTCTGTGATGCAGTTTATGCAACATAGCAGACCAAGTGGAATGAGGGCGTTAATTCTGGAGGTGTTGGCTTGGGTGAGGATGTTAATATTGATTTGGTTATTTCAATGGATCAGCAGCAAATTGTGGAGATAATGCTGGTGCTACTTATCCATTCTCTTCAGATCCTGCTATAGGTTGTCCAGACTTCAGAAATATACAAGAGGGCTGGGATCACTGCTGACAGTAGTCCATGAATGTAGTGTCAGAACTTAATGCATCTTAATTTTCAAAGGCCCTTTTTAACCAAGTCCATCGAAGGTTGTGGTGGCATTTTGAAGGCAATAGTGAATTTTATAATAAATGTGGACTACATTTTACCAGGATCTTGCTGTGAACCTGGACAGCAGTGTAGTGCAGGAAGAGAGGTTAGTATACGCAACCTTGCTCTTCTGCATGTTAAGTACAAAGCCCGTCTCTCTTAGTTAATGTGCATTTTGCAGACGTACACATTTATATGGTTAAATGTAGTTCAGGTGCCCTACAGTAGGATCAGTCTGAACGTTTTAAATCTGTGGCTAGTCACATCTTTATTTGGAATTTAATGGCAGTGTTTTCAAAATATTAGAAGTTCATAGAAAGCCACTTACTCCTCAGAATATTTTAAATTGTTAATTGATACCAAATAGTTTTTAATCAGATCGATGGCTAAGCTTCACTATTTTGTATCGTTGGAAAGAATCCCACTACATTGGCTTTTCAAGAAAGTAGTCTGCAGTAAAAATCAAAAGATGATGTTTTTCAAGGTAGAGTTAGCTTATTTCCCCTTCAGACAGCTTTGAAGAAACTTTTAGTGTTTTGTTTGCTATGAATATTTTTATCCCTATTCAGCTGAAATTTCAATAACTTATTTATACACATTTTTTTAAACTTGGTGCTTGTAAAACTAAGTTATACAGAAGTACTTCAAACCAGCCTGCAAACAGAATCCATAACTTTTTAATTCTGAAAAATGAGTGTATTTCCAGGTATACTTTCACATGGGTAACTGTATATTTTCATCCATACTCTGCAACCAGGTTTACAGTACATTATAATTTGCACATAAAATTTTTGAGTTCTACTAATATTTATAGATTTAAAGTGAAGACATGGCTATGGTATTTTCTTCCCATAATGAAGGCGAGCGTGAACTCATTTAAAAAGTTAAGTTTTATCCTGTACGTTCAGGATTAGAGAAAGGAAAATCATGTGCAATAAAAATGTGCTTGTGTGATGCTCTTAATTTTATTGTGTGGATTTGTGATCAAGGTTACAACACAATAACATCCTGTACAATATACGAATCTAGGATTGGGAACTGAAGGTAATTAAACAACTCAGCAAAACCTTAATGCATACTTATTTGAAGTAAAACTCTGATCATTCACTATTAGACAATCTGGAAATCTGAACTGGCTCTCCAGATAATGTTTACCACACTCACTTCTCACTCATCAGGGCATCTTCTATATTCCCTCTCCATTCGCAAGAGCCCCAGTTCCTGAGTTCTTCTCCCCACTCATCAGACCCCAACTTCCATGTTCCCTTTCAACACAGCAGTTTCTTCTTCCCACACTTCCTTTCAGATTATCGAATCCGCTGGCGAATGTATAGCGTTCAAAGTGAATTAAAGGAGGGTTGAGGTATTAAGAGAAATAACATTCAACAGTTCAGATAACTTGCCAATCTCGCACCAAATCCTGAACATGCTGAATTATCGGAAATATAATCTAGGACAAGAGGGCACGACTTCAGGATTGAAGGACGTCCATTTAGAACAGAGATGCGGAGAAATTACTTTAGTCAAAGGGTGGTAAATCTGTGGAATTTGTTGCCACGAGCGGCTGTGGAGGTCAAGTCATTGGGTGCATTGAAGACAGAGATAGGTAGGTTCTTGATTAGCCAGGGCATCAAAGGGTATGGGGAGAAAGCAGGGGAGTGGGGATGACTGGAAGGATTGGATCAGCCCATGATTGAAAGGCAGAGCAGACTTAATGGGCCAAATGGCCTACTTCTGCTCCTATATCTTACGGTCTAATACTGCAGGCGCATGATACAATCCATTTATTCTTGTACAAAAATGGCACTAATGTTGCAAATGAAAGCTCTATTCCAATTCCATTAAGACTAAATGATTAGCAAAAGATGACGAGAAGTAGATAATTAATACATAATTAGAACTAAAGTGGACCAAGAAGAAAAGGAAACATGACTGAATAAGACTGTTCAGAAGTTGTTTGGAAGAGACAAAGTAGCATCAAAAGAAATGACTCACGGTTCTACTCCCTTTGCTAAGATATAAGTTAATAGGACTGTGGCATTAGGGGTTAACAGAATCTCCTACTAAATACAGAATATACTGTTCAGGTTGTAAAAGTAGCAATTTGATATGGAGCTGATGCTGTAAAAGAGAGGGTTAGAGCAAACTGCCACTGTGATGCACCACCAGTTCAGTCCTCATGATGCACATGTAGAGGCTCTGCACTTACTCATTTCAATATTTGGAGGTGCATTCCATGCACTTGCCACTCTTTGTTTAAAAAAAAGAAGGAACACTTACCTCTGACATCGCTGTTATATTTTCCTCCATTATCTTGGAATTATATCCTTTTGTATTAGCAGTTGCTACTTGGAAAAAAAAGTGTAGTCTGTTTACTCTATCTATGCCTCTTATCATCATATACATCCATCAAATCACCTCTCATCCTTCCTTGCTCCAAAGAGAAAAGCCCTATCTTGTTCAGTCTGTTTTCATAAAGCATGTTCTCAAATCCAGGCAGCATCCTGGTAAATATACAATGCACCATCTCTAAAGTTTTCACATTCTTCCTATAATGAGGCAACGACCATTGAACACAATTCCAAGTGTGATCTAACCAGAGTTTTATAGAGCTGCAGCATTACCTTGTTGCTCTTGAACACAATCCCTGAACTAACGAAGGCCAATACATCATATGTCATCTTGACCAACCTATTAACTTGCACAGCAATTTTGTGGGATCTGCGGACATGGACCCCAAGATCCCTCTGTTCCTCCATACTGCCAGGAATCCTGTAATTAACATTCTACTCTGACTTCGTGTTTGACCTTCCAAACTGTATCACTTTACACATTGCCAGATTGAACTCCATGTGCCACTCCACAGCCCAACTCTGCAACCTATCAGTGTTCTGTTGTAACTTACAGCAACCTTCTACACTATCCACAACACCACTACCATCTATCTATCCATTTATTTTTATTTGGAGATGCAGCACAGATCAGGCCCCTCCAGTCCAAAGAGCTGATGGAATATAGTGTAAGGAAGTGTACGGTCATGCACTTTGGTAGAAGGAATAAAGGCATAGACTGTTTTCCAAATTGGGAAAAATTGAAATATCAGAGGTGCAAAGGGACTTCCAAAGGCAGTCCTTGTGCAGGATTCTCTTAAGGTTAACTTGCAGGAAGGAAGGCATATGCAATGTTAGAATTCATTTTGAGAGGACTAGAATATGAGAGCAAGGATGTAATGCTAAGGCTTTATAGGACATTGGTCAGACTGCACTTGGAGAATTGTGAGCAGTTTTGGACCTTTTATCTAAGAAAATATGTTCTTTCATTTGAGAGGGTTCACGAGATGATTCCAGGAGTGTTTGAAGAGCGTTTGATGGCTCTGGGTCTGTACTCACTGGTGTTTAAATGAATGGGGAGGGGTGATCTTATTAAAACCTATTAAATAGTGAAAGGCCCGGATAAAGTGGATGTAAGGAGTATGTTTCCTATAGTGAGTGAGTCTAGAACTAGAGGCCAGAGCCTCAGAATAGAGGGATGTCCTTTTAGAACAGAGATGAGGATGAATTATTTTAGTCAGAGGGTAGTGAATCTGTGGAATTCATTGCCACAGACAGTGGAGGCCAAGTCATTGAGTATATTTAAAGCAGAGGTTGATAGGTTCTTGGTTAGCTAGGGCATCAAAGTTTACCGGTGAAGGCAGGAGATTAAGGTTGAGAGGGATAATAAATCAGCTATGATGGAATGGTGGAGCAGACTTGATGAGCTGAATGGCCTAATTCTGCTCCTATGTCTAATGGTATTATGGTCTTATGGTCTCTACAACTCATGTTCTCAGTATTATTTATTGTTATTATTTGTTTTGATATTAGCATGTTGTCTTTTGCAGATTGATTGCTTGTCAGTTTTTGTGTGTAGTTTTTCACTGATTCTATTGTATTTCTTTGTTCTATTGTGAATATCTGCAATAGAATTAATCTGCAAGAAAATGAATCTCGGTAGTGTTTGGTGACATACGAGGGGTGATTGATAAGTTCGTGGTCTAAGGTAGAAGGAGTCAATTTTAGAAAACCTAGCACATTTATTTTTCAACATAGTACCCTCCTACATTTACACACTTACTCCAGCGTTCGTGGAGCATACGGATCCCTTCTTTGTAGTAGTCGGCGTCTTGGGCCTCCAGAAAGTGGTCCACAGCAGGGGTGATTGATAAGTTCGTGGTCTAAGGTAGAAGGAGATGAGTTATACAGCTCTCGTTACATGCACGTGTAGTTCAACTCTTTGAGTGATTATGCAGAAAGTTTGTAGTTAATAACTCATCTCCGTCTACCTTAGGCCATGAACTTATCAATCATCCCGCGTATACATACTTTGATAATTAATTTACTTATAACTTTGCAGTTAAGTTTCCATTGGTCCTATCCTCCTGACATTCTGTCAAGCACCTTAATAAAATCCATATACACTGCATCCACTGCTTTTTTGAGGATTTTTGAGGGATACTGATGCCTTGGTTAAGAAGCAGATGGAGGTGCATATCAAGTGTAAGAAGCAAGGAACAAATGAGGCACTTGAGGAGTTGAAGAAATGTAACAGAACACTTAAGAGGGAAATCAGGAGGGCTTAAAGAAGATATGAGGCTGCTCTGGTAGACAAGGTGAAGGAGAATCCCAAGGTTTTCTACAGATATATTAAGAGCAAAAGGATAGCAAGGGACAAAATTGGTCTACTTGAAGATCAGTGTTGTCATCTGTACCTGATGCAGAAAGAAATGGGGAAGATCCTAAATGAATTTTTGCATCTGTATTTACTGGGGAGATGGACACAGAGTCTGTAGAAGTGAGGCAAAATGGTAGTGAAGCTATGGACTATATCCAGATTATGTTGATGCAAATTAGGGTGGATAAAACCCCAGGGCCTGACAAGGTGTCCTGTCAGACCCTGTAGGAAGCAAGAGTAGAAATTGCAGGGGCCATGTCAGAGGTATTTAAAATATCCTTAGACAATGGGTAAGGTACCAGAGAACTGGAGGATAGCTAATATTGTTTTGTTGTTGAAGAAAGGCTCTAAGAATAAGCCAAGAAGTTAGATCAGGTGAGCCTGACTTCGGTAGTGGGTAAATTATTGGAAGGTATTCTAAGGGACAGGATATACAGTATACATTTTTGGATAGACAGGACGGGATGACTTTGTGAATGGGTAGGTCATGTCTAACCAATTCTAAAGATTTGAAGTAAAGTCAGTGGGCATTGTCTACAAGGACTTTAGCAAGACCTTTGTCAAAGACCCAGATGGGAGGCTGGTCCAGAAAGTTCAGTTGCTTAGCATTCAGGATATAGTAATGAATTGGACTCAAAATTAGCTTATCAGGAGAAGGCAGAGAGTGGTAATAGACAGTTGTTTCTTTGACTGGAGGCCTGTGGCTAGTGGTGTGCCGCAGGGGTCAGTGCTGGGTCCATTATTGTTTGTCATCTATTATCAACAATCTGGACAAAAATGTGGCAAACTGGATCTGCAAATTTGTGGATGACACCAAGACTAATGGTGTAATGGACAGTGATAAAGACTATCAAAACTTGCAGCGGGATCTGCACCTGCTGGAAAAATGGGTTGATGAATGGTAAATGGGATTTAATGTAGACAAGTATGAGGTGTTGTAGTTTGGGAGGACAAATCAAAGATTAGGTCTTATATGGTGAACGGTAGGGCACTAAGGAGTGTGGTAGAACAGAATGATCTGGGAATCCAGATGCATAATTCCTTAAAAGTGGTGTCACAGGTAGGTAGGGTTGTAAAAAAAGATTTTAGCACATTGACCTTCATAAATCAAAGTAGTGGAGGTGTTTTTTTCCAAATGGAGGCACATGAACAGGGATGTGCTGAAGGGATAGGTGCTATGAACCCTTTGTTTGTCATTTAGAAACCATAGAAAAACTACAGCACAAAAACAGGCCTTTTGGCCCTTTTTGGCTGTGCCGAACCATTTTCTGCCTTGTCCCACTGACCTGCACACGGACCATATCCCTCCATACACCTCCCATCCATGTATCTGTCCAATTAATTCTTAAATGTTAGAAAAGAACCCGCATTTACCACCTCGTCTGGCAGCTCATTCCACACTCACCCCACTCTCTGTGTGAAGAAGCCCCCCCCCCAATGTTCCCTTTAAACTTTTCCCCCTTCATCCTTAACCCATGTCCTCTGGCTTTTTTCTCCCCTTGCCTCAATGTAAAAAGCCTGCTTGCATTCACTCTATCCATACCCATCATAATTTTATATACCTTTATCAAATCTCCCCTCATTCTTCTACGCTCCAGGGAATAAAGTCCTAACCTATTCAACCTTTCTCTGTAACTGAGTTTCTCTGTAAACATTTTGGATGAGAATGTAGGGGGGATGTTTAGTAAGTTTGTGGATAGATCAAAATAAGTCAGGTAGTGGATATTGAAGAAGGCTGTCTTAATATGACTGGAAAGTGGGGTAAATAATAGCAAATAGAATCTAACTTAGATAGTCAATTGGCTTGATGGTAGAAAGCAGCCAATGATGGCAGAAGGTTGCTTTTTGGACTGGAGGCCTGCAACTAATGGTGGTCCCCAGGGGTTAGTGCTAGGTCCATTACTAGTATTATGATTACATGTGTAGTGGATAGCGAGAAAGGCGATCAAATCTTGCAGAGGGATCTGGACCAGCTGAAAAACGGGCCAAAAACGGCAGATGGAATTTAATTCAGACAAGTATGAGGTGCTGCACTTTGAGAGGACAAACTAGGGTAGGGCTTACACTGTGAATAGTAGGGCAATAAGGATTGCAGTAGAGGGATCTGGGAATATAGATCCATAATTCAAGGAAATCACAGGTCGTAAAGACAGCTATTGGCAGATTGGCCTCCATAAATCGGAGTATTGTGTACAGGAGATGGGATGTTGTAGAAGTTGCATAAGACATTAGGGAGGCCTAATTTGTAGTATTATGTGCAGTTCTAGTCACTTACTTACAGGAAAATACTAATAAGATTGAAAGTACAGAGAAAATTTACAAGGATGTTGCCGTGTCTTGAGAACCTGAAAAATAGAGAAAAGATAAATAGGTTCAGACTTTATTCCCTGAACATAGAAGAATGAGGAAAGATTTGATGGTGGCATGGAAAATTATGAGGGGTATAGATAGGGTAGATGCAAGTAGACTTTATCCACTGAAGTTAGTTGGGATTAGAACCAGAGGTAATAAGTTCAGAATGAGAAGAGAAATATTTAGCAGGAACTTGAAGGAGAACTTCTTCACTCGGTGGACGGTACAGTTGTATAATGAGCTGCCAACATATATAGTGGATGGGGATTTGATGCAAATTTTTGGATAGGTATATAGATGGGAAAGGATTAGTGGTCTATACTCCAGGTAAAGTGTAAATGGGGCTAGGCAGAATAAGACTTCAGCATGGACTAGATGGTCTGTAGGGCCTGTTTTTGTACTGTAGTGGTCTATAGCTCTATGATTCTATTGTTTTTTCAAAAGTTCCTCTTTCTTAACCATGACTTGTTCCACACTGACTTTACATTCCTCAAGGTTAGCTAGGACAGATTGGAACAGGTGAATGTAATACCCATCCTGTCATATGCCTTGTTGGAACAGCAATAATGACATGAAGCTTGGCTTCTGAGCATGTTTCCATGCCTTAGTAGCTTTGGTTCTGGACTGTAGTAACAGCAAACTGAACAGCTTCACTTTAGTTCTAAAGATCAGCTTCAATAATACATAAAGTTTGTTGGAGATGAGATAAGATGCAACATTGTAGAACAAAAGAGAAAAAATGTTGGTGCAATGTCATTACAGAGAATGGTTGAGTTTTAGACTTAATGGTTAATGATATGGCTTGTATGTGTTGTCAGGCATGGATAAGATTAAGATAAAATCAGTTTGGTTTGAGTAGATCTTTTATT
The DNA here is from genome assembly GCF_963921235.1 of Mobula hypostoma. Classification (NCBI taxonomy): domain Eukaryota; kingdom Metazoa; phylum Chordata; class Chondrichthyes; order Myliobatiformes; family Myliobatidae; genus Mobula; species Mobula hypostoma. The sequence continues at coordinate 68,761,793 of NC_086102.1, read as the reverse complement.
ATGAGGATATTGCAGAGGATGATAAGTAGTAATTAAATAGAAAGGCTCCTTTAGATGTGTTGCATTTATTGAAATATTCGTCTCAGGTCAAGGAAAAAAATCTTTTATTTCCAGCAATTCTTTTGTATCCATCATTCCAATTAGTTTGGGCATTCTTCAGGTTAACACAGCTGGATCAAATTCCAGAACATGCCAGGATCAGATTTTGACTCAAATGGCATATTGGAGTCAAATTTAATTGATGTACTTTTCATTGTCTGGAATTACAGTAAAGTGCAAACTTGAATGGAAAATGCTGGGAATGGTTTTGTTTTTACTTCAGATTTCCAGCAAATGTGTTTTACTGCATTTGCTTTTCAACTCCAAGGAACCACACTGCAATTACTAGCTGTGTGTCAGGCAGGGTCTGGGGTTTTGTCGACTGTCCTTTTCCCTCCACGTATACTTGACCTGCTGAGTTCCTATAGCTTCTTGTTGGTAGCAGAGAAATCTTGATATCCAGGAATTTATCTGCCACGTCCATGTTGCATTAGGAACATGGGAAACCACAGGCATAAATGTTCGGAAATCTATTGTCTATAACCGTAAGCTTATTTATTCGTGTATAAAATTAACAACTGCACAGATAAGTGAATATACAGAGTAAACACATACAATTAGCAGTGCAATTTTCAAATACAGGGGATTCCAGTTAATTGGTCCATTGGTTAATTGGGACAGCTGTTTATTTGGGACATCCCTTAAAGAAAAAAAACTAATCAAAAAAAAGAGCCAGGATTCCCTTAATTTATTTGGGATACTATGCTGATGTCACTTAATAGCGACAGGAGATCATTATCAAATAGTTTCTAACTCGTGTCAGTTACGTGAACTTTTGTGGGACCTTTAGACACTACACTGTGCTTAGAACGAACCGTTTTTAAATAGCATGAGTTAGATCTGTTTATGTTCGAAAAGCAGTGATCATTTCCACTGTTAGTTGGAGAGAAATAAGCACTAAGAACTTAGAATTGTTTTGCTCATTGAGGTTTTAAGCATTGAGGCTTGGAGATGCCAAAAAATGGGCGGGGGTGAAAACGAAACGATTTCACTACTTCAGCAAGTTAGGAACTATGAAGAATTTCAAGGTCTCGACAATCATCTTGAATGTTACAATGAAAATGAAGATTTGGATGAGGTCATCGTAAAAATCATTGTATGAAGGCAGTCCGTTATCTATACTAGGTATCTGTGCTAATTTTGTTCATTTACAGTGAATCAAAATAATACAGCAGCGTGTTGGTTGTCTATCGTATCTAATGATGACAGTGAAACCTGCGCTGGAGAGTTCTAAAATGGAAACCCTAATGCACTGGGACAGTTCCGCTCTCTTAACCTCAGAGGTCTGGCTCTAGTGATGTGAGTAGTTGTCGCAAACTGGAGTCTTCCTTGGTTGCAGTAGATGATCGTGACTACTTCTGTGCCTTATCATGCCCTTCACTCTCCACGAAGTGTTGCAGAACCACCTTTATGACCGTTGGATCTCACTGTTGATCTCATCTGCCTAGTCCACAAGAGCTGGGTTCACATGCTAGGACAGGCATGTCCATATATCACTGGGCTATGAGACCCGCTGGCCATCTTCAGCTGGTTTAGCCCGCCCGCCTGTTGAAATGGTGTAATGGAGTATAGCCGCTGTTGTATGCAAACAGATACTTGGAGCTACAGGGGAGAGCTGAGTGTCTGGTGGGGATCAAAGGTGAATAATTTGCCCCAGAATGTACATGACAAGCCCCTTCACCAGAGGTGCTACTCCTCCCTGGATAACACTATACATGGCAGCATATCCTCAGTTTTATAGTACTGTAGCAGCTTTGGCAGTGTTCTAGTTTGTTCTGTATTTCATTGAAATACATAATTTGTTTCTCATTTAAACAGTAGTTTTTCATTTTTTTATACCTTTTTATTTTCATGGAACTTTGGCGGATTGGTGCAGACACTTAACTGGGCCAAAATGTATGATCCTAATGTGTCCCAATTAACCAGAATATACCCTTGTTCCTTTTCTTCTGACCTTTTATGTGGTTGGGCACTCCAGCTTAAAGGTGCTTTACTGCCACCAACTGGAATGGAGTGTGGTGTAGAGAACTGGAGGGAGAAAATCTTGTTATACTTATCCTTAATTGTCACCAAACAATTGATACTAGAACGTACAATCACCACAGCGATATTTGATTCTGCACTTCCCACTCCCTGGATTACAAATATTAAATATTAAAAATAGTGAAACTTAGTAAATATTAAAAATTTAAATTATAAATCATAAATAGAAAATAGAAAAATGGAAAGTAAGGTAGTGCAAAAAAATCGAGAGGCAGGTCCAGATACTACTTTTTCAAATGAAAGTTAACTAACCCCAAAAAACCCTGTGGATTGTAAGTAATGAAAGATGATACTGTGAATTAAATTAATGTCACTCCCATAACTTAAATTTTTTAAATGAAAACTAACAACCCCCGCCAAAGATTGTAATGAAACCTGCATTTGATTTCTTTCAACCTTATATGCCTTACACTGTAATAGTATATGTTCAACTGTTTCATAATGGTGATAAAACCTACACAACCCAGAATGATGTTTTTTGATAAGATACAAGGAATAATTAAGCATAATATGCCCAATCACAAGTTGTGTCATTTGAGACTCATGAAAACTGAAAAGGAATCTGAACAAACTCCAACTTTACATGGACAAATTTCCTTCACCCACTGTAAGCCTAAAATGATGGCAACCAATTCTGTTGAATATACTGTTAAATGGTTAGTCAGTCATTTCTTTATTGTTACCAGTAATTCAGGCACAAACACTGCCACACCAGTATTCCCAGTTAAAGTATCTTTTGATCCACCTGTAGAAATGGTTAACATGCCATAAAAATTTTCCATCCTCAGACTTTATAAAAATTGTGTAACCTAAAATCAACTAAAAGGAAAGGTGTGTCACATCCGGAGTTTCTCCGGTTAGACGATTTCCCTCCACACCTCTCTGACGTAATGGGAAACCGCATACGAGGCAAGTTACAGCAGTGGTTTGCCATTGCCTTCTGCCGGGTGAGTTTCCAAAGAGATCACATGCTCGGATGGAGAGCGTGCAGGGGAGCCGGCTGGATTCGAACTCAGGACCTTTCATCCCGGAGTCCGGCACTGATGCCACTATGCCACCAGCCAGGTCAAAATCAACTAAAGTTATTGGAAAAAAACAAGGTGGGGTTACCAAGAAAGCTACATGACATACTGCATATTCCAACAAACCAACGGTCCCAGCAAGATAAGAACCCAGCCTCCCAAAGCTATGAACACTCTTCTTGTGATGGTCCCAGCAGTCCTCCAACACACCTTTTAATAGGATGATCATTTTTTTTGCGCCCTCAAATTAATCCAGTGTGATAACATCAACTTCAACCTCTACAATTGTAAGGATAATTGTCCCATTTCAACCAGTAAAGCCGAAACAGGGGACGACCTTATTGCACCACAACACAATCTTAAAGCCTGTGCTTGTATCATAACCAAACACTTTAAAGTTAAAGAGGAAACTGACCCATAAGCCACACAGCCACAATCAAGAACAGATCCAATTAAGAAAATATTTTCGAAGATTTTCGTGTAGCACCCCAAAAACACCCATATAGACACCTGAGAATATTTAATGCTCCCTTACATTTATCAATTATTTTATTGATATCATGTTTCCATTTCAGCTTATTTTCCATCCAATATGCCCAGAAATCTCACCATCAACACTTCTTGAAGAGTTTGACCATATAATTTTACATCAGGTGCAGGTCCATTAATCCTCTTTGTAAATCACATACCTTGAATTTTAGCTACTGAAAGTTTAAATCCCTATCTATTCGATCTTATTCATCGCTAATTGCATCCTATGTATAGTAAAATTGAAATTTCTACCTTTAATCTATAAAGCTCCATCATCTTCATATAACAATTTAGCCACCCCAGTCCTTATCTCAGAAAAAAATTATTGATCATAATAGAAAATAATAAAGGGCAGCAAAAACTGCCTTGTGGGGTCCCATTCTCCATCTCTTAGAAACCCCAATACACCTTGCCCAACCTCACCTGCATAGACTGTCCAAATAAAAACCTCAAAAAATTATACAATCTCCCCCTCACTCCTAATCTCTGTAGTTTAATCAAAAGTCCTTCCTTCCATTGCACATCATATGCCTTTTCAATACCAAATATACTGCTATATTTTTTTACCTGTGCTTTCCTAATATCTTCAGATAGAAAACTGAACCCAATCTCATTCTACCCTTCTGAAAGCCACTCTGATAAAACCCTGTATCACTTTTCTTTTCCAAAATATAATTCATGCTTTACAACTATACGTTCCATAAGTTTACATAAATGAGATGTTAACAATATAAGCCTATAACATGAAGTTCCAATGGAGGTTTCCCAGGTTTTAAAACAGGCCATTTTCCATGAGGAAAGAAGATGGCCAAACCTCCAAATATGATTCAAAATTTTTTATATTATCTGAAGAGAGCTGTCAGTCATATGTCCAATCATATAACATATATCATCCTTTCCGAGAAACGTCTGGCCTGCATTAATGAAACCATTCTTAAGTTCATGCAAAGAAGACTCAACATCAGTAATACTATAATACAGCTCACTTCAAACACATCACAGTAGTCACTTTCAACTTTATCCCTATATTGTTTAACCTCTTCACTTAAATTATTTTGACTATGAATTGCAGCAAATTACCTGGCCAGTAACTCAACCTTCCCTATTTCAGTAACAATTATTTTACCCTCATCAATCAAGACTGAAATATTATTATCCCTATGACCTTCTCCCCATTTTCTTAATCATTCTTCAAACATCTCCAAGTTTAATATTCGTTCCATTATTAACACAATATGACACAAGTCAGAGGGGGGAAAGCAAAGGTGAGTAGACAGGTAGTGCAGAGCACCCCTGTAGCCATTCCCCTGAATAATAAGTTTACCATCCTGGATACTGTTGGCGGGGATGACCGACCAGGTGTGAGCCACGGTGGCAGGGCCTCCGGCACTGAGTCTGACCCTGTGGTGCAGAAGGGTGGGACAGAGAAGAGGAGAGCTGTCGTCATTGGAGACTCTATAGTCAGGGGAGCAGACAGGAGATTTTGTGGATGTGAGAAGGACACCCGCATGGTTTGTTGCCTCCCAGGTGCCAGGGTCCAGGATGTCTCTGACCGGGTGCACAACATCCTGGTACGAGAGGGAAAGCAACCAGAAGTCGTGATACATGTTGGGACCAACGGCATAGGCAGGAAGAGGGATGAGGTCCTGATGTGTGAGTTTCGGGAACTAGGCAGAAGGCTGAAGAACAGGACCTCAAGGGTGGTGTTCTCAGGATTGCTGCCAGTGCTACGTGACAGTGATGGTAAGACTTGGAAGAGATGGCAGTTGAATGGGTAGCTGAGGAGTTGGTGCAGGGAGCAGGGTTTTAGATTTTTGGATCATTGGCATCTCTTCTGGGGAAGGTGGGACCTGTACAGATTGGATGGGTTGCACCTGAACTCCAGGGGGAGCGATATCCTTGCAGGTAGGTTCGCTGGCATGGTTCGGGAGGGTTTAAACTAATTTGCAAGGGGGATGGGACCCAGAGCGATAGAGCAGTGAAAGAAGTGCATGGAGTAAAGCCAGATCTAACATATAGAGAAGCTTTGAGGAAAGAGAAGCAGAATAAACGATGTAAAGACAGTAAGGTAGAAGGGCTGAAATGTGTGTACCTCGATGCAAGAAGCATCAGGAACAAAGGTGATGAACTGAGAGCTTGGATACATGCATGGAATTATGATGCAGTGGCCATTACAGAGACTTGTCTGGCACCAGGGCAGGAATGGATTCTCAATATTCCTGGATTTCAGTGTTTTAAAAGGGATAGAGAGGGTGGAAAAAGGGGAGGAGGGGTGGCATTACTGGTCAGGGATACTATTACAGCTACAGAAAGGGTGGGTAATGTTGCAGGATCCTCTTTTGAGTCAGGAATAGGAGGGGAGCAGTTACTCTATTGGGGGTATTCTATAGGCCCCCTTGGTAGCAGCAGAGTTACAGAGGAGCAGATTGGGAGGCAGATTTTGGAAAGGTTCAAAAATAACAGGGTTGTTATCATGCGTGACTTTAACTTCCCTAATATTGATTGGCATCTGATTAGTTCCAAGGGTTCAGATGGGGCAGAGTTTAAGTGTGTCCAGGATGGATTCCTGTCACAGTATGTGGACAGACCGACTTGGAGGAATGCCATACTAGATCTAGTACTAGGTAATGAACCGGGTCAGGTCACAGATCTCTCAGTGGGTGAGCATCTGGGGGACAGTGACCACCGCTCCCTGGCCTTCAGCATTATCATGGAAAAGGATAGAATCAGAGAGGACAGGAAAATGTTTAATTGGGGAAGGGCAAATTATGAGGCTATAAGGCTAGAACTTGCGGGTGTGAATTGAGATGATGTTTTTGCGGGGAAATGTACTATGGGCACGTGGTCGATGTTTAGAGATCTCTTGCAGGATGTTAGGGATAAATTTGTCCTGGTGAGGAAGATAAAGAATGGTAGGGTGAAGGAACCATGGGTGACAAGTGAGGTGGAAAATCTAGTCAGGTGGAAGAAGGCAGCATACATGAGGTTTAGGAAGCAAGGATCAGATGGGTCTATTGAGGAATATAGGGAAGCAAGAAAGGAGCTTAAGAAGGGGCTGAGAAGAGCAAGAAGGGGGCATGACAAGGCCTTGGCGAGTAGGGTAAAGGAAAACCCCAAAGCATTCTTCAATTATGTGAAGAAAAAAAGGATGACAGGAGTGAAGGTAGGACCGATTAGAGATAAAGGTGGGAAGATGTGCCTGGAGGCTGTGGAAGTGAGCGAGGTCCTCAATGAATACTTCTCTTTGGTATTCACCAATGAGAGGGAACTTGATGATGGTGAGGACAATATGAGTGAGGTTGATGTTCTGGAGCACGTTGATACTAAGGGAGAGGAGGTGTTGGAGTTGTTAAAATACATTAGGACGGATAAGTCCCCAGGGCCTGATGGAATATTCCCCAGGCTGCTCCACGAGGCGAGGGAAGAGATTGCTGAGCCTGTGGCTAGGATCTGTATGTCCTTGTTGTCCACGGGAATGGTACCGGAGGATTGGAGGGAGGCGAATGTTCTCCCCTTGTTCAAAAAAGGTCATAGTGATAGTCCAGGTAATTATAGACCAGTGAGCCTTACGTCTGTGGTGGGAAAGCTGTTGGAAAAGATTCTTAGAGATAGGATCTATGGGCATTTAGAGAATCATGGTCTGATCAGGGACAGTCAGCATGGCTTTGTGAAGGGCAGATCGTGTCTAACAAGCCTGATAGAGTCCTTTGAGGAGGTGACTAGGCATATAGATGAGGGTAGTGTAGTGGATGTGATCTACATGGATTTTAGTAAGGCATTTGACAAGGTTCCACACCGTAGGCTTATTCAGAAAGTTAGAAGGCATGGGATCCAGGGAAGTTTGGCCAGGTGGATTCAGAATTGGCTTGCCTGCAGAAGGCAGAGGGTCGTGGTGGAGGGTGGACATTCAGATTGGAGGATTGTGACTAGTGGTGTCCCACAAGGATCTGTTCTGGGACCTCTACTTTTTGTGAAGGGTGGGCTGGCAAGTTTGCAGATGACACAAAGGTTGGTGGTGTTGTAGATGCTGTAGAGGATTGTCAAAGATTGCAGAGGGACATTAATAGGATGCAGAAGTGGGCTGAGAAGTGGATGGAGTTCAACCCGGAGAAGTGTGAGATGGTACACTTTGGAAGGACAAACTCCAAGGCAGAGTACAAAGTAAATGGCAGGATACTTGGTAGTGTGGAGGAGCAGAGGGATCTGGGGGTACATGTCCACAGATCCCTGAAAGTTGCCTCACAGGTGAATAGGGTAGTTAAGAAAACTTATGGGGTGTTAGCTTTCTTAAGTCGAGGGATAGAGTTTAAGAGTCGCGATGTAATGATGCAGCTCTATAAAACTCTGGTTAGGCCACACTTGGAGTAATGTGTCCAGTTCTGGTCACCTCACTATAGGAAGGATGTGGAAGCATTGGAAAGGGTACAGAGGAGATTTACCAGGATGCTGCGTGGTTTAGAGAGTATGCATTATGATCAGAGATTAAGGGAGCTAGAGCTTTACTCTTTGGAGAGAAGGAGGATGAGAGGAGACATGATAGAGGAGTACAAGATAATAAGAGGAATAGATAGAGTGGATAGCCAGCGCCTCTTCCCCACGGCACCACTGCTCAATGCAAGAGGACATGGCTTTAAGGTAAGGGATGGGAAGTTTAAGGGGGATATTAGAGGAAGGTTTTTTACTCAGAGAGTGGTTGGTGCGTGGAATGCACTGCCTGAGTCAGTGGTGGAGGCAGATACACTAGTGAAGTTTAAGAGACTACTAGACAGGTATATGGAGGAATTTAAGGTGGGGGCTTATATGGGAGGCAGGGTTTGAGGGTCGGCGCAACATTGTGGGCCGAAGGGCCTGTACTGTGCTGTACTATTCTATGTTCTATGTTCTATGACCTCCAGTAAACCGTTTGCGCAATCCTGACAAAGGGTTTCGGCCCGAAACATCGACTGTACTTCCTCCTTTCTTTTTAAGCAATACATAGAGGTACCAACTAGAGAAGGAACAGTGTTGGATCTCCTGTTAGGGAATGATTTAGGGCAGGTGACGGAGGTATTTGTTGGGGAGCACTTCGGGTCCAGTGATCACAATACAATTAGTTTCAGTGTAATTATGGAGAAAGATAGGACTGGACCTAGGATTGAGATTTTTGATTGGAGAAAGGCTAACTTTGAGGAGATGCGAAAGGATTTAGAGGGAGTGGATCGGGAAAATTTGTTTTATGGGAAGGATGTAACAGAGAAATGGAGGTCATTTAAAGGTGAAATTTTGAGGGTTCAGAATCTTTATGTTCCTGTTAGGTTGAAAGAAAAGGTTAAAAGTTTGAGAGAGCCATGGTTTTCAAGAGATATTAGAAACTTGCTTCGGGAAAAGAGAGAGATCTTCAATAAATATAGGCAGCTTGGAGTTAATGAGGTACTTGAGGAATATAAAGAATGTAAAAAGAATCTGAAGGAAGAAATTAGAAAAGCTAAAAGAAGATACGAGGCTGCTTTGGCAAGTAAGGTGAAAATAAATCCAAAGAGTTTCTACAGTTATGTTAGTGGCAAAAGGATAGTGAGGGATAAAATAGGTCCCTTGGAGAATCAGAGTGGATGGCTATGTTCGGAGCCAAAAGAGATGGGGGAGATTTTGAACAATTTCTTTTCTTCGGTATTCACTAAGGAGAGGGAGAAGGATATTGAATTGTGCAAGGTAAAGGAAACAAGTAGGGTAGTTATGGAAAGTATGACAATTAAAGAAGAGGAAGTACTGACACTTCTAAGGAATATAAAAGTGGATAAGTCTCTGGGTCCGGACAAGATATTCCCAAGGACTTTGAGGGAAGTTAGTGTAGAAATAACAGGGGTTCTGACAGAAATATTTCAAATGTCATTAGAAACGGGAATGGTGCCGGAGGATTGGCGTATTGCTCATGTGGTTCCATTGTTTAAAAAGGGTTCTAAGATAAACCTGGCAATTATTGGCCTGTGAGTTTGACGTCAGTGGTGGGTAAATTGATGGAAAGTATTCTTAGAGATAGTATATATAATTTTCCGGATAGACAGGGTCTGATTAGGAACAGTCAACATGGATTTGTGCGTGGAAGGTCATGTTTGACAAATCTTATTGAATTTTTTGATGAGGTTACTAAGAAAGTTGACGAGGGTAAAGCGGTGGATGTTGTCTATATGGACTTCAGTAAGGCCTTTGACAAGGTTCCACACGGAAGGTTAGTTAAGAAGGTTCAATCGTTAGGCATTAATATGGAAGTAGTAAAATGGTATCAGCAGTGGCTAGATGGGAGATGCCAGAGAGTAATGGTGGATAACTGTGTGTCAGATTGGAGGACGGTGTGTAGCGGTGTGCCTCAAGGATCTGTACTGGGTCCAATGTTGTTTGTAATATATATTAATGATCTAGATAATGGAGTGGTAAATTGGATTAGTAAATATGCAGATGATACTAAGATAGGTGGTGTTGTGGATGATGAGGTAGGTTTTCAAAACTTGCAGAGAGATTTAGGACAGTTAGAAGAGTGGGCTGAAAGATGGCAGATGGAGTTTAATGCTGAAAAATGTGAGGTGCTACATTTTGGTAAAACTAATCAAAATAGGACATACATGGTAAATGGTAGGGCATTAAAGAATGCTTTAGAACAGAGGGATCTAGGAATAATGGTGCATAGTTCCCTGAAGATGGAATCTCATGTGGATTGGATGGTGAAGAAAGCTTTTAGTTTGCTGGCCTTTATTATTCAGAGCATTGAGTATAGGAGTTGAAATGTAATGTTGGATTTGTATAAGGCATTGGTAAGGCCAGATCTGGAGTATTGTGTACAGTTCTGGTCACCGAATTATAGGAAGGATGTCAATAAAATTGAGAGAGTACAGGAGGTTTACTAAAACGTTGCCTGGGTTTCATCTCCTAAATTACAGAGAAAGGTTGAACAAGTTAGGTGTTTATTCTTTGGAGCGTAGAAGGTTGAGAGGAGACTTGATAGAGGTGTTTAAAATTATGAGGGGGTGACGTGGTTAGACTTTTTCCATTGAGAGTGGGAAAGATTCAAACAAGAGGGCGTGGGTTGGTAATTAGAGGACAAAAGTTTAGGGGTTACACGAAGGGGAACTTTACCCAGAGAGTGGTGGCTGTGTGGAATGAGCTTCCAGCAGAAGTGGTTGAGGCAGGTTCTATGTTGCCGTTTAAAGTAAAATTGGATAGATATATGGACAGGAAAGGAATGGAGGGTAATGGGCTGAGTGCAGGTCGGTGGGAATAGGATAGGGTAAGAGTTTGGCACAGACTAGAAGGGCCGAGATGGTCTGTTTCCATGCTGTAATTGTTATATGGTTATAGAGATGTTGCCTGGCCTGCTGCATTCACCAGCAACTTTTATGTGTGTTGCACAATCTTTACCATTTTCCTCACCACGGCTTGCGCCCTTTTATACTAAATAATGTCACCTGGAGAGTGATACTGCTTAACTTTCCTGAACGCATTATTTCTCCACCTAATTGCCTCTGCACACTCCTCAGTCTACCATGGTACAATCTTTCTCCTATTAAAGCCCTTCCTAATAGGAATCACTTCCAACGCAGTTTCATGAATAATGTGACATAACTTTTCATTACAAAAAGACAGACGTTCATCACAGAAAACTTTAAACATCGGCAAAGCCTTTCTGCTATCAATGCCCTTTCTGATAGGAAATCCATTGCACCCCCGTTCTTTTCCTATTTTAAGCATTGCGTGCAAGGATTCATATTCACTCACGCGCCCCCAATTCCGCGCGCGCAGTGGAAGCGGAGGGACGGGAGGCGCATGCTCAGTGCCATCAGTTCAGTCGCTGGTGGGGGTGCGAGTGGGCGCAAGTTGGTTAAAACATGATAGCCACGGGTACTTGTTTCCTGCGAGGTGACGAGGCAGAACAGGATAATTCCATCCAAGGGATCGTTACATTCGAGTGGGATGTAAGTAAAAGGTTCAATTTGGTGGGTGGGAATTCATCTTCGAGAGGGATGTTTAAACACAAACAATTGTGGCCATGCTTGAAACTACAGGATGACGATTATTAATGTCTAGAAACGCCTAAATTTAAAAAAAACTTTGAATGATGAATGATGTGACTGGCGTCAGGAGATTTAGGGTGATTTCTAATGGCACGCGCGATTTTCTCCTAAACCGACGGTTCCGTGGGCACGCGGCGGTGGGCGGGACTGGCTCTGCCGTTGCCCCTCCCCCGATGCCGGGAGGAACCGTGTCTCCTGTCAGCGTCCGTGCGGCGGTGAGCCGTGTGTGTGGTTGCGGAACCCATCGCCACTTAAACCGGATTTTGCGGGGGAACACGGGCATAACTCGATGTATGCGGAGATTCGGAAGCTGCCCGCTTGTGATCGACTGAGATTTGAGTTTGGAGCAACGTTGCGGGAGTGCGAGTTTGTCGGGGAATCTGCTAAAACCACCTTGTTCGACACACTTTTATACAGTTATACAACCAAGTTTTCTTCCGCCCCCAAATTACCACTCTTCAGATAATTTGGCATAAGTGCTCAGCTTTCTAGATCTCGGTCAGCATCGGGCTTACTAAGAACTGTAAATTCTACCCCAAAACCTTAGGACTTGTGGCCCAAAATTTAGTCAGTGATTGTGTTTACTAGAGAAGCACCTACAACGATTTCGCATTCCATGACCATAAAGTCTCTCTGGCCCTGCCGTCTCCCTCTCCATTTACAATGTATCCCGATCTTTCTTAGTCCTCTTTTTTATGTCGCCCTCAGCAGCATCAGTTTCCAGATATTGAGCACGCTGAACTCTAACTACTACCGTCTCAATTCATCGATTGTCCGATATTCATAAATAGATGCGCTGAAGTTTCCTTCAATTAAATAGTGGAGAAACCCAACATTATTTTTTGCCTTTGAGTTCATGTGCATGATATATCCCTGAATTAAAAATACTTTTTAGTATAAAAATCCAAGGATTTGATTACTGAACAGGAAAATTGTATTTTGTAGGAAACAGAAGAAGTGCTTATAAAAGGGACCATTGAGGGACTCAAACCAGGAAAACACGGTCTTTATATTTCAGCACTGGGAAACGTTTCACATGGTATGCATTGTGCCATTATATCGAAAAGGATTATATTTGCATTTTTAATCTGTATTTACCAATATGCTAATGCTTGCAAGGAATATCTGAACAATCAATTTTTCAACATTGTAATTGTGGTTAAAAGACTCTGGTTCTTGCAAACTGTAATTTATAGTGGGTGCATCTCTCATTTAGAAATAAAAACTTGTTTATTCTCTGATAGGTTAAAATATTGCAGCTACTAAATTGGACTCTATAGTATTTATTGGTCATGTGCCTATATTTTAACCATATAACAATTACAGCATGGAAACAGGCCATCTCGGCCCTTCTAGTCCGTGCCAAACTCTTACTCTCACAATTTTCAATACAATTTGTTGGTAAGAGTTTGTATTGGGCATTGTTTGTGTATGGCAAAAGTAAGATAGAGAGGATGAGATTGTAATGTCCTCGAGTCATCCAACATCCCCATATTGGGTTTCAGTGATCAGATCTATGTCATGGATAATATAGTAATTGAGAATCTGCTCTTGCTACAGAAGAACTGGATATTTATCTATTGAAGTGGATCATTACTTTCTGGTAGATTTGATAATTTATTGGAAAGAGAATTGGTTGTTTGAATTTGCTGGAATGTTATTTTTTGGGTAATGTTGGGGGTTGAAAATTTTTGAGAATTCTGTGGGTGAAAGTATTTAATTTTGACTTTGAAGTAGTTACTGGACCATATGATCGCTTCAACATGAGCACACATTTGGTTTACAGTGAGTGGGAGGGTGTGGTAATGTAATGAATATCAGATGAGTAGTGCAGGGACCTGCAAAAATAATTTAGAGATATAGGAAATTAAAATTTAATTAAATGCATCTAAAATTAAATAGGTAAATATCAGAAATGGCTAAGTTACTGTGATTCAATAATATTAATTAGGGAAAGAAATCTATCACCTTTTCTTGGTCAAGCCTATATATGATTCCAGAGCCATACATAGCCCTTGAAAAACCAAGGAAAGCTATGCAGTTCAGGAAATGGGCAACAAATACTGGCATTTTCTGGTGGCAAATTCATAAAATGAAAAAAATAAAATAATAAGTAATTCAAAAAGAAAGAATGGGAAGAGCTTTAAGTACTCCTTATTTGCATAGGATTTTTCCGCTAATAGTTGGCCTGTGCCTTCTAGACTAAAGAGTTTACAATTTACCACAAAGATGTTTTATCTGGATGAATAATTACTTTGGTTATAAGAGTATGCCAGAGCAGGGTGTTTTGCAGTGAGTGACTTGAATTCTGCCTCTGCAAAACCCTTGGTCTACAAGGCACGTGAAAAGTATAATGGAATTCCTTCACCAGTGATTTCAGCTCAAAATGTGGCATACGAGGGGTGATTGATAAGTTCGTGACCTAAGGTAGAAGGAGTCAATTTTAGAAAACCTAGCACATTTATTTTTCAACATAGTCCCCTCCTACATTTACATACTTAGTCCAGCGGTCGTGGAGCGTACAGATCTTGGACCTCCAGAAAGTGCCTACAGCAGTGGTGATTGATAAGTTCATGGCCTAAGGTAGAAGGAGATGAGTTATACAGCTCTCGTTACATGCACATGCAGTTCAACTCTTTCAGTGATTATGCAGAAAGTTTGAAGTTAATAACTCCAAACTGGCGAGAGGAGAAGATGGTGACGCGATGCAGCTCGCAGTGGCCACTCTGGTGGTGATGTCTGTTATCTGTCAAGTAGGGTGCCGTGCACAATCCTGATTTGATGGAGACAGACGTGAGAGCACGGAGGAACATCTGGTGAAACTTCTGAAATGCTTGCTTCGCTGCTGCTGCTACTGTGTGATCCAGAATCTCCGGAGGGGAAGCCCCGAGTCCTCGGCTTTGCTTGTTGCTCGGCGGCCGGGACGGGGTCGAAGCGGTCGGCAGAGGATGGTGCTCAGAGAGGCTGTGTTGGAGGGGCTGCTCGGAGGCTCAAAGTTTTTGGACAGACTCAGAGTCCACTGCCGTCGGGTGCTTCCAATGGTGCTGCATCGGCAAGTTTGCGGTGCTTGGAGGTTCATGGTAGGGAGCGTTTCTCCCTTCTACTGTCTGCGTGAGATGATGGGGCTATCAAGACTTTGAGACTTTTTTTTACCATGCCCATGGTCTGCTCTTTATCAAATTACGGTATTGCTTTGCACTGTTGTAACTATATGTTATAAATATGTGGTTTTGTCAGTTTTAGTCTTGGTTTGTCCTGTGTTTCTTGTGATATCATTCTGGAGGAACATTGTATCATTTTTTAATGCATGCATTTCTAAATGACAATAAACAAGGACTGAGTGTCCTCCTAATCTAATCATTGCTTTCTATGAACTTATCAATCACCCCTGATGAGTTACTAACTGCAAACTTTCTGTATAGTCACTGAAAGAGTTGAACTGCATGTGCATGTAACGAGAATTGTACAGTATTACTCATCTCCTTCTACCTTAGGCCACGAACTTATCAATCACCCCTCGTATATGCTGAAACTTTGTCAGCATCTGTCTGACAGTGAACCTTTCCACAAAGGAGTGCAGGCATACTGTAGTTTCACAAAAGATCTCGCCCCTTCTCAATTTTGAAATATATTTATGTTGCTTCATTGTCACTAGATCAAAATCCTGAAATTAATTACTCCACAGCATTACGGGAGTACCTTCTGCAGAGACTTGAGAAGACAGTTCCCTAACCCTCACCTTGAGGATAACTGGGGAAAATGCTGACCTTAAACATGGTATTTAAATCCCAAGAGTGACTAAAAGTAAAATATTACGCCTTTAAACAACATTACTTGCTGATGTTGTGTATCATCCCAGCATCTAGTTGACTGCAATTGATAAATGCAATATATTATTATTATGGATTTTTACAGTATCCTATCGAAGGAAATGCCTTAGCAGTAAGCCAGATACTCATATCCAGGAATTCATCACATGCTGTCAGTCTTAAAAGTCTGAACAGATGTTTGTGAATGTTGCTTTAATTTTCTCATGGCTCAGTTGCTGATCAGTTGTGTTGTTGATGATGTGTGTGCAATGATAGCCCTATTAAGAGGGGAAGAAGTAAGCTTGTAATATCATTAATTTATAAGGTATAAGTAGTTTGGGATGGGTTGGAAAAATGGGAGGAGGATGAAATATCAGCAGTTCCATCCTTTTAATTGGTTCTGTGTTGTCTTTTGGCCACAAGCTCTTGCAGTCATCTAATACTGAACACCACACTGTCCTCCTGGAGGTAGTAAGCTGTTAAAATGATGCTTGTTTCTACTGTATTCATAATATACACACAGTAAATGCAATAGTAAATAAATGAATACGTTATTCCATTCATTCATTGTACTGCCAGTTCAATACATTTTAAAAAGTGCAGCAATGCCACTTGTATTTCTGCAAACAATGCGCCTATGAAGTATTTGAGAGTTGACTAGACAGATCCCAGCCCCTTAGGTTCCACAGGTGGCAGTACTGTAGACTGTGGCCCTAATCTAAGCTTCACTGAGTTCCTCAGCATGTATTCCCGCACCTTGAAGTGTGTTGATCAGTAGCATTTTCCTTCAGATACCTCTACACTGGAAGACCAAGTTTTCAATAGACTGAGTTGATGTTCTTCCAGCAAAATTTGATGTTTGTATCAGTTTGTGCCTGAGATCAGTCAATGGGTTAGAGTCATGTTATGCAGCTGCAGAAGCAAACTACTGCATCATTTTCTAAACCTTGGCAAATGCAATTAACAAGGAAGTGAATGATTGGCTCATCCTCATGCAGCCTTGAAGCGTGTGTGTGGTGGGAGTGAGACGTTTGCCTGAATCTAAAGAATCTGTTGGAGTCTCTTTTTCTGTCAGCCAAATGAGATCTTGGTGCTTGTTTTTGAGATCTAGAAATGATATATTCTGCGAAATGACTTTGACAGTCTGCTTGGGAGACTGTCCCACAGGTGCCACAGTGTCCTTCTCACAAGACATTTTGTGTTGGCCACTGCCTGGTTAAAGGTGTTTCTCTGAAGAAACTTCTGTGAAGAACAGGTAGTCAGTCAGGTCCATTCAAATGAAACATTGCCGCAATGAGGCCAATTCATCCTTTGCAGCACAAGGACAAGTAGAACTTCACAGTAGGGACATTTGGTCTTTGAGCATTCTAGTTGTACTTGCAGCTCAATACAGCCACATAAAGGTAATCACTTGAATGAAGTCCACATAGCCTTTTTCCCTTTTTCTCTGAAGACTTGTATGTCACAAACTGACAGACTTGATCCATTCTTCTCTCCAGCAGAAATGGAAGATGACTTGGGTGATTGTATGACACAGGAGCAGACTATGGGCCATACCCTGTGCCATGTAAAGTAACACTGAGGACATCTTGCAGATGATAATGCTGTTCCCACATTCCTTATTTCTTGGCTATCTGGTCCAGCCAATTCTTGCCCTGTGCCCAACAGACTAGACTCCCAGTACCTTCGGGTAATTGTGAAGGATACAGAGGATCAGTCAAGCCAGGTGCCACAAAACCTTGGGTCAATCTTTGGCCCCTGAGACCTGTACAAACTGGTAAAAGATACTGATCAATCCAGATACAAGCTATGGGTTAGAGCAGAAGATGGTCCCATTTTAGTTCCTCAGTCTTATGAGCTCAGCACTTTGATGTTCAACTTGCATGCCAACTTGTAAGCTCTCTAGTCTTCCTGTAGGTTACAGTCAGCCCGAAGGAGGGAGAGACCATTGCCTACTGGTTACTTGTCACTCAACTTATGTCACTATCTCCAGCAACAGGAAGAAAAGTGTCATAAGTTTAAAAGTTTAAGAGTTTAAAAGTGAGCAGAGTTGAAAAGATGACGGTTATTTCTTCAGCGGTTTGAACAGCGCGGGACTGCGCAAGCGCGTGGAAGTCGGCCAGTGAGAACAGCGGGAAGAGTTTAAAAGGAAGACAGCTTTACAGAGCAGACCGCCTTAGGGAACTGGAGATGCAGCTCGATGATCTTCGTCTGGTCAGGGAGAGTGAGGAGGTGATGGAGAGCAGCTGTAGGCAGGTAGTCACACTGGGGCCTGGGAAGACAGGTAAGTGGGAGAGGGAAGGGCAAGAGGCAGATGCTGTAGATCACCCCAGTGGCTGTCCCCCTTGACAATAAGTACTCCTGTTTGAGTACTGTTGGGGGAGATGGCCTACCTGGAGGAAGCAACAGTGGTTGTGCCTCTGGCACAGAGTCTGGCCCTGTGGCTCAGAAGGGTAGGGAAAGGTAGGGGATGGCAGCAGTGATACAGGACTCTATAGTTAGGAGGTCAGACAGGCGATTCTGTGGACGCAGGAAAGAAACACACATGGTAGTTTGCCACCCAGGTGCCAGGGTCCAGGATGTTTCTGATCGCGTCCACGATATCTTGAAGTGAGAAGGAGAACAGCCACAGATCATGGTACATAGTGGTACCAACGACATAGGTAGGAAAAGGGAGGAGGTCCTGAAAACAGACTACAGGGAATTAGGAAGGAAGTTGAGAAACAGGACCTCAAAGGTAGTAATTTCAGGATTACTGCCTGTGCCACGTGATGGTGAGTATAGGAATAGAATGAAGTGGAGGATAAATGTGTGGCTGAGAGATTGGAGCAGGGGGCAGGGGTTCAGATTTCTGGATCATTGGGACCGCTTCTGGGGCAGGTGTGACCTGTACAAAAAGGACGGGTTGCACTTGAATCTGAGGAGGACCAATATCTTGGTGGGGAGGTTTGTAAAGGTTATTGGGGAGAGTTTAAACTAGAATTGCTGGGGGGTGGGAACCAAACTGAAGTGATGGAGAAAAGGGAGGTTGGCTCACAAATAGAGAAAGCTTGGAGACAGTGCGAAAGGGAGGATAGGCAGGTGATAGAGAAGGGATGCACTCAGACTGATGGTTTGAGATGTGTCTATTCTAATGTGAGGAGTACTATTTAGAGCTTAGAGTGTGGATCAGCACTTGGAGCTATGATGTTGTGGCCATTACAGAGACTTGGATGGTGCAGGGGCAGGAATGGCTACTTCAAGTGCCAGGCTTTAGATGTTTCAGAAAGGACAGGGAGGGAGGCAAAAGAGGTGGGGGCGTGGCACTGTTGATCAGAGATAGTGTCATGGCTGCAGAAAAGGAGGAAGTCATGGAGTGGTTGTCTACGGGGTCTCTGTGGGTGGAAGTTAGGAACAGGAAGGGGTCAATAACTCCACTGGGTGTTTTTTATAGACCACCGAATAGTAACAGGGACATCAAGGAGCAGATAGGGAGACAGATTCTGGAAAGGAGTAATAATAACAAGATTGTTGTGGTGAGAGATTTTAATTTCCCAAATATTGTTTGGTATCTCCCTAGAGTGAGGGGTTTAGATGGGGTGGAGTTTGTTAGCTATGTTCAGGAAGGACTCTTGACACAATATGTAGATAAGCCTACAAGAGGAGAGGCTATACTTGATCTGGTATTGGGAAATGAACCTGGTCAGGTGTCAGGTCTGTTAGTGGGAGAGATTTTGGAGATAGTGATCACAATTCTGTCTCCTTTACCATAGCATTGGAGAGGGATAGGAGCAGACAAGTTAGGGAAACGTTTAATTGGAGTAAGGGGAAATATGAGGCTATCAGGCAGGAGCTTGGAAGCCTAAATTGGAAACAGATGTTCTCAGGGAAAAGTATGGAAGAAATGTGGCAAATGTTCAGGGATATTTGCGTGTGGTTCTGCATAGATTCTTTCCAATGAGACAGGGAAAGGATGGTAGGGTACAGGAGCCATGGTGTGCAAAGGCTGTTGTAAATCTAGTCAAGAAGAAAAGAAGAGCTTATGAAAGGTTCAAAAAACTAGGTAATGATAGAGATCTAGAAGATTGTAAGGCTAGCAGGAAGGATCTTAAGAATGAAATTAGGAGAGCCAGAAGAGGCCATGAGAAGGCCTTGGAGGATGGGATTAAGGAAAACCCCAAGACATTCTACTGGTATGTGAAGAGCAAGAGGATAAAATGTGAGAGAATAGGACCAATCAAGTGTGATAGTGGAAAAGTGTGAATGGAACCAGAGGAGATGGTAGAGGTACTTAATGAATACTTTGCTTCATTATTCACTACGGAAAAGGATCTTGGCAATTGTAGAAATGACTTGCAGCGGATTGAAAAGCTTGAGCATGTAGATATTAAGGAAGAGGATATGCTGGAGCTTTTGGAAAGCTTCAAGTTGGATAAGTCAGCAAGACTGGACGGGATGTACCCCAGGCTACTGTGGGAAGCAAGGGAGGAGATTGCTGAGCCTCTGGCGTACATCAGTGAGTATGAGAGAGGTTCCAGAGGATTGGAGGGTTGTGGATGTTGTTCCCTTATTCAAGAAAGGAAGTAGTGATGGCCCAGGAATTTATAAACCAGTGAGTCTTACTTCAGTGGTTGGTAAGTTGATGGAGAAGATCCTGAGAGACAGGGTTTATGAACATTTGGAGAGACATAATATGATTAGGAATAGTCAGCATGGCTTTGTCATGCCTTATGAGCCTGAATTAATTTTTTGAGGATGTGACTAAACACATTGATGAAGTTAGAGCCATAGGTGTAGTGTATATGGATTTTAGCAAGGCATTTGTTAAGATACCCCATGCAAGGCTTATTGAGAAAGTAGGGAGGCATGGGATCCAAGGGGACATTGCTTTGTGGATCCAGAACTGGCTTGCCCACAGAAAGCAAAGAGTGGTTGTAGACAGGTCGTATTCTGGATGGAGGTTGGTGACCAGTGGTATGCCTCAGGGATCTGTTCTGGGACCCCAACTCTTTGTGATTTTTATAAATGACCTGAATGAGGAAGTGGAGGGATGGGTTAGTACATTTGCTGACGACACAAAGGTTGGGTGTTGTGGATAGTGTGGAGGGCTTTCAGAGGTTACAGCGGGACATTGATAGGATGCAAAACTGGGCTGAGAAGTGGCAGATGGAGTTCAACCCAGATAAGTGTGAGGTGGTTCATTTTGGTAGGTTAAATATGATGGCAGAATATAGCATTAATGGTAAGACTCTTGGCAGTGTGGAGGATCAGAGGGATCTTGGGGTCCGAGTCCATAGGACACTCAAAGCTGCTATACAGGTTGACTGTGGTTAAGAAGGCATACGGTGCATTGGCTGTCGCCAAATCATGGGATTGAGTTTAAGAGCCGAGAGGTAATGTTGCAGCTATATAGGACTCTGGTTAGACCCCACTTGGAGTACTGTGCTCAATTCAGGTTGCCTCACTGCAGGAAGGGTGTGGAAACCAGAGAAAGGGTGCAGAGGATACTTACAAGGATGTTGCTTGGATAGGGGAGCATGCCTTTTCTCCTTGGAGCGCCGGAGGATGAAAGGTGACCTGATAGAGGTGTACAAGATAATGAGAAGCATTGATTGTGGCTTTCCCCCAGGGCTGAAATGGCTAGCACGAGAGGGCTTAGTTTTAAGGTGCTTGGAAGTAGGTACAGCGGAGATGTCAGGGGTAAGTTTTTTATGCAGAGAATCGTGAGTGCATGGAATGGGCTGCCAGTGGCGGTGGTCAAGGCGGAAACGATAGGGTCTTTTAAGAGACTCCTGGATGGATACATGAGCTTAGAAAAATAGAGGGCTATGTGTAAGCCTAGATAGTTCTAAGGTAAGGACATGTTCGGCACAGCTTTGTGAGCTGAAGGGCTTGTATTGTGCTGTAGATTTTCTGTGTTTCTATAATGCAAACAACCGACACATCTATTATGTGCAACCTGTGAAAGATAGACTTGAGGTTTAGAATTTGGTAAATGAGGGTTTAGAGGAGTACAAGACAGGTGTGAATTCTGATTGATAAGTGTTGATTCAGTTAATTTATGGGAATGTGTTATATGGAGCAAACAACATGTGACATGAGCAGTGGAGTTGGCAAAAGATGTAATTTTATGTATATGGATGATGCAATGCAAGATCATGGGAAGATAAACTGGGGATGAAGATGCAGTCATCAGAGGGATATAGGTCAGTTAAGTGGGGAATGGCTGATAGACAATAATGTGTGGAAATGTGATGTTATTCATTTGGTCGAAAAATAAGAAAAGTATTTTGTTTTTTAAATGATATTAGAAGCTGGCCAGTGGTGCACCAGACTTCAAGGTGAGTGGTCCTGAATTTGAATCTGGCCAGCTCCTTGGTTGAGCGTCGAGCTAAAGAAATTTAAAAAAGAGAACACTAAAGAAATTTGGCCTGTCCCCTAAAACCCTCACTAATTTTTATAGATGCACCGTAGAAAGCATTCTTCTAGGGTGCATCACAACCTGGTATGGAAATTATCCTGTCCAAGTCCGAAAGAAGCTGCAGAAGATCGTGAACACGGCACAGCACATCACACAAACCAATCTTCCGTCCTTGGACTCACTTTACACTGCATGTTGTCGGAGCAGTGCTGCCAGGATAATCAAGGACATGGCCCAGCCAGCCAACACACTTTTCGTCCCTCTTCCCTCTGGGAGAAGGCTTAGGAACTTGAAGACTCGTACGGCCAGATTTGGGAACAGCTTCTTTCCAACTGTGATAAGACTGCTGAATGGATCCTGACCTGGATCTTGGCTGTACCCTCCAAATATCCGGACCTGCCTCTCGGTTTTTTTGCACTACCTTACTTTCCATTTTCCTATTTTCTATTTATGATTTATAATTTAAATTTTTAATATTTACTAATTTTTACTATTTTTATTATTTAATATTTGTAATCCAAGGAGCAGGAAGTGCAGAATCAAATATCGCTGTGATGATTTATGTTCTAGTATCAATTGTTTGGCGACAATAAAGTATAAGTATAAGCTAGCAATTTGAACTTACATAAAAAAAAGAACAGTCAAATCCTAAGGAAGTGGCAAAAATACTGCCCGATATGCCACAAGGCACGAAAAGGAACAAAATGACATTAGAGGTGATGTGCAATTCATAAATGCTGGTTGATAAACAAAACATTGCAAATTTGAAAATGTGAATTAAAAATAGAAAATGTTGGAAATACTTGACAGATGTTGGTTGATAATCAAAACATTGCAAATTTGAAAATGTGAAATGAAAACAGAAAATGTTGGAAATATTTTAGTGGTTGGACAGCAGAGAGAGTTGTGTATTGAGAGATGACCATTAAGCAAGAGTCAGACATTTCAGAGTTACAGAGAAGTAGGAAGATTGGACAGAGTGCTGAGTGACCGACGATGATGGTATTGGTTGTAAGAAGATGGCTCAGGTGACTGGAAGAAGTGTAAATCAGAGGGGTTAAATGAGAACAGTTTAACAGAACACCACTGGTGCTGGAAATAACTTGTCAGATCAGGCAGCATCAACGACAAGACAAAAATGCTTATGTTACAAATTGAAATTACATTTGAACCAGCTGTTTTTAAATGGAAAGGCTGATCATGTGAAATTGTTCAATTTAGTGTGGAATCTTTACTGCTGTCATGTATCTGGTTGGAAGAGGAGATACTACTCCTGGAGCTATCATCAAACTTCACTGGAACATTATAAGTGGACAAAGATAGATTAAGAGTTGGAATGGGATGGAGCATTATGTGTATCTGCTTTGTGATCGTACCCTTCCATGCCTCTCTGCATTTCATTTCTAAAGCATTTAATCTAAGATGGGTAGCTGCTCCTGCAGCAAAAAGTTCATTGATGCTTTGCAACTTGTTCGCATACAGCCGAAGTTCCTTAAGCAACAGACATTTACTGAAGATGTCTTGCCTTGGACAAAAAAGTCCATAAGATCGCAGGTACTGCAGAAGCAATACACTGCATGTCATTTTTAGTAAATAGTTTATTAATTAAGTTGCCTCATTTAATTTATTACAGTAAATTAAGGTTGGCTTATATATTACTGCCCCGGTAGGGAAAATGAGTAGTGAATATTCCTTTTCGTGTTGGATCAAAGAGCTATAAATCTACCAATACGAACACATGGAATTAATTGAAATGTAGTAAAACACCATATATAATTTTGTCTATTTTGTATTAAAGTTAAGCAAATATATAAACTAAAGTTCCAAAAATGAATTGTCAATTTGAAATGAGCGACAAAACAGATATGTCTAAGTCGTAAAACTTAATGCAAAGTCATTGTTCAAATTATTTCAGGCTACACTAGTTCAGGAGTGCATTATAATCCCTGTGAGAAAAAACATGGCGGACCACAAGATGATGAGAGGTGAGGTTGTGAGGGTGTTACTAATAAGCACTGCAATTAGCATGCTTTATTTAGTTTGTAAGTAAATCTGTAGAATGTAAAAAAAATCACTAAAGTGAGTCAGCCAACTTCTTTTTGCAAGTTCTTTTAGTTAATAAACCTTTGGATAACCACTGCTTTTAATCAGACTATTTGTCACTTCATATTGTATTCATGATGGTTGTTTAGTTCTTTTTAAAGTGCATTTATTATCAAGAGAATCATTATAGTTATTTTGTGTTGAGGACCCAAATCTTAACACATGCAAAAAAAATTGACCTTTAAGTATAATTTAAATATTTCTTAATCTAATCCTATTTCCTCCTTGTCAAAAAGTTATTATAAAATACTTATTTAAACAGAACCTCTTCATCTTTTTGGTTATTGCTTTAATTCATTTTCCTTACTTGTTCTGTCAGCAGTATCCATACGTCTTGAGAGACAATGGTGTGACACTTTTTCTGATGGTTCCAGGGGTTGTAGACTTGGGGCTGTTTCCACTTTCTAGAGTGGCTGTACAGCCCCACTCTAGAGTGACAGTCTCTTTCACAGCAGCTGCAGGTGAAGGAGGAAGGTGCTCTGGGTGATGCAGCTTTGGCTTTTCTGGCTCTCTTTCTGATGAGCATGTTGGTCCTTGCTATCTTAGCACTTTGTACACCACTTTTGACTCCCCCCCGGCATGCTGTCTGGTATTCAACTGTTTCGTCCCATGTGTTGAGGTCAATGCCTGCCAGCTTCATGTTGAGCTTGCAGACATCCCTGTAGTGAAGGCATGGTCTTTCTCATGGGTGGTAGCCCTCACTCAGCTCACCATGCAACATGTCCCTGAGCTTGCATCCCTGCTTCATCTGTTTGATGTGGCCCAACCTTCTGAGGTGTCTGTGGCTGAGTAGTGCATGAATGCTGGAGATGTCAGCCTACTGCAGAACCTCTGTGTTGGTGATTCTGTCCTGCCAGGAGATGTGCAAGATATGCCCGAGGCAGCATGGGTGGAACGAGTTTAGCCTCTTGGCTGATGTGTGGTGCCCAAGCCTCACTGACATAGAGGAGTGTGCTGAGTACACGCAGGTTGGTCTTCTTTGTACTTGTTCTATACATGGATCAGAATTTGTATTTACTTTGGACTTATTATGTTGGCTAACACAGCACCCTTACTCTTCAAATAAATATGATATCTGAAATTGATTTGGCTTCAAATACAAAGATGAAATTTATTTTAATAGATCCTGGCAAATTGTCTAGCTTGTAGAGTATCTCCCTGTAATGTAAACATTCTTTGAATTAAATATAGTACCTTGCACATTTCCTAGTTGCGCAGAATATTGAACAGCTCATTAATTAGGACAGATCTGTGTTTCTCAGTATCATAAGTTGCTTTCTTATGAGCTACATTGTTTAGTTCTGGAGTTGTTGGAACACAAGCATTATGCTGAACTCGCTGAATTGCTTTGAGAGCTCGTGATGCACTGTGCCCAAATTTGCTAGCTATCAAATCTACAGTTCATTTGCCTAGGTTCTTGGACTTGGAGTTCACCTGTCACTTATAAATTGTGACTGCAACAAGCCTAATGGAGTCTGGAGAATTGGAATATGGAACAAAAAAAACCTGTTTGAACACCAAGTAGCATCTGTGGAGGCAGAGATATAGCTGATTTTGTTTGAGTCGCGACCCTTCACAGCACTGATTGTAAAGGGGAAATGACCAGTTTAAAGAAATATTGCTGAAAAGCAGAGTGACTGGAGAAGCTGGAGGTGGGTAAATCCAAGTAAGGAGCGTTTGATGGCCAGATGGCGCTGGGTGTGGGAGGAATGGAGATAGCAACAGAGTTTGGGAGGTGGTGCTGGAACAAAGAGTTGCACATCAGAAAATCTGATAAGAAATGAGAGGTGTGAAAACAGTTAAGGGAAGGATGCTCGGCGAAAGGATAACAGTGAGAGAGAGAGAATGTGGTACCAAGTAGTTGGAGTAAGTAGACCAGGGGTGGGGAGGTGGGAGAAACTGGGAAACTGCAGGGCAAGAGGACCTAACAAGAAAACAACAAAACAAGCCCATTTTCATTCCACCCCCTCACACAGACACAAGCAGGCCTCTAACCCCAAGATAGGCTTCCTTTGGGCCTCCATTCCTTGACTCTGAACTCTTAGGCTCACAAATATCAAGCCTCCGACTTCTGCCTTTGCTTCAGGACTCACCCGTTATGGACTTGATATGGATTAGATAACCTTTGCAAGTTGTTATCTAATGCTGTCAAAATCAGCCTTGCTCTAAATAAGGGCTTTAACTTGTGGACCAGCCCTGTATTTTTCCATTACTATTTAAAATGAAAAAGATTGTCACTTGTCCCAAGGTGCACTCCCTATTGATACTTCAGCCACTTTTTCAGCCTCATTTCCTAATAGGAGGTTAAGTGTTGCCTCCTTTCTATTAGGCCCATTTGCATATTAACTGAGAAAGTTTTCCGTGACACACTTAACAAAGTCTGTCCCGTCTAATCCCTTGGGAAGTTACCAGTTCCAGTCAACTCCCTGTTCCATCTCTATTGTTCCTGCAGCTGTCAGTAATCTTCCTATATATTTGCTCCTCTGATTCCTGCTGAGTATTTGGAGGCTTATAGTACAATTCCACCAAAGTCACCTCTTTCCTATTTTTAAGTTCTATCTAACAGCTGCAATGGACATTCCCTCGGAATATCATCCAAGTTCTCCCATAATGCTGTGGGATCAGAGTGGATAGTGGGAGGCTACTCTTTTTGATGAAGGAGGGTCAAGGACAGGAGCCCACAAGGGAAGGAAATAAGGAGTGACATAAGGAAAGCTTTTGATGCAGGTCATGGTTGAAATGTAGAATGCATTGCCTGCATGTGTGGTGGAGCGAATTCTTTTATGGCTCTGGAAAAAAATTGAATAAATGCAAGGAGGAAAAAATTTGTAAAGTTGCAGAGAAGACTGATTGATGTAACTGGAATGTATTGCTTTGATAAAGAGCCGGTGTGAATGAGATGAACTGTGTGACTCGTGTTGTAACCATACTGTGTGGCCTCCCTTTTGCACCTCTCCATTGCCTACCATTTTTGGGGTTACAGTGATTCCCTGTCTTCCAAAGAGTCATTGGATTGCTTTCATTTGTCTACTGTTTACTCAATTATATCTTTATATTAAATGTACTATATAAATATATTGTGGATGTGCTGTTTATCATTTGTTTCTTTGTAATAACTAATATTTAATATATTTAATTTTATAGACATGTTGGTGACCTAGGTAACATAGAAGCTAATGATGATGGCGTTGCAAAGTTTGAAATGCATGATCGACTCCTTCGTTTAGCAGGAAATTATTCAGTAATTGGACGCACCTTGGTGGTAAGTATTTTGTGTTATTGCAACTGTTCATGTTGGAGCGCAGACGAGATTTGTTCAAATTAAAGTAGAAACTTAATTGTGCACTTCTGAGTTTTTTAATATAATTTTCAGTGAAGCTTCAGTAAGGGAGGGGAGCCTAGTAGGAAGAGGGGGCAATTTTAGGTCATTAATTTTCCTCCTCTGCTAATAATGTTAAGTCTATCCAAACACAAAATTCATGGCAAAAGTACTAACAGAAGGCACAAAATAAAAATTTTCTTGGACTTTATTGGGCATTTCCAGTTCATTGTGGTTGTTTCTACTGTTCATTTGTTGTTCTCAAGCCTTGTATCGGGCCTCTCAATTCTTTTAAGATAGAACCATACAGTACTCATAAAATTAAATCTTATTGTGAAGATTATCTAACTCCACTTTGAAAGTTAACTGGCTCACCCAGCAATTATATTTTGTGGTTAAATAGTTCAAATTCAGGTTCAGTTTTGGTCATTGAACCCTACACGTGTATGCTGCCAAACGAAACAACGTTCCTCTGGACCAAGGAGCACACAGTACATATAACTCATACAAACACATAAACTAATGATGCCACAAATAAACAAACAAAATAATAAGGTGTATTTACAAGACAAGTTGTAAACAATGTAATGCTACTGGCACTTCATACGTGATGAGAGAAAGTAGTGAGGTTAGTGTTCATGGGTTCAATGTCTATTCAGAAATCTGATGGCAGAGGGGAAGAAGCTACTTCTGAATCATTGAGTTTCAGGTGCCTGTACCTTCTCCCTGATGGTAGCAATAAGAAGCCGGCATGTGAAGCCGGCATGTGCTGGATGATGGGTGTCCTTAATGATGGTTTCCACCTTTTTGAGGCATCATTTCTTGAACCTTTTCATTCCTGGAACCTCCTCTGAACCCTCTCCAATATCAGCACATCAAATTTCATGTCACATGCCAGTGATAATAAACCTGATTCTGATTCTTAAATAAGGGGCCAAAAACTGTTCACAATACTCCAAGTGAGGCCCCACATATACCTTATAAAGCCTCAGCAGTACAACCTTGCTTTTATATTCTAGTCTTCTCAAAATGAATGCTAACATTGCATTTACCTTCCTCACTACTGACTCAACTTACAAGTTAACCTTCAGGGAATCCCGCACAAGAACTCCCAAGTCCCTTTGCACTACAGATTTCTAAATTTTCTGTCCATTTAGAAAATAATCTACACTTTTGTTACTTCTACTAAAGTGCATGAGCATACATTTCCCGAAACTGTATTTCATCTGCCACTTGTCCATTCTCCTAGTCTGTTTGTCTTTCTGCAACCTCCTTGCTTCAATACTACCTACCCTTACACCTATCTTCGTATTGTCCACAGACTTGGGCGTAAAGTCATCAATTCCATCTTCCAAGTGACTGAAATATAACATAAGAAGAAAAGATCCCACCAGCAACCCCTGTGAAACACCACTAGTCACCAGCAGCCAACCAGTAAAGGCTCCCTTTGTTCCCACTTTTTGCCTCCTGCCGATCAAAAAATCCTCTACACCCAATCCCATGGATTGTAGTTTTGTGCTAAAGACAGAATTCACCTGGGGTAAGACCTTGAGGCAGGTGAAGGCTTTTGTGAACTTGGGGGCAGCGGAAGTTTTCTGGATTTAGAAACTACCCATTGATTTGACATACAGCTGCAAGAGTTGCGCCAGTCCTTGCCTGTAACTGTTTTGGATGACCAGCCACTAGGTTCTGGGCATATCTGGCAACAGATTGTGGAATTTCTGATGAGGATAGGGGATCATATGGAAGACATTAGTTTTTACCTTATTGACTCTCCACTCATGACCCTGATAATCAGGTATCCTTGGCTATCCCAGCATAACCCATCTGTGGACTGGAGAGAAGGGAGAATCATTGCTTGTCCAATCATTGTAAGAGGTTTTGTTTACAGCATAGTATTCCAACACCCAGACCCTCTGTTTCATTTTCGGGTTTCTTCATTTCTAACAGTAATCTCGAGATGGACCCTACCAAGACCCAGGCAGCCAGAGACTGGCCACCACTATCTAATATCAAACAGGTCCAGTGATTCCTGGCACTTGTTAACTTCTACCGGAAGTTCGTCAGGAACTTCAGCTCCACTGACAGCCCTTACTAAGAAATCCACAGGCTCTTTTGTCTGGACTACTGAAGCAGAGGCTGCTTTTGATTAAACAGCAGTTTACTACAGTTCCTATCTTGGTTTCTCCTAACTTGAACCTTCCCCTCATTGTGGAGGTGGACACCTCAGACATTAGAGTAGGTGCCATCTTGTCTCAATGATCACCTTCGGACAGTAAACCTTCAGAAGCCGTGTGCATTCTTCTCCAAGCAGCTATCCCGGGGAGAGGAACTATAAGATTCAGAATCAGGAGTTTCTTGCGGTTAGGTTAGCTTTGGAGGAATGGCATCACTGGCTGGAGGAGGCTAAGAACCCTTTTATCATTTGGACTGATCATAAGAACCTGGCCTATAACTAGGAGGCCAGGAGGCTAGATTACAGGCAGGCCAGGTGGTCTTTGTTTTTTTAACCGGTTTAATTTCATCCTGGCCTATCGACTGGGGTTTAAGAACCAGCTGCCTGATGCCCTGCCCTGCCAGCTTAACAAACCGGAACAAGAGGAACAGCTTCCAACCAGTTTGCCCCAAGCCAGGGTAGTAGCGCCAGTTGGTTGGAGAATTGACAATTTAGTTCACAAGGCCCAAACACGAGAGATTCCTGAGAATGGCCCTCTGGGTTGGCTGTTAGTTCCAAGTTTCGTCCGGTCCTAGGTACTGTAATGGGGACATTAGTCAAGAATGACCACACATCCAAGGATCGCCAGGACCCTTGAGTTTATCAAGAGGAGGTATTGGTGGCCTGGAATGAGGAAGGAAGTTTGGCAGTATGTGCAGGCATGCAAGGTGTACGCCCGGAAAAGGAGCCCATACTCGATCTCAAAGGCTCCTCCATCCCCTACCCGTTCGGGGAAAAAACCTAGGGCACGCATCCCCATGGACTTTATCCTGGGTCTCCTGCCATCCAAGAGTAAGTCGGTCATCGTGATGGTTGTTGATCGATTTCCAAAACCCTGCAACTTCATTGCCTTGGAGAAGCTACCTTCAAAGGTGGTGATGCCCGAGATTGTCATAGAAACATAAAGAGCCTGCAGTACTGTACAGGCCCTTCAGCCCACAAAGCTGTGCCGAACATGTCCTTACTTTAGAAATTATCTAGGGTTACCCATAGCCCTCTATTTTTCTAAGTTCCATGTACCTGTCCAGGAGAGTCTTAAAAGACCCTATCGTATCCACCTCCACCACCATCGCTGGCAGCCCATTCCATGCACTCACCACTCTCTGCTTTTAAAAAAAAACAACTTACCCCTGACATCTCCTCTGAACCTACTTCCAAACACCTTAAAACTCTCGTGCTACCTATTTCAGCCCTGGGAAAAAGCCTCTGACAATCCATATGTTCAATACCTCTCATCATCTTTTACACCTCTGTCAGGACACCTCTTATCCTCAGTTGTTCCAAGGAGAAAAGGCTGAGTTCACTCAGCCTATTCTCATAAGGCATGCTCCCCAATCCAGGCAACATCCTTGTAAATCTCCTCTGCACCCTTTCTGTGGTTTCCACATCCTTCCTATAGTGAGGCAACCAGAACTGAGCACAGTACTCCAAGTAGGGTCTGACCAAGGTCCTACATAGCTGCAGCATTACCTCTCGGCTCCTAAACTCAATCCCACGGTTGATGAAGATCAATCCACTGTATGCCTTCTTAACCACAGAGTCAACCTGCGTAGCGGCTTTGAGTGTCCTATGGACTCTGACCCCAAGATTCCTCTGATCCTCCACACTGCCAAGAGTCTTACCATTAATACTATATTCTGCCATCATATTTGACCTACCAAAATGAACCACTTCACACTTATCTGGGTTGAATTCCATTTGCCATTTCTCAGCCCAGTTATGCATCCTGTCAATGTACCGTTGTAACCTCTGACAGCCCTCCACACTATCCACAACACCCCAACCGTTGTGTCATCAGCAAATTTACTAACCCATCCCTCCACTTCCTCATCCAGGTCATTTATAAAAATCGCGAAGAGTAAGGGTCTCAGAACAGATCCCTGAGGCACACCACTGGTCACCGACCTCCATGCAGGATATGACCTGTCTAAAACCACTCTTTGCGTTCTGTGGGCAAGCCAATTCTGGATCCACAAAGCAATATCTCCTTGAATCCCATGCCTCCTGACTTTCTCAATAAGTCTTGTATGGGGTACCTTATCGAATGCCTTGCTGAAATCCATACACACTACATTACTGCTCTACCTTTATCAGTGTGTTTAGTCACATTCTGAAAAAAATTAAATCAGGCTCATAAGGCACGACCTGCCTTTGACAAAGCCATGCTGACTATTCCTAATCATATTATGCCTCTCCAAATGTTCATAAATCCTGCCTCTCAGGATCTTTTTCATCAACTTACCAATCACTGAAGTAAGACTCACTGGTTTATAATTTCCTGGGCTATCTCTACTCCCTTTCTTCAATAAAGGAACAACATCCACAACCCTCCAATCCTCCGGAACCTTTCCCGTCCCAATTGATGACACAAAGATCATCACCAGAGGCTCAGTTATCTCCTCCCTCGCCTCCCACAGTAGCCTGGGGTACCTCTCGTCCGGTCCCAGTGACTTATCCAACTTGATGCTTTCCAGAAGCTCCAGCACATCCTCTTTCTTAAAATCTACATGCTGAAGCTTTTTAGTCCACTGAAAGTCATCCCTACAATCGCCAAGATCCATTTCCGTAGTGAATACTGAAGCAAAGTATTCATTAAGTACCTCTGCCATCTCCTCCGGTTCCATACACACTTTTCCACTGTCATACTTGATTGGTCCTATTCTCTCACATCTTATCCTCTTGCTTTTCATATACTTGTAGAATGCCTTGGGGTTTTCCTTATTCCTGTCCGCCAAAGCCGCCTCATGGCCCCTTCTGGCTCTCCCAATTTCATTCTTAAGCTCCTTCCTGCTAGCCTTATAATCTTCTAGATCTCTATCATTACCTTGTTTTTTGAACCTTTCGTAAGCTTTTCTGCTTGACTAGATTTACAACGGCCTTTGTACGCTACGTTCCTGTACCTTACCATCCTTCATTTGCCACATTTCTGCTGTACATTTCTCTGAGAACATCTGTTCCCAATTTATGCTTCCAAGTTCCTGCCTGATGGCCTCATATTTCTCCTTACTCCAATTAAACACTTTCCTAACTTGTTTGTTCCTATCTCTCTCCAATGCTATGGTAAAGGAGATAGAATTGTGATCACTATCTCCAAAATGCTCTCCCACTGAGAAATCTGACACCTGACAGGTTCATTTCCCAATACCTGTTCAAGTGCAGCTTCTCCTTTTGTAGGCTTATCTACATATTGTGTCAAGAAACCTTCCTGAACACATCTAACAAACACCACCCCATCTAAACCCCTTGCTCTAGGGAGATGCCAATCAATATTTGGGAAATTAGAATCTCCCACCATGACAACCCTGTTATTATTACACCTTTCCAGAATCTGTCTCCCTATTTGCTCCTCGTTGTCCCTGTTACTATTGGGTGGTCTATAAAAAAACACCCGGTAGAGTTATTGACCCCTTCTTGTTCTTAATTTCCACCCACAGAGACCCCATAGACAATCCCTCCATGACTTCCTCCTTGTCTGCAGCAGTGACACTATCTCTGATAAGCAGTACCATGCTCCCACCTCTTTTGCCTCCTTCCCTGTCCTTCCTGAAACATCTAAAGCCTGGCACTCTAAGTAACCATTCCTGCCATTGAGCCATCCAAGTCTCTGTAATAGCCACAACATCATAGCTCCAAATGCTGATCCACGCTCTAAGGTCATCTCCTTTGTTCATAATACTCCTTGCACTAAATTAGACACATCTCAAACCATCGGTCTGAGCATGTCCCTTCTCTATCACCTGCCTATCCTCCAAGCTTGTTTCCAAGCTTTCTCTATTTGTGAGCCAACCACCTCTTCCTCTGTCTCTTCAGTTCGGTTCCCACCCCCCAGCAATTCTAGCTTAAACTCACCCCAATAGCTGTAGCAAACTCCCCGCCAGGATATTGCCCCCCCGCCGGATTCAAGTGCCACCTGTCCTTTTTGTACAGGTACTCCTGCCCCAAAAGAGGTCCCAATGATCCAGAAATCTGAATCACTGCTCCTTGCTCCAATCACTCAGCAACACATTTATTCTCCACTTCGTTCTATTCCTATACTCATTGTCACGTGGCACAGGCAGTAATCCCGAGAGTACTACCTTTGAGATCCTGCTTCTCAACTTCCTTCCTAACTCCCTGTAGTCTGTTTTCAGGATCTCCTCCTCTTTCCTACCTATGTCGTTGGTACCAATATGTACCACGACCTCTGGCTGTTCTCCTTCCCACTTCAGGATATCGTGGACGTGATCATAAACATCCTGGACTCTGACACCTGGGAGGCAGACTACCATCCGTATTTCTTTCTTGCGTCCACAGAATCGCCTGTCTGACCCCCTAACTATAAAGTCCCCTATCACTGCTGCCATCCTCTTCCTTTCCCTACCCTTCTGAGCCACAGGGCCAGACTCTGTGCCAGAGACACGGCCACTCTTGCTTCCCCTAGGTAGGCCGTTCCCCTTCCCCCCCAAGACCCTCCCCCCAAGAATACTCAAGCAGGAGTACTTATTGTTAAGAGGGACAGTCACAGGGGTACTCTCTAGCATCTGCCTCTTTGCCCTTCCCTCTCCTGACTGTTACCCACTTATCTGACTTCCAGGTCCCCAGTGTGTTACTTGCCTATAGATCCTATCAGCTCCTCACTCTCCCTAACCAGACGAAGGTCATCAAGCTGCATCTCCAGTCCCTAACGCAGTTCCTAAGGAGCTGCAGCTCGACGCACCTGGCACAGATGTGGCTGTCTGGAAGGCTGGGAGTCTCCAGGACTTCCCAGATCTGACACCGAGCACAGAAAACTGGCCTCACACGTACTTCCTGTCTCTATTCTACACAAGTAACATACCTCGCTTCGACCTGTTATCACTGAAGCCCCATTGAGCCAAAGCCCGCCTATTCTGTCTCCCTCTGCTCTGTTACCCGCTCTATAAAGCTGTCTCCTTTCAACTCTTCTTGCTGTTCTAACTGGCTGATGTCCACACGCTTGCGCAGTTGTGCCTCGATCCTGACCAGGTCTTCAGGGTCCATGGATTTCTGGTGGACATTGTCTCAGATGGTGGTCCACAATTCTCACTGCATTTGTAAAGGGCTTTCTGTAAACTAATAGGGGCAACAGGAAGCCTTTCCTCTGGGTTTTGCC
This sequence comes from Mobula hypostoma, assembly GCF_963921235.1. NCBI lineage: Eukaryota > Metazoa > Chordata > Chondrichthyes > Myliobatiformes > Myliobatidae > Mobula > Mobula hypostoma. Next base: position 68,727,100 of record NC_086102.1, on the reverse strand, counting down.
CTCAGTCTAACGGGTAAAAGGAGTGGACTACCAAGATTTAGAGCATATCCTGAGATGCCTGGCTTCAGAAAGACAGATGAGTGGTGTGACCATTTGATGTGGACAGAGTTGGCTCACAACATCTTACAGCACTTAGCGCATGGGATGTCACCATTTGCGTGCTAGTTTGGTTATCCTCAGTCTCTCTTTCTGGAACAAGAAACTGAGGTTGGGGTCCCTGTGGGAGAAGATCTTGTCCAACACTGCAAGGAGAAATGAATGAGGGCAAGAGAGATTTTGCTGTCCTCTACCTGGAGAGTGGAGACCAAGGCAAACCAAAGGAGAAGTCTGGGACCCACGTTGCAGCCTGGGCAACAAGTCTGGCTGTCCACTCATGATTTGCCTCTCTGAGTGGAATCTAGAAAGTTGGCGCTCAAGTTCATTGGTCCCTTTAACATCCTGAGGAAAGTAAGCCCAGTGGCTTACACCTTGCAGCTCTCCAAGACCCTAAAGATCAACCCCACTTTCCACATCTTTAAATTAAAACCTATCTGCACCAGCCCCTTAGCCCTACCACCATTAGCCCCACTGCCAGCCAGGTCAAGGGGGACCAGGTCTTCATGGTGAAAAGAATTTTGGACTCATGTACTGTTTGAGGTGTTCGGCAATACTTAGTGGACTGGAGGAAAGGTGCTGGGTGCCAGAATGAGACATCTTGGTTCCAACTCTCATCCATAATTAACATCACTGCCTCTCCGAGGAACCAGGGCTGTCAGGAGTCAGCCGTGGGGGAGGGGGTCCTGTTATGAGAACTACGCCAGCTTCTGAGATTTAAACGCTCTAACTCTCTGGAGAACGGATAGCTGGCACGGCCTCTTTAAGGGCTTAGGACATTCCCTCTAACTGACAATCATGTTTTGGGCACCAAGACTCGAGTATTTAAGGAACATCTGAACATAGGTTCAGTGCTCGATTGTAACCCTACCAGTGATTTCGCCTAGCATTTGTTTTGTGCTCAGTTTCTCAATCCCATTTGAGACAGTGTCTCGATCCCAGTCTTGAATACTCCAGCATCTGGGCCCAAGCCATCCTCGTCAAGGACTGTCATCGCAGATTGGCTAGCTTACCTTCTTATTTCATCTTTTCCCTCCTTATGACTTTCTTAGTGGCTTTCTGTTGGTTTTTAAAAGCTTCCCAACCATCTAACTTCCCATTAATTTTTGCTCTATTATATGCCCTAGCTTTTGTTTTTATGTTGGTTTATATTGTAGAGGGCTGAACTATTAACTTGGCTCCTGACAACAAGGAGGGCAGAGATTCATTCAAGGCTACCAATACAGAAGCTAGCAACAATTTTATATAATATAATGGATACCTTAAATATTATTTATCTATACATATGTGCAATAATGATTAATCCACTAACATTCCCTTTCTGTGTTCCATGGGGTAACACTTGAGGCTTGTACCAATCACGGATAATTCTGCAGAGTACAGAAGGTGACTGTTTATGATAAGATCATTTGCAGAAGTAGAAGATCTGAATGTAACCTCTCTTTCCCAGAACAGGGATGTATGACAAAGGCGTGAAAGGCTATGATTAGGAGGACCATTAAGTCATCCCTTAATGAACTAGTAGATAATGAACTACTGAGGTCTGGCACCTTTTAAGCAAAGCTTCATCTTTGCCTTGTTGGTTCAGCTGAAGGTGAATGTCACAGTGGCCCTCTATTTCTTTGCCTCTGGGTCACCCCAAACAATGTATTTTGATGTTTATCGTATAAAACACACTGAAGTACAGAATGGGGATTTCTTTAGTCAGAGAAGAATTACTCTTCTCTAGAGCATAACAGGCAAGGTATGCATATAGATTTCCTGGGATCGTGGTCTCGTGGAGACAATCTATTTATCAAGCCAAAATTTAACCACACTCCCTGAGCATGCACACAGTGTGTGCTCTCCATCGAAGGATCTTAAACACTTTCTGAGCTGTGCACACAGGGCATTTGACTGATTTGTTGATTCATTCTGGATGGTGTACTATTCCTGCAATATTTTCGACGCAAGGATGTAATTCCACTTTCCTCCTCTATCCTATTACAAGTGAAAGCAAAGTGAAATCATAATTGAATATTTAAGCCACAGTGTCAAAAGACTTGAAAACATTTTACATATAGGTGAATTGATTTTTATCTGTCAAAAACCAGTAAACTGGAAAAAAGCAGCTTAAATGTTGAGAATGAAATAGCTATTTTCACCAGTAATTTTTAGAAATGTTAGTGTTTCCATTTGCAGATGTGGAACTAACTCTTTTTCTTTATTGAAGGTTACTGAAAATGAAGATGATCTGGGTAAAGGTGAAAATGAAGAAAGTCTTATCAGAGGAAATGCTGGAAAAGGTTTAGCCTGGGGTATCATTGGAATAGCTAATAAATAAATTAACATGATATGTATTATTCAAATAATAATATTGAATAATTAAATTAAATCAGTTGCCCATGTAAGCATACAACTCCCTAAAATTTCCCTTAACTTGTTGAAACTAGTCTGTGTAAAGATTGAGTTTATATTACAACTCTTTTATTTTTGTGTAAAATGCATTGCCAAAATTGTGAATGTTATTGTTTCTTGTATCATCAAATAAACATATTGATTTTAATTGTATCTTTGTTATTTATACCTCTGCTGTGTGACCTTCATATAATGCTTTACTTTGTTTAGAAGAATAAAACAAAGCATAAAATTTTCTGGAGCTTTTAAGTGGCCAAATTTAAATCAAATTTAAATAATTATCTATTATTTATTATAATGAATTGGGAAAATGTTGAAAAAGTGTGATCTTGGTGTACATTCCGTGGATCCTTATGCATTAGGAAACATTTAACATTTTAAAAGTTTTTTTTAAAAAGATAGGAACGGGATAAACCATTCGATTCCTTGGGGCTGCTGTCATATCAATATGATTATGGGTGATTTTCAATCTCAATACAAAATCACTGTTCTTTCTCTGTAACATTGATGTTTTTTATGTACAGAAATCTCTTGTTCTGAAAAATATTCAGTATCTGGGTATCTTGTGGTAGTCTCCTAAACATAGTCCTGCCTGTTGCCCAAATAAGTGATGGTGACTCCTAATTCCAGACCACTTCACCCTGTCTTGCCCTCAGTAATGGCAAACATCCTCTCCCAGCATCTAGTCTCTGCTCTGAAAGAATTTTGTAGGTTTCAATGAAATCCTCTCAGAATCATCTAAACTATAATGAATAGATACCTAGTTAACCCAATCTCTTCTTATTCAGCAGTTCTGCCATCCAGTAATTGTCTGAACTTCAGCTGCACTCTTTCTAAGGCAAGTCAACTTTTTGGGAACAGAAACCAAAACAGCTCAATACTCCATATATGGTCTCACCAAGGCCCTGTATAATTGTAGTAAGACATCATTTCTGCTGTACTTAAAGCCCTTGTAGTGAGGGCTGAGGATCATTTATAATATAATATCTTTTTTTAAAAAAACACCTGGGTTGCTCTCCTTTATTACACGACAAAGAATTTGAGAGCACGGAGGTTAGAATTGCTTATTAGGCCACAGCTTCAATACTGTGTGTGGGTTTTGCCCATCATGATGCAGGAAGGTTGTGACTGCATTTGGAAAAGATATATTGATGATTAACGAAGATAGTACAAGGTCTGAAAAATTTAGCCAGGAGAAAATATTGGATAAACCCAAAGGAGATTGAGTAGTGACTTAATCGATGTTTATAAAATTGAGGGGCCTAAATGAGAAATAGTTGATGCTGATGATAGGGGTCTTGCAGCGCAGCTAGCATTTAACTGCCCATCCCCAGTTGTCCTTGAAAAGTTGGTGGTGAGTTGTCTTTAAGAACTGTTCTTGTTAGCTGGAAGGTTGCATAAGTTAAGTTTAATTTTGGGGAAGGATTTGAGAAGTGCTGATGAAGTAGAAAAAGGTTTAAGCCAAAGAATGATGAGGATGTGGAACCTGAAAGGAGGGACTTTGAGTACAGAGGTAAGGTTAGAAATGGAAACTCTCACCTTAATTAAAAGTTCCTGGATATTGTACTTTAAGGGCTGCCATAGGAACTACAGCCAAAATGCTGGAAGGTGAGGTCAATTTTGGGAGCTTTTCCTGATGGGCAAGGGTACTATGGGCCTTAATGATCTGTGGTGTATATTTTCTGTTTATTTTATGAAAAAAGGATTCGATAAAAGTAGGAGTTTCAAAGTTATTAATAAGCAAAGCCCATGCTGTTATAGGTAAGGTAGTTCAGCAGCTAACTTCATGCCTTCTCTGAAAATGCCCAAGTGGAGTCTATATGCTCTTATCATGAAAGTATGTCACTGAGGATGCTCGAAATGCAGAAATATCAAAAGTGTTTTACCCTCCACATATGTGCTGTGTGACCTGATGACCTATTTCCATTTTTCTTCTACTTCGTGAAAATTGCTCTTCATGAATGCTTGTGAGCTAGATATTTAGGTTTCCGTTTTGTGGAAATTGCTACATGTTCTGAGGTACATAGAACATAGAATAGTACAGCACAGTACAGTACAGGCCCTTCGGCCCACAATGTTGTGCTGACCCTCAAACCCTGCCTCCCATATAAGCCCCCACCTTAGTGCCTCCAGGCTCATTTATTATTGAAATCATCAAAAGTTTTAATATTGAGGTCCAAAACCATACATTGAAATAACATGTCAATAACAGCATCTTTAAATTTTCATTTCCATAATAGGAAGAAGCAAGGAATGTGGAATGAGCACAGATATTTGGAGGTGCGTGTCCAAAAGGCACTAAAACCTAGTATTGAGACAAATCTTAATTTTAAAAAGGTAATGGATTGTTTGGCTTCATGTCAAAAGTGAAGAAAGTAATATTACAGTCATATAGAGGGCTTGATTCATCTCAACTGCTTTTGGAACCTATGTACATCAGTAAGATACATTGACTTTTAAGTGGATATAGAACACATTCAACAGAAAGACACGGAGCAATAATGCCGTACTTGCATTTCTGTGAGTGCACAAAAACTTAGTGATGAACCAGCCGAGATACAACAGACTGCAGGTACCGGAATCTAGAGCAAATAACAAACTTAAGAGAGTTCAGGAGATCTAGTAGCATCCCTGGAGGCAAAGGGATGGTTGACATTTTGGGTTGAGACACTGCATCGGTCTCAACTCAACATCTTTGCCCCTTTGGGTGCTGTTTGACTTGTTAAATTCCTTCAACAGTTTTTTCTTTGCTGTTAATTTAACTGAAGTATCTTTCACTACTAAGGGTCCTTAGTAATGGATAACCTCTATCTTGAGGCACAGCCTGTTGAAGATGACCTTATGGTGGAGAGGGTTGTATCTGTGATGATGCTGGCTGAGTCCATAGCCTTCTGCATCCTCTGACAATCCTGTGTATTGGAGCCTACATAATGCAACTAATCTGAATGCTCTTAGCCATACACCTATAGAAAATTGCAAGTTTGGTGACATGCCAGATCTCTTCAAACTCTTAATGCAGTAGAATGGCTGGTGTGCCTTCTTCATGATTGTTTCAATGTGTTGGGCCCCAGATAGATATTGATATCCAAAAACCTGAAGCTGCTGACCCTTTCCATTGCCAATCAATGTTGACTGTGGTCTCATGATGTAGAACTTGAGGATCCAGTTGCAGAGGGGAGAGACAAAGGCCCAGGTTTAGAGGTTTGGTGATTAGTACTGAGGGGGATGATAGTACTGAATGGTAATTACATTAACGATAACTCAGTGACAGGAATGAGTGTACTGTGGGCAATTTGCTGATGATACAAATGTAGGTTGCAAAGCAATTAGGAGAATATAGAATTGTGAAGAAATGTAGAAAGATAATGCATTGGTAACAAGTTGGTATATGAAGTATGATGTATGGAAATGTGAGATTGGTCCTTAGGCTGCATGAATGGAAAAATGTTTTTTTTAATTGGAGAAACACTACAGAATGCTATTGTAGAGAAATTTGAAAGTCTGTGCAGGAATTATTGTACGTTAACATGCAGATAGGGCAAGTAATTTGCAAGGCAAATAGAATACTGGGCTTGTTTTGCAAATAGAATAGAAATAGAAATGAAATTAAAGAAGTCTTGTTCCAAATTTAGTTACATGGGGGGGGGGGAAGGATTATGTTATCAGAAAATGGTGTACGATCGCAATTTTCTGCAATGGAAAGCTGCATTATCTGTATGTACAGGAGATGCAAGTTAGAATTTTTTCCCCACAAAAATTCTCTGAGAGAGGATTTTATTCTGTATCTTAAATATTTTGTTTGTAACTTGTGAAATCAGCAAGAGCAAATTCTGTTGACTAAACAGGCATAATGCAGGAACCACCTTTCCACAACTTGCCTTTGAAGTGCTTCCATGGTCATTGGGAAATGTTACAAACCCCATTTCCAGAAAAGTTGGGATATTTTTCAAAATGCAATAAAAACAAAAATCTGTGATATGTTAATTCACGTGAACCTTTATTTAACTGACAAAAGCACAAAGAAAAGATTTTCAATAGTTTTACTGACCAACTTAATTGTATTTCGTGAATATACACAAATTTAGAATTTGATGGCTGCAACACACTCAACAAAAGTTGGGACAGCGTTAAAATAAGATTGAAAAGTGCACAGAATATTCAAGTGACACCAGTTTGGAAGACTCCATATTAAGCAGGCTAATTGGTAGCAGGTGAGGTATCACGACTGGGTATAAAAGTAGCATCCATCAAAGGCTCAGTCTTTGCAAGCAAGGATGGGAAGTGGCTCACCCCTTTGTGCCAAAATTTGTGAGAGAATTATTAGTCAGTTCAAAAGGAACATTTCTCAACGCAAGATTGCAGAAAATTTAGGTCTTTCAACATCTACAGTATATAATATTGTGAAAAGATTCAGAGAATTCAGAGACATCTCAGTGCATAAAGGGCAAGGTCAGAAACAACTGTTGAATGCGCGTGATCTTCGAGCCCTCAGGCGGCACTGCCTAAGAAACCGTCATGCTACTGTGACAATTATAGCCACCTGAGCTCGGGAGTACTTTGGAAAACCATTGTCACTCAACACAGTCCGTCGCTGCATCCAGAAATGCAACTTGAAACTGTATTACGCAAGGAGGAAGCCATACATCAACTCTATGCAGAAACGCCGGCGAGTTCTCTGGGCCTGAGCTCATCTCAGCTGGACCGAAAGACTGTGGAACCGTGTGCTGTGGTCAGATGAGTCCACATTTCAGCTAGTTTTTGGAAAAAACAGGTGTCGAGTTCTCCGTGCCAAAGATGAAAACGACCATCCAGATTGTTATCAGCAAAAGGTGCAAAAGTCAGCATCTGTGATGGTATGGGGGTGCATCAGTGCCCACGGCATGGGTGAGTTGTATGTATGTGAAGGCACCATTGACTCTGAGGCGTATACTAGGATTTTAGAGAGACATATGTTGCCATCAAGGCGACATCTCTTCCCGGGAAGTCCATGCTTATTTCAGCAGGACAATGCCAGACCACATTCTGCACGGGCTACAACAGCGTGGCTTTGTAGACACAGAGTGCGTGTGCTTGACTGGCCTGCTGCCAGTCCAGATCTATCTCCTATTGAAAATGTATAGCGCATCATGAAGAGGAGAATCAGACGACGGAGACCATGGACTGTTGAGCAGCTGAAGTCTTATATCAAGCAAGAATGGACAAAATTTCCAATTGCAAATCTACTACAATTAGTATCCTCAGTTCCAAAACGATTAAAAAGTGTTATTGAAAGGAAAGGTGATGTAACACAATGGTAAACATGCCTCTGTCCCAACTTTTGTTGAGTGTGTTGCAGCCATCAAATTCTAAATTTGTGTATGTTTACAAAATACAATTAAGTTGGTCAGTAAAACTATTGAAAATCTTTTCTTTGTACTTCTGCTAGTTAAATAAAGGTTCACGTGAATTAACATATCACAGATTTTTGTTTTTATTGCATTTTGGAAAATATCCCAACTTTTCTGGAAATGGGGTTTGTATAAAGGATATTTTAATTGAATCAAATGAAGTCAGGTGAGGTAGCACAGCAAAGTGTTTAGGAAACGAAACTGCAAAAGCATGGAGGTTCTTTGAGTTTAGGCTTTTGAGAACATGACTTTGTTATGGAGTGCTTTCAGAGTTGCAACAGGGAAAATCTGCAGCATGGCATCACAGATAAGTCAGATGAGTGACTAGTGCTAACCATGGGCCAATGTATAGCATTTAACTAAATTGAAACAATTGTAATTGTAATGTTTTGGCAGGCTTGTTATATCATGAGCAATCGCTTGTTTGTGGAGATTGAGTGTGAGATTTAAAAAGCAAGTGGAGCCATTTGGAACTTTTAGGTGGGCTTCAGATATTACTATTTATTTTGCACTTGGCAAAGGCCTGTAAAAAGTGAGCTTTAAGTGGAGTGTTCATTGTTAGACTGGACTGCTTAGAGTGGAGAGCTTCAGGCTTTGGCAAGAAGATGTAGAGTCAGGTTGAAGTTCTTGTCAAGCTTCTCTTTCTTTGTTACTGCCTAGCTAGAATAGTGAGAATGGATCCCAGGTCAGTGATGTGTTCTTGATGCCAGATGTGGGAGATCTGGGAGACCTCCAGCCTCCTTGATAGCCACATGTGCGTGAAGTGCATCCGATTCCAGCTCCTTACAGACTGTGTTAGAGAACTAGAACTGCAGCTGGATGATCTGTGGCTCATTCGGGAGAATGAAGTAGAAGATAAGAGTAACAGGGAGGTAGTCAGCCCTAAGCTGCAGGAGGCAGGTAGCTGAGTGACTGTCAGGAGAGGACAAGAGAATAGGCAGACAGTGCAGATTACGCTGTGCCTATTCCCCTCAATAACAGATATACTTTGGATACTTTTGTGGGAGGAGAAATAGACCTACTAGGGGAAAGCTGTAGTGCTTCCGGCATTAAACCTGACTCTGTGGCTCAGAAGGAAAGAAGTGAGTGGTGGTGGTCATAGGTGATCCAATAGTTAGGGAAGCAGTCAGGAGATTCTATGAATATGAAAAAAACTCCTGGGTGGTATGTTGCCTTCCACAGCATTATAAAGGGGGAGGTGAGTGACCAGCAGTCGTGGTACAAATTGGTACCAGTGTTGGAGGTAGGAAAAAGAATGAGGTCCCGAACAGAGAACATAGAGAACTACGTTAAGAAGCTGAAAAGCAGGACATCAAGAGTAGTAGTCTCTGGATTGCTGCCTATGCCATACACCAGTGAAAGTAAGAATAGATTAATATGGCAGATGGATATAGAAACATAGAAAACCTACAGCACAATACAAGCCCTTTGGCCCACAAAGTTGTGCCGAACACGTCCCTACCTTAGAAATTACTAAGCTTCCCTATAGCCCTCTATTTTTCTAAGCTCCACGTACCTATCCAAAAGTCTCTTAAAAGACCCTATCGTATCCGTCTCCACCACCTGTGTCCTCTTGTGGCAACCATTTCAGCCCTGGGAAAAAGCCTTTGACTATCCACATGATCAATGCCTCACATCATCTTATACCCCTCTCATCCTCTGTCGCTCCAAGGAGAAAAGGCCGAGTTCACTTAACTTATTCTCATAAGCCATGCTCCCCAATCCAGGCAACATCCTTGTAAATCTCCTCTGCACCCTTTCTATGGCTTCCACATCCTTCCTGTAGTGAGGCGACCAGAACTGAGCACAGTACTCTAAGTGGGGACTGACCAGGGTCCTATATAGCTGCAACATTACCTCTCGGCTCCTAAACTCAATCCCATGTTTGATGAAGACCAATCCACTGTATGCCTCCTTAACCACCAATTCAACCTGCGCAGCTGCTTTGAGCGACCTATGGACTTGGACCACAAGAACCCTCTGATCCTCCACACTGCCAAGAGTCTTACCTTTAATACTATATTCTGCCATCATATTTGACCTACCAAAATGAACCACTTCACACTTATCTGGGTTGAATTCCATCTGCCACTTCTCAGTCCAGTTTTGCATCCTATCAATATCCCACTGTAACCTCTGACAGGCCTCCGCACTATCCACAACACCTCCGACCTTTGTGTCATCAGCAAACTTACCAACCCATCCCTCTACTTCCTCATCCAGGTCATTTATAAAAATCACAAAGAGTAAGGGTCCCAGAACAGATCCCAGGGGCACTCCACTGGTGACCAACCTCCACGCAGCATATGACCTATCTACAACCACTCTTTGCCTTCTGTGGGCAAGCCAGTTTTAGATCCACAAAGAAATGTCTCCTTGGATCCCATGCTTCCTTACTTTCTCAATAAGCCTGGCATGGAGTACCTTATCAAATGCCTTGCTGAAATCTATATACACTACATCTACTGCTCTTCCTTCATCAATGTGTTTAGTCACATCCTCAAAAAATTCAGTCAGGCTCGTAAGGCATGACCTGCCCTTGACAAAGCCATGCTGACTATTCCTAATCATATTATACATATCCAAATGTTCATAAATCCTGCCTGTCAGGATCTTCTTCATCAACTTACCAGCCACTGAAGTAAGACTCACTGGTCTATAATTTCCTGGGCTATCTCTACTCCCTTTCTTGAATAAAGGAACAACATCCACAACCCTCCAATCCTCTGGAACCTCTCCTGTCCCCATTGATGATGCAAAGATCATCGCCAGAGGCTCAGCAATCTCCTCCCTCACTTCCCACAGTAGCCTGGGGTACATCTCATCCGGTCCCGGTGACTTATCCAACTTGATGCTTTCCAAAAGCTCCAGCACATCCTCTTTCTTAATACCTATTTGCTCAAGCTTTTCAGTCTGCTGCGAGTCATCACTACAATGACCAAGATCCTTTTCCATAGTGAATACTGAAGTAAAGTATTCATTAAGTACCTCTGCTATTTCCTCCGGTTTCATACATACTTTCCCACTGTGTCACTTTATAGGTCCTATTCTTTCATGTCTTATCCTCTTCCTTTTCACATACTTGTAGAATGCCTTGGGGTTTTCCTTAATCCTGCCTGCCAAGGCTTTCTCATGGCCCCTTCTGGCTCTCCTAATTTCATTCTTAAGCTCCTTCCTATTAGCCTTATAATCTTCTAGATCTCTAACATTACCTAGCTCTCTGAACCTTTTGTAAGCTTTTCTTCTCTTCTTGACTAGATTTATTACAACCTTTGTACACCACGGTTCCTGTACCCTACCATAACTTCCCTGTCTCACTGGAACGTACCAATGCAGAACTCCACACAGATATCCCCTGAACATTTGCCACCTTTCTCCGTACTTTTCCCTGAGAACATCAGTTTCCAATTTAAGCATCCAATTTCCTGCCTGATAGCCTCATAATTCCCCATACTCCAATTAAACGCTTTTCTAACTTGTCTGTTCCTATCTCTCACCAATGCTATTGTAAAGGAGATAGAATTATGATCACTATCTCCAAAATGCTCTCCCACTGAGAGATCTGACACCTGACCAGGTTCATTTCCCAATACCAAATCAAGTACAGCCTCTCCTCTTGTAGGCTTATCTACATATTGTGTCAAGAAACCTTCCTGAACACACCTAACAAACTCCACCCCATCTAAACCTCTCACTCTAGGGAGATGCTAATCGATATTTGGGAAATTAAAATCTCCCATCACGACAACTCTGTTATTATTACAACTTTCCAGGATCTGTTTCCCTATCTGCTCCTTGATATCCCTGTTACTATTGGTCGGCCTATAAAAAATAGTGAATAGGAATTGGTGCAGGTGGCAGGATTACAGATTTGTGATCATTGAGATCTCTTCTGTGGAAGGTATGATAAAAACAGGCTACATTTGAACTTGAAGTGTCCAATATCTTGTGGGCAGACTTGTTACAGCTATTGGGAAGGGTTAAATCAGTTTGATAGAGGGATGGGAACCCAAGTGATAGATCAGAGGATCGCGTGGTTGGTGTGCAGATAGATGCAGCATGTAGAGAGACTGTGATAATAGGCAAATGACAGAACAAAATTGATGTCAATTGAATAAGTCGAAGTGGGCCTATTTTATTGCAGAAGAATCAGGAACAAAGGTGATAAACTTGGAGCACAGGTCAGTACATGGAAGTATGATGTTGTGGCCATTATGAAGACTTGGCTGTCACAGGAGGAAGAATGGCTGCTGAATGTTCTGGAGTTTAGATGCTTCAAAAGGGATGGCGGGGCGGGGGGGAGTAAAAGAGGTGGAAGAATGACATTGCTAATCAGGGATATCATCACAGCTACAGAAAGGGAGGATGTCATAGAGGGATTGTCTACTGAGTCACTGTAGGTGGAATTCAGATACAGGAAGGGAGCAATCACTACTGATTATATTCTATAGACCCCTGAATAGCAACACAGATACTGAGGAACAGATCAGGAGGCAGATTCAGGAAAGATGCAAAAATAACAGGATTGTTGCCATTGGAGATTTCAAGTTCCCTAATACTGATTGACACCTTTACAATGCATCCACAATGCTTTCTTTGAATTAACACACAAACCTCACACCTCCTTATTCACACCCACACCACAGACATCTAAATGAATTTTAATCAGTATTCTCTGGTCTGTGATTCATGGCTTTTCAGAACCTATTGTTCAGAGCTGCATTTTACATTTAATCTACAATCTATATTCAGGTCAGAGAAAATATTACAGCGGTGCTTTAGCAGGATAGATTAGAAGACTCGTCTAGGGGGGCTACTTGGGTGGAATTGAGGAATGGGAAAGGTGTAGTAATGCTTACAGGGGTGTATTATAGACCACCTAATGGGGAGTGAGAATTGGAGGAGCAAATTTGTAAGGAGATAGCAGATATTTGTGGTAAGCACAAGTTTGTGATTGTGGGAGATTTTAATTTTCCACACATAGACTGGGAAACCCATTCTGTAAAAGGGCTGGATGGTTTGGAGTTTGTAAAATGTGTGCAAGGTAGTTTTTTGCTGCAATACATAGAAGTGCTAACTAGAAAAGGGGCAGTGTTGGATCTCCTGTTAGGGAATGAGATAGGTCAGGTGATGGAGGTATGTGTTGGGGAGCTCTTTGGGTCCAGTGATCACAATGCCATTAGTTTCAATATAACTATGGAGAAGGATAGGACTGGACCCAGGGTTGAGATTTCTGATTGGAGAAAGGCTAACTTTGAGGAGATGCGAAAGGATTTAGAAGGAGTGGATTGGGACAATTTGTTTTATGGGAAGGATGTAATAGAGAAATGGAGGTCATTTAAAGGTGAAATTTTGAGAGTACAGAATCATGTATCTGTTACGTTGAAAGGAAAAGTTAAAAGTTTGAGAGAGCCATGGTTTTCAAGGGATATTGGAAACTTGGTTCGGAGAAAGAGAGAGATCTACAGTAAATATAGGCAGCTTGGAGTAAATAAGGTGCTCGAGGAATATAAAGAATGTAAAAAGAATCTTAAGAAAGAAATTAGAAAAGCTAAAAGAAGACATGAGGTTGCTTTGGCAAGTAAGATGAAAATAAATCCAACGGGTTTCTACAGTTATAATAATTTAAAAGGATAGTGAGGGATAAAATTGGTCCCTTAGAGATTCAGAGTGGACAGCTATGTGTAGAGCCGAAAGAGATGGGGGAGATTTTGAACAATTTCTTTTCTTCGGTATTCACTAGGGGGAAGGATATTGAATTGTGTAAGGTAAGGGAAACAAGTAGGGTAGTTATGGAAACTATGACGATTAAAGAAGAGGAAGTACTGGGTGCTTTTAAGGAATATAAAAGCAGATAAGTCTCTGGGTCCGGACAAGATATTCCCTAGGACCTTGAGGGAAGTTAGTGTGCAAATAGCAGGGGCTCTGACAGAAATATTTCAAATGTCATTAGAAACGGGGATGGTGCCAGAGAATTGGTGTATTGCTCATGTTGTTGCATTGTTTAAAAAGGGTTCTAAGAGTAAACCTAGCAATTATCGGCCTGTGAGTTTGACATCAGTGGTGGGTAAATTGATGGAAAGTATTCTTAGAGATTGTATATATAATTATCTGGATAGACAGGGTCTGATTAGGAACAGTCAACATGGATTTGTGTGTGGAAGGTCATGTTTGACAAACCTTATTGAATTTTTTGAAGAGGTTACTAGGAAAGTTGACGAGGATAAAGCGGTGGATGTTGTCTATATGGACTTCAGTAAGGCTTTTGACAAGGTTCCACACGGAAGGTTAGTTAGGAAGGTTCAATCATTAAGTGTTAATATTGAAGTAGTAAAATGGATTCAGCAGTGGCTGGATGGGAGATGCCAGAGAGTAGTGGTGGATAACTGCTTGTCAGATTGGAGGCTGGTGTCTAGTGGTGTGCCTCAGGGATCTGTACTGGGTCCAATGTTGTTTGTCATATATATTAATGATCTGGATGATGGGGTGGTAAATTTGATTAGTAAATATACAGATGATACTAAGATAGATGGAGTTGTGGATAATGAAGTAGGTTTTCAAAGCTTGCAGAGAGATTCAGGCCAGTTAGAAGAGTGGGCTGAAAGATGGCAGATGGAGTTTAATGTTGATAAATGTGAGGTGCTATATTTTGGTAGGACTAATCAAAATAGGACATACATGGTAAATGGTAGGGCATTGAAGAATGCAGTAGAACAGAGGGATCTAGGAATGATGGTGCATAGATCCCTGAAGGTGGAATCTCATGTGGATAGGGTGGTGAAGAAAGCTTTTGGTATGCTGGCCTTTATAGATCAGAGCATTGAGTATAGGAGTTGGGATGTAATGTTGAAATTGTACAAGGCATTGGTAAGGCCAAATTTTGAGTATTGTGTACAGTTCTGGTCACCAAATTATAGGAAAGATGTCAACAAAATTGAGAGAGTACAGAGAAGATTTACTAGAATGTTACCTGGGTTTCATCTCCTAAGTTACAGAGAAAGGTTGAACAAGTTGGGTCTTTATTCTTTGGAGCGTAGAAGGTTGAGGGGTGACTTGATAGAGGTATTTAAAATTATGAGGGGGGTAGATAGAGTTGACGTGGATAGGCTTTTTCCATTGAGATTTGGGGAGATTCAAACAAGAGAACATGAGTTGAGAGTTAAAGGGCAAAAGTTTAGGGGTAACATGAGGGGGAACTTCTTTACTCAGAGAGTGGTAGCTGTGTGGAATGAGCTTCCAGCAGAAGTGGTTGAGGCAGGTTCGATGTTGTCATTTAAAGTTAAATTGGATAGCTATATGGACAGGAAAGGAATGGAGGGTTATGGGTTGAGTGCAGGTCATTTGGGACTAGGTGAGAGTAAGAGTTTGGCACCGACTAGAAGGGTCGTGATGGCCTGTCTCCATGTTGTAATTGTTATATGGTTATATGGTTATAGGTCTGAAGATTTGTGGCTGAAGTTATTTGCTATATGTGCTAAACCCAAAAATCGCTCTAACAGTCCCTCCTCTTGGCCCTCCTGCACAAAAACAAATTTGCACCAGGAAAGGCCAACTTTAAGGAGTATCTACTCAAACAGAGCAGCAGAAATACCCTGCCTCAGAATTCACCACCCACCCCCAATTACTTTAAAGGCATCCGTTAGTCTTGTGAGACTATGGATCTGCGCCTGGAAAGTCTTCACTCTCCAGGGTGCAGGCTTGGGCAAGGTTGTATGGAGGACCAGCAGTTGCCCATGCTGCAAGTCTCCCCTCTCCATGACACCAATGTTGTCCAAGGGAAAGGCATTAGGACCCATACAGCTTGGCACCAGTGTTGTCGCAGAGCAATGTGTGATTAAGTGCCTTGCTCAAGGACACAACACACTGCCTCGGCTGGGGCTCGAACTCATGACCTTCAGGTCGCTAGTCCAATGCCTTAATCACTTGGTCACGTGCCCACCCCCAATTACTATGTCAATCTATATCCACCATATCATCCCTGATCACAACTTACAAAATGCTAAGCGAGAGATTGTTCCAGAAATTTGAAGAACAGTTTTTAGAAATGTGGCTGTGTTTGTATGCCTGGTAGCTCTTTCCTTGCTGGGCGATTGCAGCTTAAGCACATTCCTTGTCTTCACTCCTTCATTTTCTGGAAGCTAAAACTCTCTTTCCAGGGGCACAGGCAAGGTAAATGCATCAGGCTCACAGGCCCTTTCAATGATGTATAGGAAGAGGTTGGGGTAGTCTCCATTTGAATGATTGCAAGGACCTCTCCCTGATGGCACCCCTTTCTGAATTGCCCAGTCGATTGCTGGCCCCAAATGCTGACAGGGGCCAGCTCACATATTCACTCCCCATTCAGGCTAGGGGTGACTGCCTTCAGATGCTATGTGCAATCTTTCTCAGTCTGTCATGTATGCCATCGAAGTTGTGGAACCTGATGTCTCTGTTTTAACTTAAATCCCTCCCCATCTATTTTCCCCAATATCTTTTATATTCTATGCTATTCAACTAATCTTCTACCTTCAGCAACCAGCCTTCATTACAGAGTACCATCACCATCACACTTTAGTATGCTACTCATGGGTTTCTGTTATGCTCTCAGTGTCTTCTGCCTTTGCATTTGCTGTGGGTGTGTTTCAATCAACTGTGGTCAGGCCTGGTGTGGCTGGCTGGTGTTCATCTCTGTAATTACACGGTTACTGGGTACACTTAATTCCCTGCTCTGTAGGGGCAACAAGAAGGTGAGTCAAACAATTTAACCTGAGTCCAGTGTTTCCACTGGCTGCCTCACCAAGTCTGCACACATACACAAGTTTTATTTGTTAAAAGTACCATCAGTGGTCCTATCCATCTGGGAGCAAACCCTGTCCCTTCAGGCAGCACCCTCACCATGACTTGGTCACCCAGCTCTAGGAGGACTATCTCCTTTCCCTCCGGCTCTCTTTGATCAGCAATGTGCTGCTGTTGTTTTGCTCCGTCCATCAACACCTTTAGGTTGGTTACAAAGGTCTTTCATCTCCTGTGTCATTCTATCCCTGTAAGTCCCAGGCTCATCGCAACCCTTAATTACCCCATAAGGGGTCGTATTGCTCGCTCCATCAATAATCCATAGGGGCTGACACCCAGGGTGCTGTTTGGAGTTGCTTGCAATCTCATCAGGATTCCTGGTAATACATCAACCCATGTCTTTCCGGGCTCAGCTGTTGCTCTGGCTCAGGCATTCTTGATTGTTCGGTTCATCCTTTCTACCATTCCTGAACTCAGAGCATGGTAGGGTACGTGGAACTGTTGTCCAATCCGTAACAGTCGGCACATTTCCTTCATCACTTTCCCTGTGAAATGTGCTCCTGATCTGAGTCCAGCTGGACTGGTTTCCCCACCTTGGGAGGATTTCCCGAACTAGGATCTGTGCAGTGGTGCTGTCGTTGCAGTCCCTTGTTGGGAATGTCTCTGCCCTCCGGGTGCTTTTCTCCCTGCTTTTTGTTCAGCCCCACCCTACCCCGTGAAGTCCATCTGGATGTTTTTCCCAGGATGTTGCCAGGTATAGCTTTATGCCCTTACCAGGGCTATGCTAGGCACAAATGATATTACAGTGGCAGAATTTCTCAACGTTCCTGCCCATCTCTGGCCACTGGCACTCCTGCTGGGGAGTCATGGCCGTGCTCTGCCTTCCCTGGTGCCTCACACCATGATATAGCTTCAGTAGTACCTGCCTAATACATGGTGGGGCTGCCACTACTCCTTCCTCCCCGTAGATCCAGCACTCAACTGGTCACTCGTTTGCCCCTTTTCTCCTTCATTTTTCCTTCTTTTCTGCCTCCGCCTCTTCATATAATTTTACTAAACTGGCGTCAGTCGTTTCTTCCTGCACACTTGCAATTTCAATTGCTTCCTGGACCTCTGCTGCCTTCTTCACAGTGATGTCTGCCCACTCATTTCCTTTCTGATCCTTACTCTCCCCTTTCTGGTGAGCTTTTACTTTAATCACTGCCACCTCTGCAAGCAGACTCACTGCTTCCAGCAGTTCCTGCAATAGGTGCTCATGCTGAATACCTGCACCCGTTGAGGTTACAAATCTTCGTCATGCCCACGTCATCAGATAATCATGCACCACCCCGAAGGCATACTGGTTGCCTGCATATTTGCTTGTCTGCCTTTACTGTAGCGCAGTGCTTCTGTCAGGACCACCAGTTCCACATCCTGAGTTGAGCAACCCCTTGGCAGTGCTCCTGAAGCGAACTCTTCACCTGTTTCCTTCACCCACAGCCCGCCCAGCCCGTGGCTTCCCGTCTGAATACCTCCGAGACCCATCTATTAAAAATTTTCTCTGCTTCCCCTTCCAGAGGTGTTTCCTTTACACCGATATCTTCTTTCTGCTTTATTTCCACTTCACACTCATGTGCCTCGCCCTCTGTTAGGATGGTGCTCGTGGGATTCATGCCAGTGTCCCTAACTATCGTTACTGTCTTGTGTCAGCAGCCAGTGCATTAGGTTTTTATAGGATACTTCTTATGGGTTTTATGCAAGCCCTCCTCTATTTTAAATAGTTCATCTTGACTCGACCACAATCTTGCTTGTGTCTAGCCCTCACTGCTGAGAACTGCTGACAAAGTAAGCCATGGACACTGTCCTTGCTCCAATCTCTGGCTGCAGCTACGCTACGTTGGTTGTACGTGTTCTCCGCCCCTGACTTGTGTCCATATTATTTCTCCCTTTTTCTAAATCTATGAAGACCTCTGCTTCCCTTAGAATATCTAATCCAAGGATAATATCCTCATTATTTGGACAGAAGCAAAAATACTCTAAGCTGCACCCCGCCGATTTCGAGTGTCTGCGACTCCCTTCTTTCCGTTTTCACTGTTTTTCTTCCTACATCCGTAATACAAATAGCCAAGAACCGGCCAGTTGTTGGCAAGGGCAGGTCAGTTATCGATATCGACACCCCTGTGTCAACTAACATTTCGCATTGCTGGCCCCCTAACAATGCTGTTGTGCACATCCACGGGTCATCAGAGAGCTAGCAGTGACCTAGAAGCCATCTTCACCAGGTCTATGAACTGATCGGCAGTCAATTTGGTCAGACTGGGCCGAAGAGGTGAGAGATTGCTTGTCTGCTGTGACGTTCACCTGTTTGTCTTTCTTCTTTCTTGGACACGGCCTGCAACCATGTCCTGATAGGCCACAGCTGTAGCATATCAACTCCTTTACTGGTCCGGCTGTCCTTTTCTAGGTGCCCCGGTTGCTGGCACACAAAGCAAACTCTGTGTGATATCACAGCAGCTGCATCAGCTACAGCTACTTCATGATTTCACTTGCATTTTCTTTGGTTTATCTCACTGACCCATGAAACTATCGTAAAGTAGGTCGACCCCACTGCTATCCATAAATCTAAAACTTCCTGGTGAGCTGAGCTCATCATTTCAGGAAGACTGGGTCGCCCCTCTCCAGATTATCCAACCCTGAATACTCATCATACACTTGGTATTTACGTTCTGTATAATCTATGGCTATCTCATCAATTCTTTGAATCACTGCCATTATCATTCCCCAGTTACTCTCATTTCCCCCCAGCCACTGCCTCACTTCCCCTTTAAAAGAGAAATAACTTTCTTCATTACTGGTATTCCCAGTAGTTGCCCATGCACCATCCCGCACCCCCTGGGCCAAACTGTCCCACATATTCCTCGGGCACTTCACTTTTACCAACACGTGTATACCTTTGGGGTGCATATGGTGAAATTCAAACATTTTCTCAAGCTTGCACCAGAATTCCAAATTCCCACATCCAACTTTAAGTGAGGGCAACTCTGCCAAAATGCTCTGTTTCTCCCCAGGGATGAAGGGTTTATGAATGGTTGTAATCAGAGTCAAGGCTGGCTTGGATCATCAGGGTTCCCGACCTGACGTTGCTTGACCTCAATAGGCGCCATCTTTGACAGATACATCTGGGTAGACCCTGTCCCTAAAATATCTCCACACTAATTCCTACACAACACACAATGCAAAACATAAATGACAGATAAAAGTTAAACATATACAATTAAAACCACAGAGAATGCACTCTGCAATTTGGCACATGTATGTCTAAACGCATGATGCCTGCTGTAACCCTTTGCATCACATTCGCAAAATGCGTATGCTAAAATGCAGCTCCTGGAATGAGTACACACTGGTGTCCTGAACCTTCAGTAACCACCCTTCACAACTGGTGGCTCCTTCTTACCAAATTAACATGTAAAGTTTTGTCTCTTACATAAACACACATGCACGCGTACACACTACTTTTATATCTACCAGTTTAGCTCTCCGCATCTGTGATACCTCATGTTCCTGTGTACCGCTGAACATCAACAACTCCTCCGTAGAGATCCTTAAGAGCACAAAATTTCTTGGTGTTCACCTGATGGAGAATCTCACCTGGTCCCTCAACACCAGCTCCATAGCAAAGAAAGCCCAGCAGCATCTCTACTTTCTGCGAAGGCTGAGAAAAGTCCATCTCCCACCCCCCACCCTCACCACATTCTACAGAGGTTGTATTGAGAGCATCCTGAGCAGCTGCATCATGGCCTGGTTCAGAAATTGTACCATCTCGGATCACAAGACCATGCAGTGGATAGTGAGGTCAGCTGAGAAGATCATCGGGGTCTCTCTTTCTGCCCTGCCATTACAGACATCTACACCACACGCTGCATCTGTAAAGCAAACAGCATTATGAAAGACCCCACGTACCCCTCATACAAACTCTTCTCCCTCCTGCCATCTGGCAAAAGGCACCAAAGCATTCGGGCTCTCACGACCAGACTATGTAACAGTTTCTTCCCCAAAGCCATCAGACTCATCGGACTCCTCAATACCCAGAGCCTGGACTGACACCAACCTATTGCCTTCTACTGTGCCTATTGTCTTATTTAATATTTATCGTAA
Organism: Mobula hypostoma; assembly: GCF_963921235.1. Lineage (NCBI taxonomy): Eukaryota > Metazoa > Chordata > Chondrichthyes > Myliobatiformes > Myliobatidae > Mobula > Mobula hypostoma. Next base: position 68,706,314 of record NC_086102.1, on the reverse strand, counting down.
TGCCTGCACTGTTTGGTGCGCTTTATGCAGCCCTGGCTAGGTCTGTAGTCTAGTGTAGTTTTTGTGTTGTTTTTACGTAGTTCAGTGTAGTTTTTGTATTGTTTCATGTAGCACTATGGGCCTGAAAAACGTCATCTCGTTTTTACTGTGTACTGTACCAGCAGTTATGGTCGAAATGAAAATAAAAAGTGGCTTGACCTGGCTTGACTACTACCAACCCTAACAGATCCAAGTGTGAGTGCTAATTTTAAAGACGCTCACCCACTTAGACTGCTAAGATCATTGGCCACACGATGGGTCGCACAAAGGTATCCCACTGTTGACACCAAATGTTATTGCATGAATGAGGTCTCCAGAGAAAAGTACTGGTATATATGAAGCAGCCTCTATATTCAACAAAATGTGATACAGCAGGCATGATATTGAGATGCTTTCAGTGGAAATGTTTTGGCTGACCCAACACTACCCAGCATTTTATGTGCTAAACATCAAAGAACCATTCCATATTTACAATGCATCCAGAATGCTTTTTTTGAAACTACATACAAACTTTACACCTCCCAATTCACATCCATACCAGACATTTAAATGAATTTTAATTAGCATTGTCTGGTCTGTGACTCAAAGCTTTTAGGAACGTATTGGTCAGAGCTGCACTTTAAATTTAATCTGCAATCTATCTTCAGCCTCCTTAAAATGTAGTAGCATTGGCGAGCTTTCTGATTGTGTAGGATGTGTTCTGGGATCATGTGAGGTTGCGCGAGATATATATCCCTAAGAGTCTGAAACTACTTGCAGTTTCCACTGCTGTGCCATTGACGTAAAGAGGGGTGTGAGTGTTGTGAGTTTTCCTGAAGTTGATAACCACCTCCTTTGTCTTGTTGAGATTGGGAAAGAGGTTATTTGCCTGGCACCAGATCTCGAGCTCTTCCGCCTTCTCTCTCAGCCATCTCATTACTGTTGGTGATGAACCTCACCACTGTTGTGTCATTGGCAAACTTCACAATGAGATTACTAGCGTGTTTGGCCATGTAGTGCATAAGCAGAGTGTACAGCACTGGGCTCAACTCACAATTCTGAGGAGCACTCATGTTCAGTAAGTACTTGTAAGGGGTTCTGGATAGGTTTGTCCCTTTGAAAGAATAGTAGGGTGAAGGAACCATGGTTCACATGATATGTGGAATATCTAGTTCAATAGAAAGATATAAATTTACTTAAGATATAGGAAGCCAGGATCAGATGGGCCACTAGAGGTTTACAAGGTAGCCAGGAAGGAGCTTAAGGATGGAATTAGGAGAGCTAGAAGGGGGCTTGAGATGCTCTTGGCAAGTAGGACTAAGGAAACCCCAAGGTATTCTACATGTTTGTGAAGAACAGGAGGATGAAGAGGAGACATGTGCCTGGAGTTGGAGAAAATAGGGGAAGCCCTTAATGAATACTTTACCCCAGTATTCACCAGTGAGAGTGACTTCAATGTTTGTGAGGACAGTGTAAAATGGGCTGATGTGCTAGAACATGTTGACTTAAAAAAAACGAGGATGTGCTGGAATGTTTGAAAAATATTAGGATAGATAAATTCCCATGGCTGGACTGGATATTTCCCAGGTTTGTACAGTAAGTGAGGGAAGAGATTCCTGCATCTTTGGCAATGAGCTTTGTGTTTTCACTGGTCACAGGAGTAATACCAGATGATTGGAGGATGGTAAATGATATTCCTTTGCTCAAGAAAGTGAGTAATGACCAATTAACTGGTACATCTTTGGACTGTGGGAAGAAACCGGAGTACCTGGAGCAAACCTACATGCTCACAGGGAAAACAGACAGTGGCGGAATTGAACTCCAATGCCTGAAGCTGTGATGGCATTGCACTAACTGCTACACTACTGTGGTGCCCGTGATGGTATTAGGAGAACTTGCGTCCCTGCTCCAATCCAATATATATATATTAGGTTCATGCAATCTCTGTGATGAAGTGTGGGGACCACAACAGGTGAGGGTGACTTGGCAATAGCATTGTGGTGTAGGAAACCGTTCAAGTTAAAAGGAATGTTGTACTGGGGAACAGTATAGTTCAGGGAATAGTCGTGAGAAGATTTGGAATGCTGTTGCTCTTTTCTACTGTTTGCATGATTTGTATTTTTTCCCTCTTTCTTTGCTCATTGGGAATTAGTCTTTATTTTTTAAATCGGGTTCTTTCGCGTTTCTTGCTTTGTGGCTGCCTGTAGGCAGACAAATTGCAAGGTTGTATAATTTATACATTCTTTGGTAATAAGTGTGCTCTGAATTGTTGAATCTGCCCCCAGCTGTTGGAAAATGGGAAGATCCAGTTTTCTTTGTCCCCGTACATAGCAAGGACCTAGGGAATTTTAAGAAAGCAGTTCTGCTTAGAGTTTGTGTAACTAGGAGCTAACAAATGCAGAACCATAATCTGGTTCATTACCCAAGACACAAAAGCAATATGGAACATAGAAACATAGAAACATAGAAAATAGGTGCAGGAGTAGGCCATTCGGCCCTTCGAGCCTGCACCGCCATTTATTGTGATCATGGCTGATCATCCAACTCAGAACCCCGCCCCAGCCTTCCCTCCATACCCCCTGACCCCTGTAGCCACAAGGGCCATATCTAACTCCCTCTTAAACATAGCCAATGAACTGGCCTCAACTGTTTCCTGTGGCAGAGAATTCCACAGATTCACCACTCTCTGTGTGAAGAAGTTTTTCCTAATCTCGGTCCTAAAAGGCTTCCCCTCTATACTCAAACTGTGACCCCTCGTTCTGGACTTCCCCAACATCGGGAACAATCTTCCTGCATCCAGCCTGTCCAATCCCTTTAGGATCTTATACGTTTCAATCAGATCCCCCCTCAATCTTCTAAATTCCAATGAGTACAAGCCCAGTTCATCCAGTCTTTCTTCATATGAAAGTCCTGCCATCCCAGGAATCAATCTGGTGAACCTTCTTTGTACTCCCTCTATGGCAAAGATGTCTTTCCTCAGATTAGGGGACCAAAACTGCACACAATACTCCAGGTGTGGTCTCACCAAGGCCTTGTACAACTGCAGTAGTACCTCCCTGCTCCTGTACTCGAATCCTCTCGCTAAAAATGCCAGCATACCATTCGCCTTTTTCACCGCCTGCTGTACCTGCATGCCCACTTTCAATGACTGGTGTATAATGACACCCAGGTCTCGTTGCACCTCCCCTTTTCCTAATCGGCCACCATTCAGATAATAATCTGTTTTCCTATTTTTGCCACCAAAGTGGATAACTTCACATTTATCCACATTAAATTGCATCTGCCATGAGTTTGCCCACTCACCCAACCTATCCAAGTCACCCTGCATCCTCTTAGCATCCTCCTCACTGCTAACACTGCCACCCAGCTTCGTGTCATCCGCAAACTTGGAGATGCTGCATTTAATTCCCTCATCCAAGTCATTAATATATATTGTAAACAACTGGGGTCCCAGCACTGAGCCTTGCGGTACCCCACTAGTCACCGCCTGCCATTCTGAAAAGGTCCCGTTTATTCCCACTCTTTGTTTCCTGTCTGCTAACCAATTCTCCACCCACACCAATACCTTACCCCCAGTACCGTGTGCTTTAAGTTTGCACACTAATCTCCTGTGTGGGACCTTGTCAAAAGCCTTTTGAAAATCCAAATATACCACATCCACTGGTTCTCCCCTATCCACTCTACTAGTTACATCCTCAAAAAATTCTATGAGATTCGTCAGACATGATTTTCCTTTCACAAATCCATGCTGACTTTGTCCGATCATTTCACCGCTTTCCAAATGTGCTGTTATCACATCCTTGATAACTGACTCCAGCAGTTTCCCCACCACCGACGTTAGGCTAACCGGTCTATAATTCCCTGGTTTCTCTCTCCCTCCTTTTTTAAAAAGTGGGGTTACATTAGCCACCCTCCAATCCTCAGGAACTAGTCCAGAATCTAATGAGTTTTGAAAAATTATCACTAATGCATCCACTATTTCTTGGGCTACTTCTTTAAGCACTCTAGGATGCAGACCATCTGGCCCTGGGGATTTATCTGCCTTCAATCCCTTCAATTTACTTAACACCACTTCCCTACTAACATGTATTTCACTCAGTTCCTCCATCTCACTGGACCCTCTGTCCCTTACTATTTCTGGAAGATTATTTATGTCCTCCTTAGTGAAGACAGAACCAAAGTAATTATTCAATTGGTCTGCCATGTCCTTGCTCCCCATAATCAATTCACCTGTTTCTGTCTGCAGGGGACCTACATTTGTCTTTACCAGTCTTTTCCTTTTTACATATCTATAAAAGCTTTTACAGTCCGTTTTTATGTTCCCCGCCAGTTTTCTCTCATAATCTTTTTTCCCCTTCCTAATTAAGCCCTTTGTCCTCCTCTGCTGAACTCTGAATTTCTCCCAGTCCTCAGGTGAGCCACTTTCTCTGGCTAATTTGTATGCTACTTCTTTGGAATTGATACTATCCCTAATTTCTCTTGTCAGCCACGGGTGCACTACCTTCCTTGATTTATTCTTTTGCCAAACTGGGATGAACAATTGTTGTAGTTCATCCATGCAACCTTTAAATGCTTGCCATTGCATATCCACCGTCAATCCTTTAAGTGTCATTTGCCAGGAATAGGGGTATTAGGAAGGTGATTATATGATATACACAATGGAATGAGAGAAGTGGTTTGCAGAAGAAAGCATCTTCATCAGGAAGGACTGTATATGAACCATGTAGGAGTTCTATTTAATTGAATAACTAAGGATGCAAGTGAGGTTTTACACTAATTGAGGAGTGAAGGGAGAATCTGGGATAATAGAGAGGAACCAGAAGGAAGCTGAGTAGGGAAGTGATTGAAGAACATGGCATGAAAAAATGGCACTGCGGCAAATGGGTCAAGAGAACAAAATAAGATTACATCTCACAATCAGAACCACGTTTATCATCACTGACATATGTGAAATTTGTATATGGCATGGCATGTCATGAAATTTGTTTTGCGGCAGCAGTACAGTACATAAAAATACTAAGTTATAATAAGAGATAGAGAAAGTAAGTAGGTATTGCAAAAAGAAAAGCAAAAATGAGAAGAGCTGTGATCTGGATGATGAGTGTCCTTAATGATGGATGCCACCTTTCTGAGGCATCCCCTTACAAATATGCCCTAAATGGCTTGGAGGTGGGCACCCATGATGGAGCTGGCTGTGTTTACAATCCCCTGCAGCTTTATTCCCCTGGTTGCATCTCCAAACCCAATGGTTCTTCAACCAGTCAGAATGCACTTCACTGTACACCTGTAGAAATTTGCTATAGTCTTTGATGACATACCAAATCTCCTCAAACACCAAATGAAGTACAGCCATCAACATGTCACAATGGCGGGGGCATAGGGAGCAAGGGTGGACCCAAATGCAAGACACATCTTGTGAGGTTAATTAAATTTAGTTTATTGTTCGATATCAGGAGAGCTGGGCAGGAGCAGGAGTAGCAAACTGGACAAGGACTTAGGCTGGGACCAAGGGTCTCGGCTCAGACTCTGAATCGGCTCCCAGAACTAGAGGAGACATGAAGAGGCTAGGGTATGGACTCCGAGCCAGAGACTGGGCAAGGACCCAGTACCTGGGTCTTGCCTCGGGCTCGGACCCCAGAACCAGGCAAGGACATGACATGGGCTAGGGGGAGGAGGAACATGGGAACACAGAGCCTTAGTCTCGGGGAGCAGGTACGTGGAACCATGGACACATACACAGAACACAGAGTCGGGACCCCTCCTTGGGTACAGGACATAGGGCCAGGACTCATGACCCCCCCCCTCAACCGCAGGACAACGGCAAGACAGCCAGACTTACCCCACGGAGGCGAGGACAAGACAAGACAAGATCAACACGAATGAACACCAGACAGTACCTATCTAGCTCTGGTGATGCAACTAGACCGAAGTGCAGGCAGGGGCTGCAGACGAGGGCTAGAGGTGAGGGGGCGGAGAAGGGATTCAGACAAGGGGGTAGGACAGGAATCACAGACTGCCAGGGCCAGGACTTGACTCAGAACTGGGAAGCCGCCAGGCCCAGGACTTGACCTGGTGCTTGAATGCCGCCAGGACCAGGACTTGACCTGGTGCTTGAATGCCGCCAGGGCCAGGACTTGACCTGGTGCTTGAATGCCACCAGGGCCAGGACTTGACCTGGTGCTTGAATGCCGCCAGGGTCAGGACTTGACTTGGAGCCTCCGGGTAGTGGCGAGCTCTCGACTCGGCCCGGGAACAGTAGACAGCAGTTCTTGATTTCCTCCGGCGGGTTAACTGACGGACCTACCTCGGTGAGCAACCTTTGGAGGCTCACTTTGTCGAGGTAACTGGACAGGGTTGCTCCGGTGAAGAGATGCGAATCACCGGCACTCGCTTCAGTAGAGACTAGGCTTGCTCCGGCCAGATGACATCGGCACACCGTACCTTAGATGACTTTGCAGACGCTCCCACACCGAACAGCTGAAAGCCGGAGACTATAAACTACCGGTTCAGCCAAGTGTTAATTGCCTCTAATCACCAAAGTCGAGGGACACGGGAAAACAGAGAATCAACGGTCCGGATCGTAACATAAACAAGGTAAATTTAAAGGGACCCCGATCCGGACCATGACACAACACTTCTTTTTCGGGATTGCATCAATATGTTGGGCCCAGGATAGATCCTCTGAGATGTTGACACCTGGGAACTTGGAAGCTATTCAGCCTTCCAGTGCCGACCACTTGATCGGGACTGGTGGGTGTGTTCTTCTGACTTCCCATTCCTGAAGTCCATAATTAATTCCTCGATCTGACTGACGTCGAGTGTAACACCACACAACTCGCCAATCTATTTTACTCCCGCACGATTCCTCCACATCCTCTGAAATTCTGCCAATAGTAGATATGCCATCGGCAAATTTACAGGTGGTGTTTGAGCAGTGCCTTGCCACAATATTACAAGGAATTAGTTGTAAATGTTCACCAAAAAAATCGCAAAATGGATGAAATACGGTAGGCATAAAGGAATAAAATTAGATTGTGGACATGTAGGGTGACCGAGGCTGTGAGCTGAATATTCAAATATTTTGGACAGTGTGTAGAACGGCTAGGTGGGGAATAGGCTTTTCTAGACTCAATATTGTACAATAATAACCTTTCTGTGCGGGGTTTATTTGGAGAGAACGGCATAACCAATCAAAAGTAGTTAGGTATGAAACCAGAGCCCTACAAAGGTAACTGGGGAAGAATTGAGTGTGACAGAATAAGAAACTGCTGTAGAAGACATAACGGATAATGGCTAACATTAGAGAAATGAATGCAGGGACAAGAAGAATTATACATTCCTGCCCAACATGAAAATACAAAACGAAAACTAACCCAATCGTGGAGAACTTTAAAGATTACTTTCGTTTAATATTTTAACTTTTTTGTGCATTTCATAAGATATAAAGAGACGACTATGATAATATGCCAAAGATTACTGTTGCTCCCAGAGATATCAAGAATTTTTAATCCTAAATTCTTCGTTCTGGTTTACGGATTTGAAGCACCACCTTTCAAACGGCACGTGCGCGAGGGCGGCGCCGCAGGGCGCCTGCGCAGTTCCTCCTCCCGCCTTCTGACCGTTTTCAGGAGGAGCGTCATGGAGGTCGCCAAGGCAATTTGCGTGTTGAAGGGTCCTGGTGGTATCACTGGAATAATTAATATGAAATCGGGGGTAAGAAAAAAAAATACACACAACTGTTTTGGATGTGTAGTGACATAAGCTCTCGGTTCTCGAAACCGCGTGGTTAAGACGCGGCGGGAAAGTTAGCTTTAACTTGCGTTGGTGCCGTGACTCTTTCGCTCTGTACACTCAGCCGTTAATGGTGTGATGTGGCGAGTGCCGGACAGCCGGTAATACATCCGGCGGTGTGGCGCAAGGGGAATAGGCTGAGGCCGGCGTGAATTCAGTCCTCGCGCCCCGAGAGGCAACGGTCGGCCGGCCGGCCTGAAAACCCCACCGTATCCATCCGTACAAACGGTGGGTTAGGTAGCTTCTCTCCCGCATGCCTTTGGTAGACCTTTCAGTGGTATCTGCTCCATCGCCCCGATTTTCTCGAGTACTGTTTGCCATAGCAGACCTCAAAACAAACCTCTGAGATTTCTTGGAAACGGGTATGACAGAAAGGCAACCAAGAAAGTCACACAACCAAACCCAATTAAATTTAAGGCAGCTTTTCTTCTCAAAAATCTCCTCCTTAAGTCCACCCTCCGCCACCTCCAGTTTAAATTCCATGCGGAATATTTTGGAGGACCAAGAGCCAAGGAGTCCGGCAAGTTTGAGGGCCTTCAAAGCGAGATATAGAAGTGTCCAATGACAGTATGTTGCTATTGGAGAGGGGAGCAAGGCTGGCAGGATTGGGGAGCAAAAGAAAATTACTGGAGGAACATAATGGGTCGATAGTGCAGGAGGGAGGATTTCAGATTTTTGGATTATTGATCTGTCTTCCAGGGAAGGTAAGGGACGTTTTGCACCTGAACTGAAGGGGGACATATCCTTGTAGGAAGGTATGTTCGTGCTGCATTGTGGGAGTGGGGGGGGGGGTTAAACTAGAGTTGCAGCAGGATGGGAATTCGAGTACCAGAGCAAGTAGTGGGGTGTTTCTGGGGATAGTTGTTGTTAAGTATATGTACACAGTCAGGAATCAAAAGCTTGAACATGGTGGGACTAATGTTCTGAGTTGTGAATACAGGTATTTCAATGCAAGAGGATCGTAGGAAGGGTGAATGAGCTTGGGAGGCGGATGAACGTATGGAATTGTAACATTGTAGCCATCAGTCAGATTTGGTTGCAGGAGGGACAAGACTGGCAGTTCAAGGTCCAGGGATCTGTAGTTTTCAACGTGATAGAGCTGGAGGGATTAAAGAGGGAGGGGTAGCATTATTCATCAGGGAACATGTCATGGCAGTGCTTGGACAGTGGAGGGCTCAAATACTGAGGCTATATGGGTTGAACTGAGGAATAAGAAAGGGATGACCACATTTATGTGATTATATTACAGACCACCCAACAGTTCGCTGGAATTAAAGGAGCAAATTTGTAGAGAGATTGTAGACTGTTAGAAGAAACACAAGGTTGTGATTGAAGGTGATTTTAACTTTCCACATATTGACAGGCTGGATGGGAAAGGGTTTGTCAAATGTGCTTAGGAAAGTTTTCTTAATCAGTACATGAAGGTTTTAACCAAAGAGAGTGCGATACCAGATCTCCTATTAGGGAATGAGGCAGGCAGGGCAGGTGACAGAAATTTGTCTGAGGGAACACTTTGCTACTAGTAATCGTATTGCAGACAGTCTTGAGACAGTTATGAAAAAGGATAGATTTAGTCTTCAGGTTGAAATTCTAAATTGGAGAAAAGCCAAATTTGATAGTATCAGAAATAAACTGGAAGTATGGATTGGGACAGCTGGCTTTCTGGCAAAGGTATACATGCTAAATGGGAGGCAATCAAAAGTGAAATTTTGAGAGTACAGAGTTTGTATGTTCCTGTCAGAATAAAAGGCAAGCATAACAGGTTTAGGAAACCAAGGCACGAGATTCTCTAGCAGACAAGGTTAAAGTGAATCCCAAAGGCTTTTACAAATATATTAAGAACAAAAGGATACCAAGGGACTAAAATTGGTCCTCTGGAAGATCGGAATGGTCGTCTGTGCATGGAGCCAGAAGAGATGTGGGAGATCTTAAATGGATTTTTTTGCATCTGTATTTACTGGGGAGATTGACACAGAGTCTATAGAAGTGAGGCAAAGCAACTGAGATCGCGGTCCATATACAGTTTACAGAGGAGGAGGTGCTTGCTGGCTTGAGGCAAATTAGGGTGGGTAAATCCCCAGGGCTTGACAAGATTTTCCCTCAGACACTGGGAAGCCAGTGCAGAAATTGCAGGGACCCTAGCAGAGAAGTGTAAAAGCTCCTTAGCCAGGGGTGAGGTGCTGGAGGAATGGAGGGTCGCCAATGTTATTCCAGTATTTAAGAAGGGCTCTAATAATAAGCCAGGAAATCATAGGCTGGTGAGCCTGGCATCAGTAGTGCGTTAGTTACTGGAAGGTATTCTAAGAGACTAGATATACAAGTATTTGGTTAGATGGGACTGATTAGGGATAGTCAACATGGCTTTGTGCATGTTAGGTCATATCTAACCAGTCTTACAGAGTTTTTTGATGAAGTTACCAGGAATGTTGATGAAGGCAAGACAGTGGATGTTGTCTACAGGGACTTCAGCAAGGCATTTGACATGGTTCCGCATGGGAGGTTGGCCAAGAAGGTTCAGTTACATGGCATTCATGATGAAGTAGTAAATTGGATTAGACGTTGGCTTCACGGGAAAGCCAGAGAGTGGTAGTAGGTTGTTGCATCTCTGACTGAAGGCTTGTGACCAGTGTGTGCCGCAAGGATCGGTGCTGAGTCCGTTGTTCTTTATCTGTATCAATGTATCAAAAATCTGGATGATAGTGTGGTTAACCGAATCAGCAAATTTATGGGTGGCACCAAGACTGGAGAAGTGAGGACAGTGAGGAAGGCTGTCAACAACGTACAGCAGGATCTGGACCAGCTGGAAAAATAGGCTGATAAATGGCAGATGCAATTTAATGCAGGCAAATGTGAGGTGTTGCACTTTGAGTGTTACAATGGGGGTGTTGATGGCGGACCCAAATGCAAGATACAGACACTGAAGTACAAGGAACAGGACTTGACTAGAGTAGGGACGTGACCGGATACAGACAAGGAGCAGGGACAAGAATGCAGACTATGGCTTGGACCCTGCCAGATACTGGACAAGAACCCAGAACCTGGGTCTTGCCTTGGGCTCAGGCCCCAGAACCAGGCATGGACATGACATGACTGCAGGACTGGAGGCTGGGGTCTTGAGGCTTGAAGCTTGGAGACAGGCTTGGGGTCTTGGGTCTTGAAATGCGGAGGCTTGGGTATGGACTCCGAGCCAGAGACTGGGCAAGGATCCAGAACCTGGGACTTGACGCGGGCTCGGACTCCAGAACTAGGCGAGGACAAGATGAGGCTACAGGACTGGGCATGGCTTGGGTGAGGAACTCCTGGGTAGGGCGAGACACAAGGACAGGTAAAGGCTCATGGACAGGACTCAGATAGGACTGGACTAGGCACGGACTGGACGAGGGCCTTCAGGAGCATGGAGCCTTGGACTAGAGGAGACAGGAGCACGGAACGCAGAGCCAGGACCCCTCCTTGGGAACAGGATGTAGGGCCGGGACTCACACACAGAACACTGAACATGAAGAGATGGATCCCAACACAAGGTGGTAGCAAACAGCCAGACCCCCCTAGCGAAGGCGAGGACACAGAGACAGTTCTGAACACAAGGTGATGGCAAACAGCCAGACCTACCTAGCGAAGGCGAGGACACAGAGACGGTTCCCAACACTAGGTAGCGGCAAACAGCCGGACCTACCTAGCGAAGGCATGGACACAGAGAGACAATTCCACACAACAAAAGACAGTTCCTTATCTTGACCTAACCAGGCTCCAGTCTTGCTCCAGCAGTAAAACTTCAGTGATACAGGCAGGGTATACAGGCGGGGTATCCAGGCTAGGTGAGCAGGCAGAGAGTCAGGCAAGGTATCCAGGCAGAGAGGCAGGCAAGAGGGGAAAGACAAAAACAAAGACAGAACAGTCTAGCAGGGAATTCCTGGTTTGCAGAGGTATTTATGTCTCAGCCCCAAAATGAGAAACATGTGCCCACAACAGAAACTGGGGAAAACCAGAAACCCCGGAAGAAGGAACCATGGACCGGACCGTGAACCAGAACATGGACTTCACGGACTAGACCATGACATTGAGAAGAGAAGCCAAAAGGTAGGATTCGCATGGTAAGTGGTAAGGCACTAAAGAGTGTGGTAGAACAGAGTGATCTGGAAATAGCAGATCCATAATTCCTTGAAAGTGGCATCACATGTAGATAGGTTCATAAAGAAAGTTTTTGGCAGGTTGGCCCTCATAAATCAAAGTAGTGGAGGTTTTTTTTTCAGAAAAGAGGCTTGTGACTGGTGGTGTGCTGGAGGGATAGGTGCTAGGTCCCCTATTGTTTGTAATCTATATAAACATTTTGGATGGGAATGTAGGTGGGATGGTTAGTAGGTTTGTGGATAGATCAAATAGGTCATGTAGTGAATATTGAAGAAGACTGTGTTAATGTAATTGGAAAGTGGCAGGTGTAATTTAACTTGGATACTCAACTGGTTTGATGCTAGGAAGCAGAGAGTGATGGTGGAAGATTGCTTTTTGGACTTGAGGTCTGTGACTAGTGATGTTCCCCAGAGGTTGGTGCTAGGTCCATTACTATTTGCCATTTATATTAGTGACTTGGATGAGAGTGTATGAGTCCTGGTTAATAAATTTGCACTGAAATAGTTGGAGCTGTTGACAGTGGAGATGGTTATCAGAATTTACAGAGGGATCTTGATCAGCTAGGTATGTGGGTCAAGGAATAGCAAATGTAATTAAATCAAGTATGTGCAAGGTGGTGCATTTTGGGGAGACAGATCAGGATAGGAGTATCACAGTGAATAATAGGGCCCTGTGAAGTATTGTAGAACAGAGCAACCTAGGGATACAAGTACATGTTTTCCTGCAAGTGGCATTGTGGCTAGACAGGGTGGTGGTTGTGAAGGTGGCTTCTGGCACTTTGGCCTTCATCAGTTAAAGCATTATGTCTAGAAGTTAGGATGTTATGTCATAGTTCCCTCTTCGCTCTTTTTCCATTCACCATTCTGAGCCACGTTTGGAATATTGTATTCAATTTTTATCATCCTGCTAAAGGATAGATACCTGAAGGTGAAAAGAGTGTAGAGGAAATTGACAAGGATGTTGCCAGGAATTGTGAAGTCCTGTTTTGAAGGGAGATTGAGCAAATTGGGACTTCTTTTCATTGGAGTGTAGGAGAATCAGGGGGTGATTTTATAGAGGTGTATAAAATCATGAGGGGTTGAATCGTAGGGTGAATGCACAAAGTCCCTCTCCAAGGATTGGGAAATTGAGAACGAGGTGGCATTGGTTTAATGTGAAAGAGGACATAATTTAATAGGAACCTGTTGGGAAAAATTTTCACCCAGAGAACAATCAGTATATTGAATGAGCTACCAGCAGAAGTAATTGAGGCAGGTACCTGAGCAACATTTCAATCAAATCATATTAAGTTCAATTATCATTTAACCATATATGGATACAGCCGAATGAATAGAATGGGAGGTTAGTTAGGAAAATTCAGTCGCTAGGTATACATGGAGAGGTGGTAAATTGGATTAGACATTGGCTCGATGGAAGAAGCCAGAGAGTGGTGGTAGAGAATTGCTTCTCTGAGTGGAGGCCTGTGACTAGTGGTGTGCCACAGGGATCAGTGCTGGGTCCATTGTTATTTGTCATCTATATCAATGATCTGGATGATAATGTGGTAAATTGGATCAGCAAGTTTGCTGATGATACAAAGATTGGAGGTGTAGTAGACAGTGAGGAAGGTTTTCAGAGCCTGCAGAGGGACTTGGACCAGCTGGAAAAATGGGCTGAAAAATGGCAGATGGAGTTTAATACTGACAAGTGTGAGGTATTGCACGTTGGAAGGACAAACCAACGTAGAACATACAAGGTTAATGGTAAGGCACTGAGGAGTGCAGTGGAACAGAGGGATCTGGGAATACAGATACAAAATTCCCTAAAAGTGTCGTCACAGGTAGGTAGGGTCGTAAAGAGAGCTTTTGGTACATTGGCCTTTATTAATCGAAGTATTGAGTATAAGAGCTGGAATGTTATGATGAGGTTGTATAAGGCATTGGTGAGGCCGAATCTGGAGTATTGTGTTCAGTTTTGGTCACCAAATTACAGGAAGGATATAAATAAGGTTGAAAGAGTGCAGAGAAGGTTTACAAGGATGTTGCCGGGACTTGAGAAACTCAGTTACAGAGAAAGGTTGAATAGGTTAGGACTTTATTCCGTGGAGCGTAGAAGAATGAGGGGAGATTTGATAGAGGTATATAAAATTATGATGGGTATAGATAGAGTGAATGCAAGCAGGCTTTTTCCACTGAGGCAAGGGGAGAAAAAAACCAGAGGACATGGGTTAAGGGTGAGGGGGGAACATTAAGGGGGGGCTTCTTCACACAGAGAGTGGTGGGAGTATGGAATGAGCTGCCAGACGAGGTGGTAAATGCGGTATCTTTTTTAACATTTAAGAATAAATTGGACAGATACATGGATGGGAGGTGTATGGAGGGATATGGTCCATGTGCAGGTCCGTGGGACTAGGCAGAAAATGGTTCGGCACAGCCAAGAAGGGCCAAAGGGCCTGTTTCTGTGCTGTAGTTTCTATGGTTCTATGGAAACAGAGTAAAAGTTATTTAGACAGGCATGTAGCTAAGAAAGGTTTAGGTTAGAGGGGATGTGGGCTAAATGTGAGTAAATGGGGACTAGCTTAGATGGGAATCTTGGTCAGCTTGGACCTGTGGGGTAAAATTACCCTTTACCCTAACTTTGGGAGACCGGATAGGCTGGGACTGTTTTCTCTGGAATGAACGAGGCCTGAGGGAGACTTTATGGAGGTATATAAAATCATGAGGGGGCATTAATCAGATGGATGGTTGCTGTCTTATTCCCAGGGTGGGGGAATCTAAAACAGAAGGCAATAGGTTTAAGGTGAGAAGGGAATGATTTAAAGGAGAGCTCAGGGGAAAGCTTTTCACACAGAAGGTGGTGGGTATATATAGCTAGGGTACAGTTAGAATGTTTAAATTGGACAGGTCCAAGATTTAGAGGGATATTGGCCAAATGGGTAAATGGGACCAGCTCAGAAAAGCACATTGGTGAGCTTAGAGGGGTTGAACTAAAAGACCTGTTTCTCTCTTCGCCCTTCTCTCTTTTTCCATCACCATTCTGGCTCCCCTCTTACCCTTCCACTTTTTTCACCTGCCTGTCACCTCCCTCTAGTGCTCATCCTCCCCATCTCCCTTC
Source organism: Mobula hypostoma (assembly GCF_963921235.1). NCBI lineage: Eukaryota > Metazoa > Chordata > Chondrichthyes > Myliobatiformes > Myliobatidae > Mobula > Mobula hypostoma. Next base: position 68,691,284 of record NC_086102.1, on the reverse strand, counting down.
ACTCTTCTATCAGATTCCTCCTCCTTCAGTCCTCTGCCTCTTCCAGCTAACACCTGCCAGCTTGTACTCCTTCCCCTCCCCCACCTTCTTATTCTGGCTTTCTTTCTTTCCAGTTCTGATGAAGAATCTCTGCCTGAAACATTGACTATTTATGTATGCTGCATGACCTGTTGAGCTCTCAACCATTTTGTGTGCTATGTAACTGATTCTATAGCCCTTGAGGCCTGATCGTTGGTGTCTGCCATGGTCTCTCAGCCACAACCTATCTAGTAAGTTTATATCATGATTGTTCTTGACAAATAGAAGTTTGAATTTCCTGCAATGTATTTTCTACACTTCCGTTTTTGCATGATTCTATTTGTCAGTATTTTTGAGATTAGATATGTAATATTTTTGCAGGAAGGTGGCCATACAACCATTGTGACAGGGGAAATTTCTGGGTTGACTCCTGGAAAGCATGGATTACATGTGCACTCATTTGGAGATATTTCCAAAGGTATGAATATTTGTAATTTTTTTGTAGAAATGCTCTGTTTTAATGGATGAAGGGGTGAAAGTTTTGCTCAAAAACAGTAGGGTATGAAAATTTCATTATGCAGTCTACAAATTAGTTTGTAAGTTAGTTAGCCAGCAGTTTTTAGAATAAAAAGGCAAATTTCAGTCCTCTACAAATTATGACTTCTTTACCTCCTTATTAGCCATCTAAGAGCCTTACAAAACTGGAGATAAATTCTGAAGGACTGCTTAAGAAGTTAGCTTGAGAATGGTTGATATGGAAAATCAGTGGAGATGGTGATTCCCAGTGAGGTGGTATAGAAATAAGAGCCAAAACTGCCTTCCTTAATGTCATTTTGAAATCTGGCAATATATTTTGCATTTATTTTCTACCTTTTATTTAAGATGGCCTAAGTGACCAAATCAGTTTGAGCCCTCATGGTAAAGTAATCCCACAGTGCTCTTGGTTAAAAAGCTGCAACAGTTAAAGTCTTAAAGGATGAATAATTTTTTAAACAAATAATCAGCCTAGGATTGCAAATGGCTTTAAGGCAACTTACTGGTTGTAGCTTGCCTTGCATTGCTGCAGTATTTGTTGAAGGTTTTATTTCTGTCAGATTTTTTTCTGACATCTGTGGCATCTGACAATCTAGCTGGGTTGCCCCCAAGTCAGAATACAGGTTCCCCCGCTATCCGAAGGTAGAGCGTTCCTATGAAACGGTTTGTAAACCGGAATGTCGTAAAGTGAGTAAGCAATTACCATTTATTAATATGGGAAAATTTTTTGAGCATTTCCAGATCCAAAAAAACCCTACAAAATCATGCCAAATAACACATAAAACCTAAAATAACAGTAACATATAGTAAAAGCAGGAATGATATGATAAATACACAGCCTATATAAAGTAAAAATACTTTTCTGCACTGTCTAGCGCAGTAAAAATCTCACGGCAGCGCTCTCGGCGGAAGCACTCTTGGTAGAAACACTCTCTCCAGTAACCTTTAAGCTATGAAGCTGCCAAATAATACTAAATAACAAATCATACCAAATAACACGTAAAAATACACAGCCTATGTAAAGTAGAAATAATGTATGTACAGTAGCCAAACTCACTGTTGCTGTATTTATTGTTGATGGTTCGAAGCCTTTAAAATCGTTCACCGCTTCGGGACACAGTTTCCTCCAAACACTATTTCTCATCAAGACTGTTAGCCTATCGAGAGCATCTCCAATGTTGGCGATTGCCAGTTTTATATTGTAGTCTTTCCAGATCTCTCGCAAAGATACTTCAGAGTTGCCCTCTCTGTCAATGGTACTTACAATAAAACGCATCACATTTTGCGTATAGTAAGCCTTAATTGTGGCTATTAGGCCTTGGTTGCATGGCTGCAGCAACGCTGTTGTATTTGGCGGTAAGAACACAACACAAATGTTACCGCCATACTCGGTAATGCCAGGTAGATGAGCAGCACAATTATTGACAATCACAAGACACCTATTATTGAGGTTATTTTCTCTACAGTATTTTTCAACAAAAAGACTAACGTATCCACTCATGTACTCAGAAAAAAAGCACTTGGGTATTCCAACCACTTGGATGTGAATGGAACACAACGGGAAATGTTTTCTTATCTACGCCTTTAAGTGCCCTCGGATTTTCTGAATGGTACACTAGTAGAGGCTTAAGGACAGCATCACCAGTGGCGTTAATAATAGGCATTAGGGTAAACCTGTCCTTCGATGCCTTGTGTCCCTTAGCCTGCTTATCTTCTATCGAAATAAATGTCTTGCTCAGCAATTTTTTCCAATAAATTGCAGTTTCGTCACAGTTAAACACTTGGTTATGTGAATAACCACTTTCTGTAATTATTTTCCTCAGTTCTGCTGGGAACTTTTCGGCAGCTTCAGTATCAGCTGAAGCACTCTCTCCGGTAAACGTTAAACTATGAAACTGCCCTCACCTCAGAAACCAATCAAACCACCTATCCACTTTCGCAACACTTTCATCACCATCGTCCAGTGCTTTCTGTTTCAGTTTATTAAAAAGACTGACTGATTTCTCCTTAAGTATAAGAAATCTTAATGGAACACCACACTTTGTACACCCATCAATCCATTCAAGCAATAGACTTTCCATTTTATCCATTATTGGATACCAACTAAAAGAGACCACTTTGCCACGAGCAGAACCAACAGTAACATAGGCAGCTTTCAAAATTCTTTCTCTCTGTGTAGAAATAGTGCGAATGGTGGACGCAGGTAAGTTCAACGTGTGGACAATGTCCTTACTTCGTTCACCACAATCGAAACAATTATGTCTAGGTTTACACTAAGTGTAACACCCTTACGAGCTCTTTTAGGCTTTTCCAATACCTTAGAACTCATCTTGCTAATGGATGCAGAAAATAAATGGAGATAAAGCACATGTTTAAGCAATGGCGGCTAGAATGCAGTTCCGGGGGAGGAGCTTGGCTGTTCGGGCGTGCGCTGCCTTTTTTCGTAACAGTGAAAACACCTTCTGTTAGCGAAAACAGGTAACTAATGTAGGTGTTTCGTAACAGCGAGGTGTTGTAAAGCGAACGTTTGGAAAACGGGAGCCACCTGTATTTATTTTTCGCCTCATTTGAGATTCCATGGAATTAGATTCACCAAATTCTCTTCTCATTAGAATCATTGGGATTATCTTGGACCAAAAAAAATCAATAATGGCTGCAAGAATAGGTTGAGGCAGGTCTTTTAGCCACAAATAACTTGCCTTTTGATTACTAGAAGTTTCACTATTACTTGCAAGCCAGTAATATGATGGAATACTCACCACTTACATAGATGAGTACAATGGCAACAAAATTCAAGAAATTTAGGACATTGCAGTCTATTGATGGACATCTGAATCATGTTCTTAGACATTCCACTATTGATCCACCTTTGCTGCCATATGTACTATTTATTAGATTTCTGACTGCAAGTCCTTACAATGGATTGCAAGGACTGCTGAGACAATCATTGGGGTCTCACTTCTACCTATTAGAGATATTTATCAGGAGCTCTGCTAATGCAGGGCCCTTAGCATTGTCAGTGATCCCTCTCATCTGCTCAACAGTCTCTTTGTCTCCCTGTCCTGAGGCAGGAGATGCTGTAGCATTGGGTCAAGAACTGTTAGGATGGGAAATAGCTTCTTCCCCAAGGCTGTGAGACTACTGAACTCCCTGCCACAAACCAGGTTGCATTAAATATGAAGTGCCAGTATACTGTTTACTTTTTAACTTGTATATGCACTTTATTGTTTGATAATTTATTTGTGGTTTGGAGGAATGTTGTTTCATTTGACAGTATACATGTGTATGCTTGAATGCCAATAAATTGAACTTGAGTATATGGCAGTACTTTGCAAAAGATTCTTCAACAGCATCTTCCAAAAGCAGGATGTCTACAGATTGAAAACTTCTATAGATGTACCGTGGAGAGCATTCTGACAGGCTGCATCACCGTCCGGTATGGGGAAGGGGGCTACTGCACAGGACCGAAAGAGGCTATACAAAGTTGTAAAAGTAGTCAGCTCTATCTTGGATACTAGCGTTCGTAGTACCCAAGATATCTTCAAGGAGCGGTGCCTCAGAAAGGCGACGTCCATTATTAAGGACCCCCATCCTTACTTTCTGCAGCCTACCTGTTTCCTCAACACTACTTGTCCCTCCACCAATCTTTGTATCATCTGCAAACTTGGCAACAAGGCCATCTATTCCATCATCTAAATCATTGATATACAGCATAAAAAGAACCGGTCCCAATGCAGACCCCTGTGCAACACCACTAGTCACTGGCAGCCAACACAAAAAGGATCCTTTTATTCCCACTTGCTACCTCCTAGCAATAAGCCAATGCTGTAACCATGCCAGTAACATTCCTGTAATACCATGGACTCTTAACTTGGTAAGCAGCCTCATGGGTGGCACCTTGTCAAAGGCCTTCTGAAAGTCCAAATATACACCATCAACTACATCCCCTTTATCTATCCTTAAGGAAGCCATGCTGACTTTGTCCTATTTTGTCTTACGTCTCCAAGTACTCTATGACCTCATCTTTAATAATTGACTCCCCACATCTTCCCAACTGCTGAGGTCAGGCTAACTGGTCTTTCATTTTCTTTCTGCTGCCTTCCTCCTTTCTTAAAGAGTGGAGTGACAGTTGCAATTTTCTAGTTCCCTGGCATTATGCCAGAGTCCAGTGATCTCTGAAAGATCATTACTAATACGTCCACAATTTCTACCACTACTGCTTCATATACAAACATATTCGTCACCATATACAGCCCTGAGATTCATTTTCTTGTGGACATACTTAATGTCTATAGAATAATAACTATAACAGAAGCAATGAAAGACTGCCCAACTAGGGCGTTCAACTGTATCCCAAATGTAATCCTTTAAATCCTATTCAAAATCTGGTTCACCTATGTTGTATTCCTGCCTGAAGTTTGCTGATTAGAACTGATTGCATTATTCTTGAAGAGATCGGAAACTTTCAATCCGAAACTGATGTGTAGGTTTGTTGTGACCATTTTGAGAGCAAGTAAGTAGACTTTGTTATAAGATGCTGAATAGCTTTTCAGAGAGTACAGTAAATAAATAGGCATCTTTCTTGTCAAATAAAGGATCTACTCTATTTCAGATTCCATAGACGTAAATTTTTGCGGTGTTTTATTATGTTTGTATTGAAGATTTATAACAGATTTATAATTATAAATTATAATTTATTTTTTGTCATTGTCAGTTTACTTGATTAGAAAGCAAAAGGCATAAATGGCTTCACCAGTTCTTGCTAAACATGTTTGCTTAGAAGGTCAGCAACATTGACAATTGTGAATTCATCCTGGACAATATAAAGAATCAATCGAAGCAACACATACAAAATGCTGGAGGAACTCATCAGGTCAGACAGCATCTATGGAAAATAGTAAATAGTCGACATTACAGGCTGAGACCCTTCTTCAGGACTGAGAAAGAAAGTGGAAGATGCCAAAAAAGGTGGGGTGGGGGAAAGAGGCTAGCTGGAAGGGTGATAGGTGATGCCAGGTGGGTGGGAAAAGTCAAGGGCTGGGAAAAAAAGAAACTGATAGGAGAGGAGAGTGGAGGAGAGGAGAGTGGACAAGAGGAGAAAGGGAAGGAGGAGGGGACCTGGGGGGAAGTAATAAACAGGTGAGAAGAAGTAAAAGGTCAGAATGGGGAATGGAGGAAGGGATGGGAATTTTTTACTGGAAGGAGAAGGGTCAATCTTTGTGCCATCACATTGGAGGGATCCCAGATGGAATATAAGGTGTTGCTCCTCCACTCTGAGGGTGGTCTCATCTTGGCACAAAAGTAGGCCATAGATTGGCAAGTCGGAACACGAATGGGAATTGGAATTAAAACATTTGGCCATTGGGAAGTCCTGCTTGTGGCGGGTAGTACAGAGGTACTCGGCGAAGTGGTCCCCTAATTTGTGATGGGTCTCGCAGATGTAGAGGACACCACGTTGGGAGTAACAGACACAATAGACCACCCCAGCAGATTTGCAGATGAAGTGTTGTCTTACCTGGAAGGACTGTTTGGCGTCCTGAGTGGAGGTGAAAGAGGAGATGTATGGGCATGTGCAGCATTTAGGTCATTGCAGGGATAAGTGCCTCAAGGGAGATTGGTGGTGAGGGATGAGTGGACAAGGAAATTGTGGAGGGAGCAAACCCTGTATGGAAGTGGAGTTGGGGGGAGGAGGTAAAGATATATTTAGTGGTAGGATCCCTTTGGAGATGGTGGAAGTTGCAGAGGATAATGTGTTGGATGTGGAGGCTGATGGGGTGGTAGGTAAGGACAAGGGGGACTCTATCACTATTAAGGGGTGGGAAGATGGGGTGAGCACAGATGTACAGGAAATGGAGCAGATGCAGTTGAGGACCCACATCAATAGTAGAGGAAGAGAAACTCCTATTCTTTAAAGAAGGAGGACATTAGAGATGTCCTGGAATGGAAAGCCACATCCTGGGAAGAGATGTGGCAGAGGCAAAGAAACTGAGAAAAAGGAATAGCATTTTCAGGATGAGAAGAGGTATAGAACATAGGACATAGAATAGTACAGTACAGCACAGTACAGGCCTTTTGGCCCACAATGTTGTGCCAACCCTTAAACCCTGCCTCCCATATAACCCCCCACCTTAAATTCCTCCATATACCTGTCTAGTAGTCTCCTAAATTTCCCTAGTGTATCTGCTTCCACCACTGACTCAGGCAGTGTAATCCACGCACCAACCATTCTCTGAGTAAAAAAACCTCCCTCTAATATCTAATATAGGCAAGATAATTATGGGAATCAGTACATTTATAAAAGATGTCAGTTGACACTGTATCTCCAGAGATGGAGACAGAGAGATTGAGAAAGGGGTAGGAGGTGTCAGAGATGGACCAAGTAAATTTAAGGGCAGGGTGGAAGTTGGAGGCAAAGTTGATTAAAGAAAAATTGACGATCTCAGCATGAAGCAGTGCCAAAGTAGTTGTCAGTATAGTAGAAGAAGAGTTGGGGTGTATAACTGGGGAAGGCTTTTACCATAAATTGTTCTGCATAGCTGATGAAGAGGCAGGCACAGCTCGAGCCCATGGCTACCCCTCGAGTTTGGAGAAAATGGGAGGAGCTGAAGGAAAAAATGTCGAAGGTGAGGACCAGTTCTGCCAGACGGAGGTGGTGGAGGGGTATTGTTTGGTTCTTTTGTCAAGAAAGAAGCAGAGAGCTTTGAGGCCTTCCTGATGGGTGATAGAAGTGTTTAGGGACTGAGCATCCATGGTGAAGATGAGGCGGTTAGGGCTAGGGAATCGAACGTTATTGAGGAGATCTAAAATCAACTAAACCTGTAAAGATTACAACTATGTGTATATTTTAGTCTGAGATGAATTTCCAAGTGGACTTCTTATTTAGAAATTAGCAATGAATTCAAAAATCAGTGAAAGCAAATGGGAGAAAAAGTATTGGTATGTTTTAAAGCTACTAAATGGTGTTTTGAATCGTGAGAAATGGCTTTAAAGAATGATTATGTATAATTTTCATATTATTTAAGCAGCATCACTAACTTAAATATGGGCCCCTGTTATCTCAGGGTGATATATGGTGACATTTTCATACTTTGATAATAAATTTACTTTGAACTTTGAATGTAGGTAATATAAACTGCCTTATCTTCAATCTTCTGGGTCATTTCTTCAGATAAACTCAGTCAAATTTGTGAAAGATGATTTCCTGTGCATAAAGTAATAGTGACTCTCTCTAATCAGTCTTTGTCTTTCCAAATGCAAATATATTTCCTCATAATGCCTTAAAATAATTTTACCACTGCTGATGTATATTTTAAAATGCTGCTGTCAGCATTTGATGATCAGTGAATCTTGAGGTGGTGATTGGGGTATCAATCGATCACATGAGCTATTTAGTCCTCAATCAAGTATCATGTGTATTTTTGATCGGCAGTAATACAGTCAAGTAGTCAGAATATTCTGTCAAATTTTGGACCTTGTATTGTTCTTTGCATATATTTCCCTTCCATTTGAAAGAGAAGACAATTCATCGATTTGAAAATCTGCACCAACAATACTACAATACAGAGCATGGTTCTTTCAGTTATTTCAGGCTGCAGCACTATATGGCTTGATTTTACAGGAATTTTTTCCTGTATCTCCACTTTACTCAAGCAACTTCAAGTTTGTGTGAAAACAGAGGCCTTGAATTTGCTTTCAGCATATCTCAGGATATTGCACGTGGTCTAATCATGAGAGGATGGTAAGTTGTACCAGTTTCCAACTTCTTGCATTGAAGAATTTACTTAACAACTTGCATGTAGTTTAGTCCTGACATAGGGACAGCTTTATTCCTTTCAGTATAGAGAGCTAAGTTAAGAGTAGGTAATTTAGAAATTTTAAGAGTTTTAATTCTATGTCTAAAATATTAATAGCTTTTGTGTCTGTCAATGTTTACATAATATAAGTAAATCACAAATTGAGTTGCAGTTCATTAGTACCTTTTCACATTCTGTTGTTACACTTTCTTGGAACATCTTGTTATTATAATTCCTATGCATGAATTTTGAATATATAAATCTGTATCACAATGTATGTTATCTGTTGGATTTATATTGAACTACAAACTGATTTTTCAAGCACCATTTTCCCCTCAGTAATTTATTTCTCATAGCCAAAGGTAAAGTCTTAAAATTACTTTTTGATCTACATGTTTCATAAGAGATTCAACTTATTAATCATATTGTAAGATTGAAGCCATAGTATGTTAAAGACTGCTTTTATAAATATCTGATTTTCACATTTTGAGCCAAATATAGATATGAAATCAGAAACACTAATTTGTTTTCTTTTACAAAAAGAGGGAATTTATACAGGCCAACAAAACTACTATGCTTTTCAGTGTTTGTATTTTAACAAATAGTGGGAGTTGGCTGTTATACATTGTAGTTTTGTGAATGTGATTTCCCACTCTCCTCAAATTTCAACTGCCACCCTCACATAATGAGAACCAGGATCCCACTGCTGAGTTTGGGACAATTACAGCAATTTTTCACCAGGAAAATCAATCTCCTTTTGTAGAGTAAAAGGAAATTTACAGAGGGAATAGATTTTGACCCTGTGATAACAACTCTGCAGAAGTGTAAAATCACAAAGTTGGTGGGTCGTATTATATCTACAAACAAAAGAAAATCTGCAGATGCTGGAAATCCAAGCAAAACACACAAAATGCTGGAGGAACACAGCAGGCCAGGCAGCATCTAGTGAAAGGGTATAGTTGATGTTTTGGGCCGGAACCCTTCAGCAGGACTGGAGAAAAAAAAGATGAGGGATAGAGTTAAAAGGTGTGGAGAGGGGAGGGGAAAGAAGGTGATAGGTGAAACTGGGAGGGCGAGGGGTGAAGTAAAGAGCTTAGAAATTGATTGGTGAAAGAGATACAGGGCTGGAGAAGGGGAAATCTGATAGAGGACAGAAGGCCATGGAAGAAAGAAAAAGGGGAGGAGCACCAGAGGGAGGTGATGGGCAGGAGAAGAGATGAGGTGAGAAAGGGAAAAGGGGATGGGGAATGATGAAGGAGAGGAGGGAGAGTATTACCATAAGTTCGAGAAATCGATGTTCATGTCATCAGGTTGGAGGCTAACCAGATGGAATTTAAGGTTCCTCCAACCTGAATGTAACCTCATCACGATAGTACAGGAACCCATGGATATACATATCAGAATGGGAATGGGAGATCCTTCCTGGCACTTACCCTTGCAAACAGAATAAATGCTACCTTTGCCCCTGCATCTCCTCCCTCACTACCATTCAGGGCCCCAAACAGTCCTTCCAGGTGAAAGGACACTTCCCCTGTGAGTCTGTTGGGGTCATATACTGTGTCTGGTGCTCCTGGTGTGGCCTCCTGTATATCCTGTTGGCTGCTCGAGGAACTTGGGCTCAAAGTTGATGACCCGGAATCTGAGCTTCAAACACTGTGGTACATGGGAAGGGTAGAGTTACCTGGATTCTGTTTCAGGAGGTAGTCACACCCATTAGATTAGATGCCTCAAATTCAGTCTGTGGTCTGGGACAAGAGGGTGTGACTGTGAGTGAGGTGGGTAGTGGGTTCCAAGAAACAGTGATGGAAGAGCCTTAGCACTTGAGCTTGTCCAATAGTTCTGAGAATCTTGCTACCTGTGTGGGGAGAGAAAAGAAATGCAGTGGTAATTGGGGATAGTATAGTCGGGAATAGGCAGAGTTCTTTGTCGTTAGGATAGAACATCCCAAAGGCTGTGTTGCCTGCTCGGTGCCTGGGTTTGGGACATCTTATTTGACCTGCAGAAGAATTTGCAGTGGGAAAGATCCAGTTGTCATGGTCCACGTGGGTTCTAACAGCACTGATAGAATGAGGAAAGAGGTTTTGCTGAGGGAATTTGAACAGCTAATGATTAAAAAGCAAAACTAAAAAGGTGGTAATCTCTGGATTACTACCTGAGCCATGTGAAAATTGGCAAGGGTCAAGAAGATTAGAGAGTTAAATATGTGGCTCAAGGATTGGTATGGGAGAAGTGTGTTTGAATTCATGGGATATTGGCACCAGTATGGGGGAAGGAGGGAGCTGTACCAATGGGATGGGCTCCACATGAACCATGATGTGTCCTGGATCCTAGTGAATCACATATCTAGGGCTGTGGATAGGGCTTTATTCTAAATAGTAGGGGGTGGGTTCAACAGATTGGAGAGGTATGGATAAAGTAAAAAAGAAAAGTGTGGATAAAGATAAAGAAAGAGCAAAAGATTAAAAAAAAAGAGAAACATAAGAGTGGAGTAAAGAAAAATCAAGTGCAAAAGAGTAAAAGATTACAAGATTTTAAAAGCATGCTGAATGTAAGGGCACCTTATTTGAAAGCTTGTAGTATTCGAAACAAGGTGTGTGAACTTGTGGCACAAATCAGTGCAAAGGGGTATGATTTAGTGGCCATTACAGAGATGTGGTTGCAGGATGGAGAGGATTGGGAATTAAATATCCAAGGATATCAGGTAAAATGGAAGGATAGGTAGGAAGGTAGGGGAGGTGGGGTAGCACTCTTAATTAAAGATGAGATCAAGGTGATAGTGAGAGACAATATAAGATCTAAGGAGCAGAATGTTGAATCCATCTCTTTAGAGATTTGGAATAATAAAGGGCAAAAAATCACTGGTGGGAGTTGTCCATAGGGCACCAAACAATAACATTACAGTGGCACAGGCAATAAACAGAGAAATATCTGAGGCATGTAAGAATGGAACAGCAGTTATCGTGGGGGACTTTAACTTGCACATAGATTGGGTGAATCAAGTTGGTCAAGGGAGTTTGAGGGCTTCATAGAATGCATCCATGATGGCTTTCTTGAACAGCATGTTACTGAATCTAGAAAGGAATGTGCTATCTTAGATCTGGTTTTGTACAATGAGACAGGTAAAATTAGTGATCTTGTCATTAGGGATCCTATTGGAAAGAGTGATCACGGTATGATCAAGTTTCTCATACAAGTGGAGGATGCAATAGTTCGATTGAAAACCAGTGTATTATGCCTAGACAATGGAGACTAGATGGGATGGGAGAGGGTTTGGCTAGTGTAGACTGGGAACACAGGCTATATGGTGGGATGGTTGAGGAACAGTGGAAGACTTTCAAAGGGTTTTTCACAGTGCTCAACAAAAGTATATTCCAGTTAAAAGCAAGGGTGGGGAGAGCCAGCCTTGGATAACTAAGGAAAGTAAAAGAAGGCATCAAGCTAAAAGCTCATGCGTACAAAGTCGCCAAGAGCAGTGGGAAACTGGAAGAGTAGGAACACTTTAAAAAGCAACAAAGACCACTAAGCAAGCAATAAAGAAAGAGAAGCTAGATTACGAAAATAAACTAGCACAAAATATAAAAACCAATAGTAAAAGTTTTTATAATTATATAAAGCGTAAAAGGGTGGCTAAAGTGAACATAGGTCCCTTGGAGGGCGAGAAGGGGGAATTGATATTGGGTAATGAGGAAATGACAGAGGCTTTGAATGACTATTTTGTGTCGATCTTCATGGTGGAGGACATGTCTAACGTGCCAAAGAGAGTTGTTATGGATGAAATGGGAAGTGAAGACCTTGATACAATAGCTGTCATTAAAGAGGTAGTGCTAGTGCTGAGCAAACTTGTGGCCCTGAAGACAGATAAGACCCCTGGTACTGATGGAATGCATCCCAGGGTATTGAAGGAAATGGCAGAAGTTATAGTGGAGGCTTTGGAGATAATTTACCAAAATTCTCTGGACTCTGGGCAGGTCCCGGCAGATTGGAAGATGCTGATTATCACGCCACTGTTCAAAAAAGTATATAGGGAAAAGGCAGGCAACTATAGGCCAGTTAGTTTAATATCTGTAGTTGGAAAAATGCTTGAAGCTATCATTAAAGAAGAAATAGCGAGGCATCTGGAAAGAAATGGATCCATCAGGCAGACGCATCATGGATTCAGCAAACGCAGGTCCTGTTTGACAAACTTATTGGAGTTCTTTCACGATATAATGAGTGCAGTGGATAGAGGGGAACAGATGGACGTTATTCACTTGGATTTCTAGAAGGTGTTCGATAAAATGCTGCATAGAAGGATTATCCATAAGATACAGTTGCATAGAGAAGGGGGTGATGTACTAGCATGGATAGAGGATTGGTTAACTAATAGAAAGCAGAGAGTTGAGATTATATGGGTGTTACTCTGGTTGGGAATCACTGGTGAGTGGTGTGCTGCAGGGGTCGGTACTGGGCCCACAACTGTTCACGATATACATTAACAATCTGGAAAATGGGACTGAGTGTAGAATATCTAAGTTTGCTAACAATACTAAATTGAATGGAAGAGCGAATAGTGTAAAAGATACAGAGAGTCTGCAGAGAGATATAGATAGGTTAAGTGAGTGGACAAGGGTCTGGCAGATGGAGTACAAAGTTGGTAAATGTGAGGTCATCCACTTTGGACGGAAAACTGAAAGAGCAGATTATTATTTAAATGGTAAAAAATTGCAGCATGCTTGGGAGTGCTTATGCATGAATTACAAAAGGTTGGTTTGCAAGTGCTGCAGGCTATCAAGAAGGCACATGGCATGTTGGCCTTCATTGCTAAAGGGATTGAATTTTAAGAGCAGAGAAGTTATGCTGCAACTGTACGGGATACTGGTGAGGCCACACCTGGAGTACTGCCTGCAATTCTGGTCTCCTTACTTGAGAAAAGATATACTGGCTTTGAAGGCGGGTGCAGAGGAGGTCACCAGGGTGATTCTAGAGATGAGTGGGTTAGACTATGAGAAGAGATTGAGTCACCTGGGACTGTACTCACTGGAATTCAGAAGAATGAGAGATCTTATGGAAACATATATAATTATGAAAGGGATAGTTAAGATAGAGGCAGGAAAGTTGTTTCCACTGGTAGGCTAGACTAGAACTAGGGGACGTAGTCTCAAGATTCAGAGGTGTAGATTTAAGATAGAGATGAGGAGGAACTGTTTTTCCCAGAGAGTGGTGAATCTGTGAAATTCTCTGCCCAATGAAGCAGTGGAGGCTACCTCAGTAAATATATCTAAGACAAGGTTGGATAAATTTTTGCATAGAAGAGGAATTAAGGGTTATGGGGAAAAGGCAGGTAGGTGGAGATAAGTCCATGGCCAGATCAGCCGTGATATTATTGAATGGTGGAGCAGTCTCGACGGGCCAGATGGTCTACTCCTGGCTCCTATTTCATATGTTCTTATATTGGTGAGACCCAATTGGGAGACCACTTTGCCGAGCAACTACGCTCCATCCACCAGCCAATGCGGGATCTCCCAGTGGCCACCTATTTTAGTTCCACTTCCCATTCCCATTCTGATATGTCTATCCATGGCCTCCTCTACTGTCGCGATGAGGCCAAATGCAGGTTGGGGGAACAGCACTTTATATTCTGTCTGGTTAGCCTCCAACCTGATGGCATGAACATCAATTTCTCGAACTTCTGGTAATGCTCCCCCACCACCTTCACCATTCCCTATCCCCTTTTCCCTCTCTCATTTTATCTCCTTGGCTGCCCATCACCTCCTTCTGTCTTGTGGAGCTCCTTCCCCCTTTTCTTTCTTCCATGGCCTTCTGTCCTCTCCTATTAGATTTCCCCCTTCTCCAGCCCTCTATCTCTTCCACCAATCAAATTTCCAGCTCTTTACTTCAGCTATCCCCCTCCCACTTTAAGCTATCACCTTGTATTTCTCCCTCCCCCCCCCCCACCTTTTAACGATCAAGAATGCCTGCTGTGCTATTCCATGCCCTCACTTTGGGAAGGCTGATCACCTAGCTGTATTTCTACTCCCTGAGTATAGGCAGAGACCGAAGACTGCAACACCAGTAGTGAGGACCATAAAGGTATGGACAAGGAGTGCCTACGGGACTGCTTTGAACCGATGGACTGGACTGTATTCAGGGATTTCTCTTCGAACTTGGATGAGTATGCTGCAGTTGTTACTGACTTCATTAAAACCTGTGTGGAATGAGTGTGTGCTGAAGGCTAGATCTGTGGCATTCAAGTCTGGCGACCCAAGCCTGTACCAGAAAGCCAGATTTGATTTGCGAAGGGCTATTTCAAGGGCAAAGAGACAATTTCATATCGATGTGGTTATAAAGAAGACAAGACAGTGGCTATACTTTATTAGGAGTTTGAAGAGATTTGGCATGTCAACAAATACACTCAAAAAACTATTATAGATGTAGAGTGGAGAGCATACTGACAGGCTGCATCACTGTCTGGTATGGGGGGTGGGGCTACTACACAGGACCAACAGAAGCTGCAGAGGGTTGTAAATGTAGTCAGCTCCATCTTGGGTAGTAGCCTACAAAGTACCCAGGACATCTTCAGGGAGCAGTGTCTCAGAAAAGCAGTGTCCATTATTAAGGACCTCCAGCACCCAGGGCATGCCCTTTTTCACTGTTACCATCGGGTAGGAGGTGCAGAAGCCTGAAGGCACACACAGCGATTCAGGAACAGCTTCTTCCCCTCTACCATCCGATTCCTAAATGGACATTGAATCCTTGACACCACCTCTCTTCCTTTAATATACAGTATTTCTGTTTTTTTGCATGTTTTTAAATTATTCAATATATGTATACTGTAATTGATTTACTTGTTTGTTTATTATTATTTTTTTGTCTCTTCTAGATCATGTATTGCATTGAACTACTGCTGCTAAGTTAACAAATTTCACGTCACATGCCGGTGATAATAAACCTGATTCTGATTCTGATACTCCTCATTTTGTTTTTGCCAGTCCTGCTGAAAGGCCTTGGCCTGAAACGTCAACTGTACTCTTTTCCATAGATGCTGCCTGGCCTGCTGGGTTCCTCCAACATCTTGTGTGTGTTCCTGGTATTATATCTAACTATTTTTTCCATTCACCTGATCAGGAGATTTGCTAACAGTGCCCCTAATGCACCACAGAAATTATGATAACAAGGCAACAGCAAACCCTGCTCTAAATGTGTCTTAGATACTCCCCTTAGGCTGTGTGGTTTCAGCACTTCCTACTTGAAATCATTAAGTTACTTTGAGATAACGGTGGACGTAGTTTCTATGTTCCCAGGTTGATCATGGGAATTTTCAATTGTAGCAGGGATTGCTCTGCAGGATTAATCCTTGCCTATTGATTTCAATGAAGGTTATGTGCATTACCCTTCCTGCCAGAAAAACATGATGATTTCAGCATTCAGCTATTCTGTTCCCATACTTGATTAGTTGCGCACACAACATGCAAGATTTTGAATGGGCAGCATCAGTTAAAGATAACATGAACTCCATGCGTTTTCTGGCTGGAGGAGGTACAGGCTGTCAGCTGGAGACAGAAAAGGTATGCCAAAAGGGCAGTGTTACAGTCTTGATGGGGGGATTTCAATATGCAGTTGTATTGGGAAAATCAGGTTGGTGCTGGATCCCAAGAGAAGGAATTTGTAGAATGCCTACAAGATGGCTTTTTAGTGTAGCTTGTGTTTGAGCCCACTAGGAGAAAGACAATTCTGGATTAGGTGTTCTGTTATGGACCAGATTTGATTAGGGAGCTTAAGGTAAAGGAACCCTTAGGTGACAGTGATAATAATATGATAGAACTCACCCTGCAGTTTTAGAGGGAGAAGCTAAAATCAGTTGTATCAGTGTTAACAGTTGAGTAAAGGGAATTACAGAGGCATGAGAGGAGAGCTGGCCAAAGTTGATTGGCAGCAATTTTTGGGAGCAATTCAAAAGGTGTAGGATAGATGTATTCCAAAGAAAAAGTAGTATTCTAAAGGGATGAGGCAACGATAGATGCCTAGGGAAGTAAAAGACAGCTTAAAAGCAAAAGAACGTATATAGAAAAAAATTAGTAGGAAGTTAGAGGATTACGAAGCTTTTAAAAACCAATAGAAGGCAAAGGAAAAAGCAATAAGGAGAGAAAATAAGAAATACAAAAGTAAGCTGGCTAATAATATAAAAGAGGATACAAAAGGTTTTTTCAGATATATAAGAAGTAAAAGAGAGGTGAGAGTGGATATCAGACTGCCGGAAAATGACACTGAAGAGGTAATAATGGGGGACAAAAATAGCAATTGAACTTAAGTATTTTGTGTCAGTCTTCACTGTGGAAGACACAGCAGTAGGTCAGAAATTTGAGTGTGTCAGGGAGCAGAAGTGAGTGTAGTCTCTAAGAACTAGGTACTTGGGAAGCTGAAAGGACTGAAGGTAGATAATCACCTGGACCAGATGGATGACACCCCAGGGTTCTGAAAGAGGTAGCTGAAGAGATTGTGGATGCATTAGTAGTGATCTTTCAAATATTACTAGATCCTGGAATGGTTCTGGAGGACTAGAAAATTGCAAATGTCACTCCACTCTTTTAAGAAGGGAGAGAGACAAAAGAAAGGAAATTATAGACCAGTTAGCTAGCCTAACTTCAGTGTTTTGGAATATGTTGGAGTCCATTATTAAGGATGAGGTTTTGGAGGATTGGAGGTACATGATAAAAGAAAGGCCAAAGTCACTATGGCTTAAGGGGAAATCTTTCTTGACAAATCTGTTGGGATTCTTTGAGGAAATAAGAGGCAGGATAGTCAAATGAGTGTCAGAGGATGTTTAAAATAATATAAAAGAGGATACAAAAGGTTTTTTCAGATATATAAGAAGTAAAAGAGAGGTGAGAGTGGATATCAGACTGCCGGAAAATGTCAAATGAGAAAATCTGCTGATGCTGGAAATTTGAGCAGCACGCACAAAATGCTGGAAGAACTCAGCAGGCCAGACATCATCTATAGAAAAAAGTACAGTCGATGTTTAGGGCTGAAACCCTTCGGCAGGACATCAGAAGGATTTTGGCCTGAAGTGTTGACTGTACTTTTTCCATAGATGCTGCCTGACCTACTGAGTTCCTCCAGCATTTTGTCAGTGGATGTTGTTTTCTTAGATTTTCAGAAGGCCTGGAATAAATTCCTATGTACTTGAATTCTTTGCCACAAGAAGTTAATCAAAGGGTCATTCAATGCTTATCTGCAATTGCATGCTTAGCCTTAGTTACTACATAACTAGAAACATTTCCACCACTCAAATACCAAAAATCTTTTAGAGGAATCATGGCCAATATTCAGATGATCCACCATATCATTAGATGTTTGTAGTCTGCACATGCCAATAGCCATTTAGTAAAGATGGTCATGATACTTAAAGTATCATATTACTCTTGTTGCATGTTCCAGCTAACCAGAAGGGAACAGATGGACTACATATGTGGTAACACCTACAGAAATGATGCTGACCTTCTTGATTCTCCTTGGTCTATATACTCTTCTAATTTACAAGTTGAAGTTGATGCAAACATATCTACTTTGCAGTTACGTCTTTTCAATTTTGAATGCTCAAGTACAGCAACCTTGAAAGAATAGCAAAAGGGTGATAATGCCATATACACACTCTTGATCTGCAGCAACCTTTGATTTTCCGTGGTGGTTGAAGAGCAAAGAATACAAAGGATTGCTGCTAGAAAATGAGGGATTGACCTGCATGATTTTCTATCTGTGAGGATGAAGGTGTGACTTCTCTTTCAGTTCTGGTGTAGTTAAAGTTGTGGTGGGCTGTTTCCTACTCGTGGCCTTGCAGCAAATTGCACCCTGATTCAATGGAAATTTGTAGATCTTGCAGATCGATTGCACACAAAACAGAATGAAATGTACTTTGCTGTCATTCAATTTTGAGCCTACAACAATGAGAGGTGTCTGATGAGATGCTGCAAATTACTTCAATCGGGAAGAAACCAGACAATGTGATCCTTTTATTGTATTGAGATCATAGTTGTGGCTGAAACAGATGCTAGATTTCATTAAGAATGTGCCTTGTTTTCTCCCAACTTTCCCTGGATACCTTTTGTGCAGATACAGTATGATCTACTCAGTGTTTTACTCCTGTCTTACTGTTTTTCCGGCAGGTTTACTGGATAGAAGGAACTATCTCAGGTCATTCAGCAACTGTTGTACCGTGCCCTCCAGAGTTGTGAACCCTCATTCAGTAATGGGACATCAAGTATTTGTAGAACCATGATAACAATCAGTTCAAATTTGACTATTGTCTAGCTTGTTAAATAATTGATGAGCTGTTCAAATGGTGTGGATTGGGTGAGGAGTTGGGTGCTTCCTGTTGTTGAAAGTGTGTCAGTCACACAGAATAAAGAAGATTCTATTGTTTAACTGAATTTCTGTAGGTAATGTATGTCAGATTGGCTTTTATATGCTGATTTATGCTACCATCTTCTTCCTTGTATCAACAGATGTTGACTCTTTGTGGTATATAATGACAAAATAGAAAATCATTTGGTAGAGAGAAATTGGAAAATTGCACCCATTTACTATCTATTGAGGAAACATCAAAATTCTTTATGTGGATGACTGTATTTCCATATGTATACAGAAACTTCTCAGTTTATATATAAGATCTTGAAGAATAGTGAAATAACTATTGAAAAATGTCACACTACCTTTATCATGGAGGAAAAGCAAAGGAGTGCTTGAAACATTTTAACAATGGAGAAATAACAACTGCATAAACATTTACACTGGAGTAATGATACAGGAAATAATGGAAATAACAGTATTATAGATACCTCAGTAAGTGAACTATAATCCAATATAAATTGGTGTTAGGAAGAGGAGTTGGTATTTCTACTCAAAAATCTCAAGGCCAAAATTGAGATGATTGATTCTTAGACCTGTCTGTGACCCAGCTCCTCAAAACTATGCCAGATCCTTGTGTTTACAAGAATATGTGCAGTATTTGTGGCAGTCTTCACTGTTTATTACTAGTATGTTAATAAAGTGGACAATATTTCCAGTAATACAAAGCCTATTAAACATTTTTAGGGTCTGCCTGTACAGGACCTCATTTCAACCCCTGTAAAGAACAGCATGGTGCACCACAAGATAAGAGGAGGTAAGTTTCATCTAAACAGTAGTGCTGGAAATGCTGTTATTTTTTGATATCTTTATTTGTTACCATATACAGTGTACATTACTACATAATGCTGACTTTTAATCTTAAAATTCATTTATCAACTCGGGGAATTTTCATAAATAAAATTACTCAGACCTGTTTGAAATTTTTTTTGGTTTAAGTGTCTTACATACAGATTGTTTCACAATATAAATATATCAAGGTAGTACAAAGGGAAACACAATAACTGAATGCAGAATATATTGCAAATGATATCTGCAAATCTGCAGATGCTGGAAATTCGAGCAACACGCTCAAAATGCTGGGAGAGCTCAGCAGGCCAGCAGCATCTAAGAAAAAAGTACAGTTGACGTTTTGGGCTGAAACCTTTCAGGAATTTGAAGCTCTTTACCACACCAGTGAGACATAGAGGAGCATGTCTTTCTAATGTCAATGATTAGCTCTTTTTTTTGCCCACATGTCAGAATTATGCTGGCTCTGTACCACCTTAATATGTTTTTGTTACTGGGTCTTATCAAGCATTGGAAGATTGACTGTACCCTAATACTTACATTGAAACAATCTCATTGCTTTGCTTAAATTGTGAAATATTGATTAAATGATAAAAATGAGATATCAAAATAGAACTGGGCCATTTGGTCCAACAGGTCCATTGTCGAGTTTATTAGTTCCATAGTAGTCAGTCCAGACAGAACAGGAGTAATAGGCAATGTCAATCTATTCATTAGTGTGGAACACCAACCCCTATAGTGACAATTTAATTATCCAGAGAAAAATCTAACCAAGGATTGGCAGGCTTCTGGGGTAAATATGGTCAGTCATACTGGATCTGCAATATTTTAGTCCAAGATAAACAATTTTTTTTGAAGCTGTATTATCATACTTGATGTACTTTAGTGATAAGATCCAGTTGAAGCAGAAGTTCTGTTGAATGATGTGCTGGATTTGGAGACTCATGGGATGGTGGGTAAGGACAAAAGGAACCTTATTTCTGTTATGATGGCGAAAAGATGGGGTAAGTACAGATGTGCGGGGAAAAAGAGAGAAATGCTGGTGAAAGCAACGTCTATGGTGGTGGAATGGAAATCCCATTCTTGGTTAATTCTGAATTTGACAATTCCAACAAACTCCTGGTTACACCCTGTACAAACAAACTTATCATCCCTAGCTGCATTCTAATTCATACTGTTTCTCAGTATTTGGCAATTGGATACACTATGTCTTTGGACGTGGGGAATCAGCTAATATTTGGATTTGTGGCATTAAAAATGCTACAAAATTAATCGTAATCCAACATAAATTATGATTGCTTTTAAGTATTTATGATTTCAAAGGTTCAGTACTTCATTTATTATCAAAATATGCAACTCCAAAATTCTTCTCGAGATAGCAATGAAACCAAGAAAGAAATGGTCATGAACCCCCAAATACCACCTCTCCGCACAAAAAAAACGAACTAAAACTGAACAAGTACATCGACCCCTAAATCCCCCACCCCTGCACACAAAAAAACAAGAAAGGTTGGGCAAAAAACAGAATACTGAAAAAATCTTAAGACTGAAAAAAGCCCACAATCCAAGTCCACATCCAAACACAGAAAACCTAGACAATATTCTCCCTCGCCGTAGCAGAGCGATCTCATCAGCAATAAAAGGCAGTCTCCCATCTCCACAGCAGAGCGATCTCAATAGCGATAAAAAGGTAGGCTCCAACATTTTCAGAATCAAATTCATGAAAAACAACTGTAAAAGACATAAAAGAAGTGAAAGAAGGTTTCATGATCTATCTAGAGGACATTGACCGAAGGAGCTTTGTATGCAGGTGCCATCTTGACTGGAAGATTTCCATTGCTTTTCATTTAAACAATGCTTCAGTTTTTAATAATCACATCCTTACTTTCAAGCTTGCATTGTTTTTCCTTTTGCTGGTGGAAGCCTTCTTCCTACTATCTCGCAATATATTTTCTCTAATTCTAGCCACCTTGAACATCCTTGATTTTAAATTTTGCACAATTAAAGTCTGACCTTTCAATTATTCAGGCTTTGCTTCCTATACAACTCCATCCTCCCCTTGAGGTCCTTGTGCCCTTATATCTTTGACCAAGATTTTGGTCTTTGCTCAGATTTTCCATTGTTTAAAGCATTATCAACCTTTTATGATAATGTTTCTATGGAGCACCAAATGCTGTCTATAAACGCATGTTAGCTGTTGATTTCCAGGAAGTTGACTCTCCACTTGAACTAAGGATTTCTTATGATTTGAAGGGAATTTCTTGGAGTGTTTTCACAGAGAATTGTGAAACTAATATTCTTCAACTCAGCTGTTAAATAGAATTATTGAATATATTGGAGGTGGAGATTCATCGACCTTAAAGCTATAATAAAGAGTAGTAGCAGTATTGAGACTAAGGATGAATCAGCTTTGAGTTACTTCAGTGTAAATTGCTGATTGTTCCTAGCAGTTGAACTGATGGTTGTATGTGGAATCATACATTCTTAAAGTTGTTAGACTTACACTCAATTATTTTTTGTTCCATTATACCACCCAATTGCTGTGCCACAGAATACCTGATTTATTTTTCTAACTCTAGTGTTTATATAACTTTTAATTAGTGGTAAACTACCACTGGATAGGAGACTGGAAATGCTGGGGCAATTTTAGCTGGAGTGAAGGAGGCTCAGGGGTAATCTTAATTGAGGGCATGATAAAAATTGTGAAGGACTTAGATAAAGTGAATAGATGGTCTTCTCTTCAGAGCTGAGAAGTCTAAAATTAGAGGGCATAGGTTGAAAGTTAGTGGGAAAGATTTAAAGGTGAGCTAAAAGGCAAGTTTTTCCATAAAAAAAGGTGAGTAGATGGAACAAGCTGCCAGATGGTGGAGGTAGGAGACATTAAGTTTACTTGAGCAATAAAATTATTTGTTGTGATTTTTTTTGTGGAATAATAGAACCACATAGCAAGCAGTTGAGAAAATCTAATTTTTTCCATTTATAGTTGAGCTTGTCATAATGATCATTCTTGAACTGTGTAAAATAATGGAGATACCAGTTTGAATATTTATAGATATTGATAGTTGAAGACTTTGATGCACCTTGGTCATTGATTCACTGTTTTGAGTGATTGGCCTATATAATTTGAGTATCAAGTTGCTACTAAACACACACACTTCTTTAAAATTACAAAATAGAATGAGTGTATGAACCAAATAGAGTTTAATTTTTTGCTACAGATTTCAGGATCTACAGTTTTATGTATTGGTGTTTATTTTGTGGGCTTTTTATTACTTTGGATCCCATTATAAAATAAACTGGAAGAGGTCTTTTGGTCAAGTAGCATTTGTGGAGGCAAAGGGATGGTAGATATTTTCAATCAAAACTGTGCATCAGGACTGGAGTATAGTTGCTGCAGGATAAGTAGTTCCCCTTTAGTTTAGAAGATTAGGTCTACTGTATTCCACATTACTATGCTAAGTGTTAATGATCATGTGCAGTAACAATCCTTGGAAACTGGGACAAAGTTTGGACACAACTAGCATTGATAATAATGGCTTTGGTCAGACTGTTGTCGAGTTATACTTGATTTTAAAAAGTGGGTGGCTATTTTTTTTAACATCAGTTGCTTTTCTCCGGAGATAATTCCCACATGATTGAGGCCTCCCTTTAAAAGTAATTTAATGTGATGGAACTGCCTGCCTCAACAACCCACAATTTCAACATCAGTTCTGGAGGAACTCATCATTAGTTGTTCTGGACTAGGCCGGATGTGACTATTAATCATTTCTCTTGTAACTTAATGGAATATATTCATAATATTTGGTTTAAGATGGCGCTACCAAAGACGCGCGACAGTTTACTGATAGTTCAGAAGCAAAGGAATTCGATTAAAATCATTATCAATAACACTTTTTTTAAAAAAAGTAAATTGTGGTAAACTATCACTGCAAACAATGAAGAGGCAAGTGAAGGCGAAGTTAATTTGCGAGATGTGCCTGCTGGTGTGTTGTAAGATTGACGCACTTGGAGTTGGAGCCGTGCTGGTTGGAATGGGCGATTCGGAGGAGAGATGGGGCAAAGGAATTCTGATGCCCGTCTAACTAACCCAGGTGTGAGTGTGAATTGCTCTGAGTACTGAGCCAATACTGGGCTTCTTTGGCAGCGAAATCCAGTTCTGAAGCAAATCGCTTGGCAGTTTGTTCTAGGCCCGGAGAGATTCGCCATGCGGCGAGGCCCAGATACTAATGCATGGTACAATATGCTGTTTGGACAATCTAAATGCCTGCCCAGATAGACTGGAAGGCAGGGTGCCGGGCGAAGTTGGATCACTCTGGGAGCTGAGCCGATTTGGAGAGGTTGAGAACAGCTTTTCTGCTAGTGAACTCAGGCATGAAGCAAATCGCCACTGTAGGGCCATTTCCTAGTGGGAGGTTCGGACAATTTAAATGCCAGCACAGATAGTCTGGGGGCTCCTCTCTCCATGATGCTAAGACTGCAAGACTCCCCCCAGTTGCTGTGCTTCGTGTGTTTTACTTTGCGGTCATTTGTCCTGCTAATATGATGAACTGAATATCAAGGCTTTGAGCCCACTCTGAGCTGCTCCAGGGATTTGGATCTAAGGACTCAACTTGGTTTGGAATGCTGTTGTTGCTCACTTCTATTGTTTGCATGATTTGTTTTGTGTTTTTCTTTGGGGGGTTGGTCTTATTTTTTAAAAATTGGGTTCTTTCAGGTACCTTTCTTTGTGATTGCTTGTATGCAACCAAATCTCACGGTTGTATAATTTATACATTCTTTGATAAATACACTTTGAATAATCACAGTAAATTAGAAATAGCTTTTTTTCCTAATGGGATGGGAAATGTTAGCGTAGCAGTTAGCACAACACTTTACAGTGCCAACAATTGGGGTTGAATAATTGCGGCTGCCTGTAAGGAGTTTGTACGTACTTCCTGTGACCACTTGGCTTTCTTGGGGGCCCTTCAGTACATTCCAAAGGGGTACAGGGTAGGTCTGGATAGGCAGAGCCTTGTGCATGCGAAGTTGTGCTCGAACTTTTTAGGGTTTCTTTTTAAAGAGGTAATCAAAAAAGTAGATGAGGGTAGGGTAGTGGATGTTGTTTGTATGTACTTTATCAAAAGCCTTCAACAAGATCCCACATGGTAGGCTGAACTGGAAGGTTCCATAGCTTGGGCTTTCGGGGAAGCTCACATGATGGGTTTAAAGTGGTTCAAAGGTAGGAAGCAAAAGGTGATAGTTGAAGGTTGTTTCTCGGAAGCCATGTGACTGGTGGTGTGCCACAGGGTTGTGCTGGGACACTTGTTATTTTTTATTTATATAAGTGATTTGGATGTGACTCCACAAGACTTGATCAGTAAGTCTGAAGATGACATGGAGTTAGGTGGCGTTGATGTGAAGAAGTTCATCATGGATTACAAGGGGATTTTGATCAGTTAGAGAAGTTAGTCAATGAGTGGCAAATAGATTTCAGTACACGTAAGCATTTGATGATGCATTTCGAAAGTCAAACCAGTATAAGTCTTGTTCTGTGAATGGTAGGGCACTAGGGAGTGTAATGGAGCAGAAGGACTTAAGAGAAAAAGTACATAGTCTATTTTTTTGAAAGCAGTATCACAGGTGGACAGGGTGGTGAAAAAGGCATGCTGCGATTTAAGCTGCATATTGTTCTGACTGAAATATATTGCTTTACCTAATCCATCATTTGATTCTCTGTTTCTAATAGCATTGTAAGAACCTTCACCAGAGGGATAACAGTGATTCAACGCAGCACCTATTTTCTCAAGGGCAATAACTTTTAGACTGGTCAGTGATACTAAGTCCTCTCAAGAAGACAGACTACTCCCTCATTTAAATAAATTAAATTATCATTTTAAACTTAACACAGCTAGAGGTGACTATTTCTGGATTAGTAGATGTATTTTATAAGCAATGCTTCCTAATGGATAAAATAATAGATTATCCCCTAGACCCATCCTGTTTTCTATGGTTACGGGTAGTGACAAGTTTAGTGCATTTATAGCGAACGCATAACTGTGTACTGGGAGCAGGAAGCCTTAAAAGAAATGAAATAAAACGTGCTTCTTAGTCAAGGTAATCAAAGGACTTGTTACTTTACTTATTCAAATGGCTTATCTGAGAGTTGATAAACATAGAAACATAGAAAATAGGTGCAGGAGTAGGCCATTCGGCCCTTCGAGCCTGCACCGCCATTTATTATGATCATGGCTGATCATCCAACTCAGAACCCCGCCCCAGCCTTCCCTCCATACTCCCTGACCCCCGTAGCCACAAGGGCCGTATCTAACTCCCTCTTAAATATAGCCAATGAACTGGCCTCAACAGTTTCCTGTGGCATCTTAAAGCTTTGCTAGTTTGATGTTCTTTTTGCATTAGGCTAGAGTTTAAAAAGGGCATGGAATAAATTCCACTAGTATTTTTCAAAAAGGATGACATGTTTACCTCCTTTCAAGGATAGGCATACAATTAAAATAGCAAATTGCAATTCATAGGAATGAAAATAATACAGAAATAATATGCTGGTGAAGAAACCAGTTCTAATCATTCAATATTAGTTAGTCTTGCCTGTTAGAATCTGATTCATAATTAATATTTTTGTTAAATAAAGTGTTTATGAAACGTATCACAGGTCTTTGGTCAGAAAGAAGTTGAGGGAGGCAGGTTCCTTTTTCTGAAAGATAATATCACTTTCAAAACTCGGAACAAAGCAATTTAAACATTCAACCTTGATTTCTAAATGGACACCAAAAAAAGCTGAATAATTCTTCATCTTAGACATCCAATTTTGTATCAGATCTTTTAAAATGTTTCATTACGACAAGTTTAAAAAAAGTATTTTAGAATTAGATTTAATTATATTTCTTATAAAGCAATTACCTTTCCAGAGATAACATGAGAAATTCTGCAGGTATACTACTTAAACTAGTCATGATTCTGGGGTTGAGTGAAAACTTGTAACAGAGTTCAGCTGAGCTGCTTAAGTCAATTTGAAGACTCCAGACCATAAGAAATAGGAGCAGAATTAGGCCATTCAGCCCATTGACTCTGCTCCACCATTCAATCATGGCTGATCCATTTTTGCCCTCCTCAGCCCCATTCCCCAGCTTTGTCCCCATAACCTTTGATGCCATGTCAAATTGAGCACACTATCTAACCCTTTCAGTGCCTGGCAGGTTTCATTGAGATCCCTCTGCATTCTTCTAAATTCCAGTGAGTACAGGCCCAAAGCTGCCAAATGCTCCTTGTAAGTTAACCTCTTAATTCCTGGAATTATCCTTGTGAACCTCCCCTGGACGCTCTCCAATGACAACCTATCCTTCCTGAGATGTGGGGCCCAAAACTGTTGACAATACTTCAAGTCTAGCCTGACTGGTGTCTTATAAAGCCTCAGCATTGTCTCCTTGCTTATATATTCTATTTCTCCTGAAATAAATGCCAACATTCCATTTGCTGCCTTTACCACAGACTCAACCTGTAAATTAACCTTCTGGGAGTCTTGCACAAGGACTCCCAAGTCCCTCTGCACCTCTGATGGTTGAACCTTCTGCCATTTAGGAAATAGTCCGCACTATTGTTCCTTTTACCAAAATGCATTATTATACATTTCCCAACACTGTATTCCATCTGCCACTTGTTTGCCCATTCCTCCAATCTGTCTAAGTCCTGCGGCAATTGCTTTGCTTCCTCAGCACTACCTACCCCTCCATCTATCTACATATTGTCCGCAAACTCTGCTACAAAGCCATCAATTCCATTATCCAAAATCATTGACAATGTGAAAAATAGTGGTCCCAATACTGACCTGAGGAATACTGGTAAATAGATTTGGAAAGATTTAGCTACCTCTAAGCCTTTAAAATGCATCGTCAACGAGAAAAAATGTGTCACTTTAAACATGCATAAACAGTGAACATTCCTTTGATTAAATTATAATGTTTCAATTTATATAGACATGTGGGTGACCTAGGAAACATTGAAGCTGATGGAAGTGGCATAGCCCGCTTTGAACTGGAAGACCGGCTGCTTCGCCTGGCAGGAAAGCATTCAATTATTGGACGTAGTATAGTGGTAAGTGTTAAAATTGTACTGCCAAGCAAAATAGCAAATAGAGTTAATAGTGGAGAAAATAATTTTGAATTATTTTGATTTTGAATTAATTCAACCAAAATGTATCAAAAACAGTTGAATTTTCTAAATTAGAATCATGTTTCAATTCCTTTCTTCATTTGAATTAACAAAAAACAAAAAAATAGCTGTTCACGGAGTACAAGACCATGAAAGTAACTTTGGCCTACTGAAACACAATGAATTCTGTAAACAAATTGGAAAGAGCAGGTAAAAGCAATAAAGGTGGTACATTTTCAGAATACCTTTTGATAAAGTTCTACTTTGAAGACTTGAAAATTCTTGCAAAGCTGTCTACTTATGAACCAAGTAGCAGATTGAACTGAAAAATTATGACAGAAGGAGGGGAGGAGTAAAAGTCAGAGATTACTCCCAATTTACAGACAATGGGAAATAGCAAGCTGAAGTGGCTTCAATTTCAGTATAAAAGGTGTTGATTTCCAACAGGAAGGTGAGCTGACAAAAGGAAAATTAAGTTCATCATTTTGGCATAAACTTTAATTCTTAAAAACTTAGTAAGCTAAATGGAGCAGAAACCAAACAAATCTGGCATAGATTTCTAAGATACTAAAAATATCTAAATGGGTTGAGAAGACCATAGAAGAGCAAGAAAATAGTAGTAGGCTTTACTTATAAAGGAGTACAATTTTTAAGTTAATTTGAGTTAATTAAAATATTTTAACAATTACAGGAACGCAGCTATGAGAATGACTTGTTCCAGGACTTCTAAGAAAATGTGATTACTTTATGGAATTTCTTTGAAATTTTACTTGAAAACAAAAACAGTTGTCATTTCTGGCCTAGTGCAGAATGGGGATGTGTAAAAGTAGAAACTTAAAAAGTGGATGTCAAGTTTTTCTGCAGAGTGTTGAGAATATGGAGAGGTTGAAACAGGTCATCCCAATTAGTGCAATTATAAAACTTGAGTACAGGTCGTTTGGGTGAGATTGTTTCAATATCACACAAAACTTGAGGTAAGCAGTAATGTATTGTTCATATCTTGATTTACTGAAGAACCACATCTCCGGAGTTAAAGAATGTGATAAACAGCAGATATGCAAAATTCATGTTAGAGAGAATGGCAGTGTGTACAAAAAGCACGTTTTACTCTTTTGTTTAAGATATAGTACAGTAACAGGTCCTTCTGGCCCAAAGAGCCTACAGTGCCCAATTACACCCATGTGTCCAATTAACCTACTAACCCATATGTGAGGGGAAACTGGAGCTCCCAGAGCAAATCCACATGGTCATGGGGAGAATGTACAAACCCCTTACAGACAGCAGTGCAGTTGAGCCCAAGTTGCTGGCACTGTAATAGTGTTAACGCTAACTGCTGCACTACCATCCCATCTTCCAGCATTTTGTGTGGGTTGCTCAGTTCCTCCATCAGTTTCTGTGGGTTTCTCAGGAATTCCAACAGCTACAGAATCTGTTGTGTTTTGGATGTAATGAAATTGATTAGTTAAGGAACACAATTTGTATAATGTGGGCCAAAATGTTACAGTGTATTTTCAGTTGAGTTGTTTTGGAAAATGACAAACAAAATAAATGTCCTAGGAAGAAAACTGCTTACATGTAAATTCTCAACTATAAATCAAGCACCATTTTTCCTTAAGAACCCAGGCTGCTAGGTTCAGCATGGGAGATCAGTGGAAAATGATAAACAATCACTTTTGATAATTGTGCAACCATACTCGATTAAGTAACAGCACCTTTTAGATTAACAAAATAAACTTACAGCTGTTAAAAGCTCCTTTTTTTTTGAAAATCTTGCAGAAAAACTAACTTGGTTGTTAGTCTGAAACTCCAGCTCTCGACCCTTATTGCCATTTGCACAATATTTTTATAACGTGACTATGATGCATGATTTCTTAGGAATGCAACCATCACATTACCAAACTCCCTGTACCATTTAAAGACAGGAAACACTGAAGAGTGAATTGTAAAGATAGATCTCAAAACATTTTAAAGGTAACAAATTGTGATTTATTATTTATTGATTTCTTTTTAGATGTAGCACAGGGATATCTTAAAAGAAGTTAATTAAAATTGCAGTACAAGAGGAGTTTTTGAATTTTGAGTTTTATAGAACATAGAATAGTACAGCACAGTACAGGCCCTTCGGCCCACAATGTTGTGCTGACCCCTAAACCCTGCCTCCCATATAAGCCCCCACCTTAAATTCCTCCATATAGTAGTATCTTAAACTTCACTAGTGTATCTGCCTCCACCACTGACTCAGGCAGTGCATTCCATGCACCAACTACTCTCTGAGTAAAAAACCTTCCTCTAATATCTCCCTTGAACTTCCCACCCTTTACCTTAAAGCCATGTCCTCTTGTATTGAGCAGCGGTGCCCTGGGGAAGAGACGCTGGCTATCCACTCTATCTATTCCTCTTATTATCTTGTACACTTCTATCATGTCTTCTCTCATCCTCCTTCTCTCCAAAGAGTAAAGCCCTAGCTCCCTTAATCTCTGATCATAATCCATACTCTCTAAACCAGGCAGCATCCTGGTAAATCTCCTCTGTACCCTTTCCAATGCTTCCACATCCTTCCTATAGAGAGGCGGCCAGAACTGGACACAGTACACCAAGTGTGGCCTAACCAGAGTTTTATAGAGCTGCATCATTACATTGCGACTCTTAAACTCTATCCCTCGACTTATGAAAGCTAACACCCCATGAGCTTTCTTAACTACCCTATCCACCTGTGAGGCAACTTTCCTCCACACTACCAAGTATCCTGCCATTTACTTTATACTCTGCCTTGGAGTTTGTCCTTCCAAAGTGTACCACCTCACACTTCTCTGGGTTGAACTTCATCTGCCATTTCTCAGCCCACCTCTGCATCCTGTCAATGTCTCTCTGCAATCTTTGACAATCCTCTACATTATCTACAACACCACCAACCTTTGTGTTGTCTGCAAACTTGCTAACCCACCCTTCTACCCCCACATCCAGGTTGTTAATAAAAACCACGAAAAGTAGAGATCCCAGAACAGATCCTTGTGGGACACCACTAATCACAATTCTCCAATCTGAATGTACTCCCTCCACCACGACCCTCTGCCTTCTGCAGGCAAGCCAATTCTGAATCCACCTGGCCGAACTTCCCTGGATCCCATGCCTTCTAACTTCCTGAATAAGCCTACCGTGTGGAACCTTGTCAAATGCTTTACTAAAATCCATGCAGATCACATCCACTGCACAACCCTCATCTATATGCCTGGTCACCTCCTCAAAGAACTCTATCGGACTTGTTAGACACAAGCTGCCTTTCACAAAGCCATGCTGACTGTTCCTGATCAGACCATGATTCTCTAAATGCCCAGAGATCCTACCTCTAAGAATCTTTTCCAACAGCTTTCCCACCACAGACGTAAGGCTCACTGGTCTATAATTACCCAGATTATCCCTACTACCTTTTTTGAACAAGGGGACAACATTCGCCCCCCTCCAGTCCTCCAGTACCATTCCTGTGGACAACGAGGACATGAAGATCCTAGCCAAAGGCTCAGCAATCTGTTCCCTCACCTCGTGGAGCAGCCTGGGGAATATTCCGTCAGGCCCCGGGGACTTATCCGTCCAAATGTATTTTAACAACTCCAACACCTCCTCTCCCTTAATATCAACGTGCTTCAGAATATCAACCTCACTCATATTGTCCTCACCATCATCAAGTTCCCTCTCATTGGTGAACACTGAAGAGAAGTATTCATTGAGGACCTTGCTCACTTCCACAGCCTCCAGGCACATCTTCCCACCTTTATCTCTAATCGGTCCTACCTTCACTCCTGTCATCCTTTTTTTCTTCACATAATTGAAGAATGCCTTGGGGTTTTCCTTTACCCTACTCGCCAAGGCCTTCTCATGCCCCCTTCTTGCTCTTCTCAGACCCTTCTTGAGCTCCTTTCTTGCTTCCCTATATTCCTCAATAGACCCATCTGATCCTTGCTTCCTAAACCACATGTATGCTGCCTTCTTCCACCTGACTAGATTCTCCACCTCACTTGTCACCCATGGTTCCTTCACCCTACCATTCTTTATCTTCCTCACCGGGACAAATTTATCCCTAACATCCTGCAAGGTTAACTTGAATGTGAACTATTTGAAGAGTTCTTTAACATCTTAAAAACAACATGTAAGAAATTCAGTCTCATAGTGGTAATTTATAGCAGCATACTACTGAAGAATGATCGTTACCAGGATACTAGTGGAGTATGTGCGTGTCAAGTTGAGGTAACCCAAATAACATGGCTCCGTGTCCTTTAGCTGCTTAGATTAACGTTGTGGGTTGACAAGAACTTGCTTACTGAGGTGCCTCCCTCAATTTTCCTTGTGAAGGTGAAGTAGGATTATGTGTTTATTAACGTTGAGGTTATGATGGGGCAGTATATGACTCCATATTCAGTCTTCTGCTCATTTGGGTTACTATGGGAAAATTGTGCAAAATATGTCAGTATTTGGTATTTTACTGCTTGTGGATAAAGAACTTCAGAAAGTGCCATACTTACACAATCTTAACAACAGCCAGCACAAATTACAGGAGAACTAACACACTGGAAGTTGATTTAAAAAAAAATAACACCGACTGAACACTGTCTGTTCTTTGAGTTAGTTTGTGGAAGGTTACCAAGAGCACTGAGCCGGTCTCTTTCAGCACTGAATCAATTCTTTTTTCCTGATCAAATCACTCCTATTCAACTATCCCAGAAATGCATCTTAATTTATAATTTTTGTTGTAATCCTATATGCTGTATCTGTGCAAAGTCTTCCCTGAGTTGAATGAAGTCTTGACTATTTACTTATGAAATAAACTGATAAATCTTTTCCCTTGCTTAAGGTTCACGAGAATGAAGATGACCTGGGCAAAGGTGGTGATTCAGAGAGTCTTGAAACAGGAAACCAAGGAGCAGGTTTAGCTTGGGGTATAATTGGAATAGATGAAGACCCCAAATAAATATGTAGCAGAAATTCTAATTTGAGACACTACGGCTGTTATCACTTTTCTTAAACTGCAGTCCTTATTACTGCACAGCATTTGATTCAAAATTATATACAGATGCTGTAAATACAGATTGTGTATAGTAACATTCATATAACTGTGCACTGCTGGAAACTTCATCCAGGCCTATTTTAAAGGCAGTGTTCTTCAAAGGAAAATTGGGATGCATTTTAGTTCTTTCCTTTAAGTATGAATACTGACATCAAATGAATTGTATGTTACTAAGCCCAGCAAACTGAATTCACATGACAATGCTAGACTAGGCTAACCTAGTTTAATAACAATTTTATAGGTAATTAATTTCTGTACAGCATCAGAATAACTGACCTTCAAGTCAGTAGCATTTGTTTCATTGCTTGTTCAAATTAATCAATTACTTCTAATTTTAAAAGGGGCAAATGTAGGGATACTCCATATTCTATTTAGGAAGATAAAATAGTTAATTTTAATTTCTTAAACTAAAATATATACCTAGCATTTAACAGTTTTTGAAATTGTCAAACTTTTTTATGCATCTGATTCTATTTGCAAGTCTGTCATTTCTCTAAAGTGGCCAGAATAAAGGTCTTCACTGCATTCACCTGTATGGTTGCAACTTTGTCCAGTAACATTCACCAAAAAAATTTGGGGCGAAGTCAGAAGAATAATTGACCCACGTTTCAATGAGTTCCGGATCATCATACCAAGACTATGATAAAAGTACAGTTTAATTTTCTATGCTTTAGAAATGCTGCGGTTTTGTTTAGTTTTAAAACTTCAAGATGGCAAACTTCTGTCAGTAATGAAGGACTGGAGAAATAGTATCAGCTCCCAAAATCCATGCTGGTTTTTTAATTGGTTATTATTGCTGCTTGCTGGAGGTTTTAATTAGTAGTTGTGCAACAGAAATGCTGCTTATTATGCCTTATCCCTCTGACATTTTCCCTTCTCTTGCACTTTAAATCAAAAGCCAGTTCATTACAAGACACAAATGTTATGTGATACATACTCAATGGTGTAGATTTGAATACTGATGATCCCAATAGAAAATTGAGATGAATATTCACGGTTTAGATTTTGGAAACTCGTAATTTCAGAATAGAGGTCTACTGAGCAAATGGATTTCCTATTAAATAAATGTAAAATGATGTTTAGTTGGAAAAATACCACAATGTTTCAATATTATGAAGCATACAAGTTTTGGCAAGGAAATTAGATGTACTCAAGTCACTAACAGCAGCATAGGAAGAAGATTATGTAAAAAAAAGCTAGCCAAGCTGTAAGTTCACGTTGAGTAATAGATACTTAAAGCAGAATGGTCACAGTTTGAACTCTTTACACAGTTCTGGCTTACAGATTTCAAGAAAGCTTTTGGAAGTAATGAGAATTTTAATCTTAATACATGAAGTACCAAAGCTGATATCAGAAGATAGCATGTACTTTGTCAGTACTAACAGAGTAACCATATCAAGGTACTGCAAAAAAGCATGGTGTTGACAGGATATTACCACTTGTGAGCAAATTTAAATCACCAGATCACACATGTAAAATAAGCACAAATGAGTCAACAGATTGCAGAATGTTAAAGTTTAAAGTGTGTGTGTATGTGTGTGTGTGTGTGTGTGAGAGAGAGAGAGAGAGAGAGACCATATACAACCCCGAGATGTTTTCTTGCATGCATACTCAATAAATCCAATAACTGTAATAGAATCAATGAAAGACCATACCCAACAGGGTGGTCAAACAGTGTGCAAAAAAACTGCAAATACAAAATATAAAAAAAGTAATAAATAGCAAAAGAGTTTTTGAAAGTGAGTCCATAGGTTGTGGAAATGGTTCAGTGTTGGGTCAAGTTAAGTTATTGCCTCTGGTTCAAGAGCCTGATGGTTGAATGGTAATAACCATTCTTGAACCTGATGGCGGTGAGTTCTGGTGCTCCTGTATCTTGCTCCTGATGGCAGCAGCGAGAAGAGAGCATGACCTTGGTGGTGGGGCCCCTAATGATGGATGCTGCCTTCCTGGGATGCTTTGTGTAGATGTGCTCAATAGTGGGAGGGTTTTGCCCATGATAGACTGGGCTGTATCCATTACCTTTTGTAGGGTTTTCTGTTCAAAGGCATTGTTGTTTCCATTCCAGGCTGTGATGCTGCTAATCAATATACTCTCCACGACACATCTATAGAATTTTGTCAGAGTTTCAGATGACATGCTGAATCTTCGCAAACTCCTCAGGAAGTAGAGACGCTGCTATGCTTTCTTCATAATTGCACTTACATGCCAGGCCCAGGACAGATCCTCTGAAAAGATAACACTGAGGAATTTAAAGTTGCTGACCCTCAAGTCAATCAGCTCCTTGGTTTTGCTGACATTGAGTAAATGTTGTTGTTGGATTTACTCAGCCAGATTTTTGATCTCCTTCCTTTATGCTGATTCGTCAAATTTGATTTAGCCAATAACAGTGGTGTCATCAGCAAACTTAAATCTGAGATTTGCTTAGCCACAGTCATAAGTGTAGAGCAAGTAGATGGGCGGGGGGGGGTTGCCTAAGTACGCAGCCTTGTGGTGTACCTGTGCTGCTGGAGATTGTGGAGATGTTGTTGCCAATCCAAACTGACTGGGGTCTGCAAGTTAGGAAATTGAGGATCCAATTGCACATGGAGGTATTGAGCCAAGGTCTTGAAGCTTATTGATTAGTTTTGAGAGTGTGATAATATTGAATGCCAAGCTATAGGTGATAAGGAGCATCCTGATGTATTCATCTTTGCTGTCTAGATGTTCTAGGGTTGAGTGAAGAGGCAATGAAATGGCACCTGTTGTGCCAGTAGGCAAATTGGAGCGGACCCAAGACGATTCTCAGGCAGGAATTGATATGTTTCATCACCTCCGCTCAAAACACTTCACCACTGTGGATGTAAGTGCTACTGAAAAATAGTCATTGAGACAGGTTACCACGTTCTTCTTAGGCACTGGAATAATTGAAACAGGTGGGTACCTCAAGACTGTTGAAGCAAGAGGTTAAAGACCTCAGTGAACATTCCAGCTAGTTCTTTAGTATTTGACCAGATATACCATCTGGGCCGGAAGTTTTCCTTCCGAAGAATGCTCTCAAGTCAGCCTTCAGCTGAAACTGATAGGAATGTGAAAGGGGTGGGGGAAGATAGAGCAGAAAAAGCAGTGTGGAATAATTTATCTGAAAGCTATGTGAGCAGTGTATAGTCCACCTACCACCTTACACAAGACAACCAATAAAGCTATTCAGTCACTTCCAATGTAGCAAAGGCCACTCACGTAGAACAGTACATGCCCCAAGATGTGCAGACCTTTTAACCTATTCCAAGATCAATCTAACCCTTCCCTCTCACATAGACCTCCATTTTGCTTTCATACATGTGCCTATGTAAGAGACTCTTAACTGTCCCTCATGTAGCTGCCTCTACCATCATCCTTAACAATGTTCCATGCATTTAACGCTGTAAAAACCCTCTCTGACAACCCCCCTGCATTTTCCTCCATTCACCTTTAAAGTATATACAGTTGTAACAGACCTTGTCTCCTCTCATTCTCCTTTGCTCCAAAGAGAAAAGCCCTAGCTCACTCAAGCTTTCCTCATAATACATGCTCTCCAATCGAGGATTCCTGGTAAATCTCTGCTGCACTTTCTCTAAAGTTTCCACATACCTCCTGTAATGAGGTGATCAGAACTGAATACTATTCTAAGTGTGGTCAAACCAGAGTTTAATAAAGCTGCAAAGTTTCCTTGCGGGTCTTGAACTCAACCTCCCCAACTACTGAAGGTCAACACGTTGCCAAAACACCCAATAAAAGGTACCGTGGTGGGACAGCACTACTACAGCTTGGAGTGTTACAAAATTCAGAGTTCAATTCCAGTGCCGTTCTGTAAGGTGTCCCTGCATATCCTACCTGTGGAATGCATGGGTTTTCTCTGGGTCCTCCTGTTTACTTCCACTGCCCAAAGATGTATCGCGTTGGTTAACTTGTCATTGTAAATTGTCCCATGATTAGGTTAGGGTTTGTTAGGGTTGCTAGGGCAACATGGCTCGAACAGCCTACTCCGCGCTATATCTTTAAAAGTAAAAACTATACGCCTTCTTAATCTCCCTATTAGATGTGCAGAAACTGACGGATTTATGGATGTGGACCCCAAGATCTCTCTGTTCCTCTACCCTGCTAACAATCCTATACTCTGCCTTCAAATTTGTCCTTCCAAAGTGTATTACTTTAAACTTCTCTGCAGTGAACTCCATCTGCTACTTCTCAGCCCAGCTCTACACAATTCGTTTTCTTGTAACGTACATCTTTCTACGCTATCCAGAACACAACCTTAGAGTCACCTGCAAACTTACCAACCCACCCTTCCACTTCTCATCCAAGTCAATTATAAAAATCTCAGTAGATGTCAAAGAACAGATCCTGCAGAAACACCACACTCACCAACCTCCAGACAGAATATACACCATAAACTATCACCTTCTGCCTTCAGACACACACCTCCATCTATTTGTTTTGTCACTTCTTCAAAGAATTCAATCAGGCCGGTGAGCCACAACCTGCCTCTTGAAAAGCTATGCTGACTGTCCCTAACTCAGACTCAGCTCCTTCAAATGCTTTTAAGTACCATCTCCAATAGTTTGCTCAGTATTAATGCAAGACTCACTGGTCTATCATTCCCAGATTTACTTCTATTAACCTTTCTCGAACAAAGGAATAGCATTTGCCACTCTTCAATCTTCAGTTGCTACTCCTGTGGCCATTAAGGATGGAAGGACCAACAGATGTGGCAACTTCTGCCTATCCTAATTAGGATTTCTATCCTAATTTCAGCAGGTACTCTTTGACATAATGGTAGCTTAATAATTGGGGCAATGCTATTACAGCTTGGGGTGTCAGAGTTCAGAGTTCAATCTGGACATTCTTTGTAAGGAGTCTCTGTATGTCATCTCTACAGATAGGTTTTCTACAGATCCTATGGTTTCCTCCTATAGTCCAAAGACATATCTGACAGGTTAACAAGTCATTGTAATATGTCCCGTGATTAGGTTAGGGTTAAATCGGGGTTGTCAGGAGTTGCTCTGTGGTGTGGCTCCCAGGACTGGAAGGGCCTATTCCATGCTGTATAAAAATAAAATTAGTATTGACATTTTCCAGCATATTCACCTGTTTTACAGTGACCTCACATTTGTCAATGTGCCTCTTACTGAGAAATACTGAAACAAACGATTCATTAAGGACCTCCCTTATCTTTCAACTCAAGGTACATTTCTCTTGTCAGCTATGGTTCCCTCACTCTACCCGAATGGGACAAACTTATCCAGAACCCCTGGCAAGTGCTTCCTAAACAATCTCCACATTTCCCTGAGAACATCTGCACCCAATTTATGCCCCAAGTTCCTGCCTTATAAATCAGCTTCCCCTGTTATACTTTACCATACCATCTGCTGCTTTTCCTGTCCAAGGCTATGGTAAAGGTCAGTTGTGGTCACTGCCTCTAAAATGCTCTCTCTCCAAGAGATGTGTCACCTGACCAGGTTCATTGCCGAGTACTCAATCCAATATGGCATCTCTTCTAGTCTGCCTGTCTACATATTGTCAGGAATACTTCTTGGATACACCTAACAATTTCTGCCCTATCTAAACCGTTTGAAATAAGGGGGTGTCAATCACTATTACCCAAGTTAAAGCCAACCACTCATTCATGACAATCATTACTTTTGCACCTTTCCAAAATTATCTACCAGCCTTCTGCTTGGTGTCTCTGTTCCTATAGTGGGTAAGAGAACACTACAATCCCTACATGACATCCACCCCCTCTGCAGCTCTGACACTATCCCTGATTAGCAATGCCACCTCTTTTACCTCCATTTCTGTCTCTTTTGAAAGATGTGAGCCCTGGAATGCCATTCACACTCTTGTGACAGACGTCTCAGTAACAACTACACTGTAATTTGATGATTTAATCCATGCTCTGAACTCATCACCCTTGTTCATGATCCCTCTCGCATTAGACGTATTTCAACCCATCCTGTTGACTGCGTTCATGCCCTATCCACAGCGCATTTTTCCTTGCAGTCTCTGTAGGTTGCATCTACCTTTACACCAACTGCTCCGTCCTCTGACCTATCATTCTGAGGGTTTAAATTAAGTTGGTAGGGGGTGGGAATCAAAGTTCTAGCAACCCTGCCCATAAGGATATTGCCCCTCACCCTCAAGTTCAGGTGTAACCAGACCCTTAAAAAAAATAGCTCATACCTTCAGAAACAAAGGTTCTGAACTTAAAGAGGGGTAACTTTGAAGGTATGAGACGTGAATTAGCTAAGATAGACTGGCAAATGACACTTAAAGGATTGACGGTGGATATGCAATGGCAAGCATTTAAAGGTTGCATGGATGAACTACAACCAGTTTGGCAAAAGAATAAATCAAGGAAGGTAGTGCACCCGTGGCTGACAAGAGAAATTAGGGATAGTATCAATTCCAAAGAAGAAGCATACAAATTAGCCAGAAATTGGATTGGAGGGTGGCCAATTTTTAAAAAAGGAGGGAGAGAGAAACCGGGGAATTATAGACCGGTTAGCCTAACGTCGGTGGTGGGGAAACTGCTGGAGTCAGTTATCAAGGATGTGATAACAGCACATTTGGAAAGCAGAGAAATGATCGGACAAAGTCAGCATGGATTTGTGAAAGGAAAATCCTGTCTGACGAATCTCATAGAATTTTTTGAGGATGTAACTAGTAGAGTGGATAGGGGAGAACCAGTGGATGTGGTATATTTGGATTTTCAAAAGGCTTTTGACAAGGTCCCACACAGGAGATTAGTGTGCAAACTTAAAGCACACGGTATTGGGGGTAAGGTATTGGTGTGGGTGGAGAATTGGTTAGCAGACAGGAAGCAAAGAGTGGGAATAAACGGGACCTTTTCAGAATGGCAGGCGGTGACTAGTGGGGTACCGCAAGGCTCAGTGCTGGGACCCCAGTTGTTTACAATATATATTAATGACTTG
This sequence comes from Mobula hypostoma, assembly GCF_963921235.1. Classification (NCBI taxonomy): domain Eukaryota; kingdom Metazoa; phylum Chordata; class Chondrichthyes; order Myliobatiformes; family Myliobatidae; genus Mobula; species Mobula hypostoma. Next base: position 68,651,616 of record NC_086102.1, on the reverse strand, counting down.
GATGAGGGAATTAAATGCAGCATCTCCAAGTTTGCGGATGACACGAAGCTGGGTGGCAGTGTTAGCTGTGAGGAGGATGCAGGGTGACTTGGATAGGTTGGGTGAGTGGGCAAACTCATGGCAGATGCAATTTAATGTGGATAAATGTGAAGTTATCCACTTTGGTGGCAAAAATAGGAAAACAGATTATTATCTGAATGGTGGCCGATTAGGAAAAGGGGAGGTGCAACGAGACCTGGGTGTCATTATACACCAGTCATTGAAAGTGGGCATGCAGGTACAGCAGGCGATGATAAAGGCAAATGGTATGCTGGCATTTATAGTGAGAGGATTCGAGTACAGGAGCAGGGAGGTACTACTGCAGTTGTACAAGGCCTTGGTGAGACCACACTTGGAGTATTGTGTGCAGTTTTGGTCCCCTAATCTGAGGAAAGACATCTTTGCCATAGAGGGAGTACAAAGAAGGTTCACCAGATTGATTCCTGGGATGGCAGGACTTTCATATGAAGAAAGACTGGATGAACTGGGCTTGTACTCGTTGGAATTTAGGAGATTGAGGGGGGATCTGATTGAAACGTATAAGATCCTAAAGGGATTGGACAGGCTAGATGCAGGAAGATTGTTCCCGATGTTGGGGAAGTCCAGAACGAGGGGTCACAGTTTGAGGAGAGAGGGGAAGCCTTTTAGGACCGAGATTAGGAAAAACTTCTTCACACAGAGAGTGGTGAATCTGTGGAATTCTCTGCCACAGCAAACTGTTGAGGCCAGTTCATTGGCTATGTTTAAGAGGGAGTTAGATATGGCCCTTGTGGCTACAGGGGTCAGGGGGTATGGAGGGAAGGCTGGGGCGGGGTTCTGAGTTGGATGATCAGCCATGATCATAATAAATGGCGGTGCAGCTCGAAGGGCCGAATGGCCTACTCCTGCACCTATTTTCTATGTTTCTATGTTTTCCACATAAAAAACCCTCCCTACACTAATTCTTCAACCACATCATCCTATTCTTAACCCTTACTCATGCATGGGACAAGCAGTAATCCAGATCTTGAGATCTTGCCTTTCAGCTCCCCATATTCTCACTTCAGGACCTCATGCCTTTCCATACCCATGTCATTGGTACCAATATGTACAAGGACTTTTCGCCACCCCTCTTAAGAATGATTTCGACCCAATCTGAGGTATCCCTGATCTTCCCACGAGGGGCGCAATATACTATCCGGGAGTCTCATTCACATCCACAGAATCTCTTGTCTGTTGCCCTATTGAATCACCTATCATCACCACCACTCTCCTCTTCTCCCCCCTTCCCTTCTGAGTAGAGCCAGACTGTGTTGAAGTCACGTTCGCTGCAGATTTTCCCTCGTCGCCCCTCCCCCAAAGCAGTTTACTTGTTACTGGGGATAACAGCACTCTGAACTGTCTGCCTATTCTTTTTCCCTCTCCCGTGTCCCCTGCCTCGTGTAACTTGTGCGTGACTGCCTCTCTGTAGCTCCTGTCAACTCATTCTCCCAAACGATCTGTAGGCTCCAGTTCCCTAACGCTGTCAGCAAGGGCCCGCTGCCACATGTACTCGCAAATGTGGTCACCGGGGACACTAAAGGTCTCCCAGACTTTCCACATCGTGCAAGTGCACACCACTGCCTTGAGAACCATTTTCACTGCTCTACCGATACAGTAACATTCAGATTATTCCAAAATCCATTAAGCACAAGATGTTTTTGAAGCATTGAAAGTAATAAAGTTAACAGCAGTCAATGTGTTCATAACGAAAACTCCTATAACGCTAAGCAAATCACCTGCATTAAGTGATCAACAAAGAAATTGAGCACAATACTCCAGCTCAGGCTAAGTCAGGATTTCATACAGGTTCAGCATGATCCCCTGCTTTTATTTACGGTACCTCCAGAGTTAGCCTGAACTTAAGTATTGTGCCAAATTGTCCCTTTATAGCAAGGGTATGGGGGAGATATTTATGTCATTTGTTTATGGGATGAGATCCATAAAGATGGATTGAAAAAGCTAACAGGAATTCTGCAGATGCTGGAAATTCAAGCAACATACATCAAAGTTGCTGGTGAACGCAGCAGGCCAGGCAGCATCTATAGGAAGAGGTGCAGTCGACGTTTCAGGCCGAGACCCCTCGTCAGGACTAACTGAAGGAAGAGTGAGTAAGGGATTTGAAAGTTGGAGGGGGAGGGGGAGATCCAAAATGATAGGAGAAGACAGGAGGGGGAGGGATAGAGCCGAGAGCTGGACAGGTGATAGGCAAAAGGGGATACGAGAGGATCATGGGGCAGGAGGGTCCGGGAAGAAAGAAAAGGGGGGGGTGACCCAGAGGATGGGCAAGAGGTATATTCAGAGGGACAGAGGGAGAAAAAGGAGAGTGAGAGAAAGAATGTGTGCATAAAAATAAGTAACAGATGGGGTACGAGGGGGAGGTGGGGCCTTAGCGGAAGTTAGAGAAGTCGATGTTCATGCCATCAGGTTGGAGGCTACCCAGACGGAATATAAGGTGTTGTTCCTCCAACCTGAGTGTGGCTTCATCTTTACAGTAGAGGAGGCCGTGGATAGACATATCAGAATGGGAATGGGATGTGGAATTAAAATGTGTGGCCACTGGGAGATCCTGCTTTCTCTGGCGGACAGAGCATAGATGTTCAGCAAAGCGGTCTCCCAGTCTGCGTCGGGTCTCACCAATATATAAAAGGCCACATAGGGAGCACCGGACGCAGTATATCACCCCAGTCGACTCACAGGTGAAGTGATGCCTCACCTGGAAGGACTGTTTGGGGCCCTGAATGGTGGTAAGGGAGGAAGTGTAAGGGCATGTGTAGCACTTGTTCCGCTTACACGGATAAGTGCCAGGAGGGAGATCAGTGGGGAGGGATGGGGGGGACGAATGGACAAGGGAGTTGTGTAGGGAGCGATCCCTGCGGAATGCAGAGGGGGGGGGAGGGAAAGATGTGCTTAGTGGTGGGATCCCGTTGGAGGTGGCGGAAGTTACGGAGAATAATATGTTGGACCCGGAGGCTGGTGGGGTGGTAGGTGAGGACCAGGGGAACCCTATTCCTAGTGGGGTGGTGGGAGGATGGAGTGAGAGCAGATGTACGTGAAATGGGGGAGATACGTTTAAGAGCAGAGTTGATAGTGGAGGAAGGGAAGCCCCTTTCTTTAAAAAAAGACATCTCCCTCGTCCTAGAATGAAAAGCCTCATCCTGAGAGCAGATGCGGCGGAGACGGAGGAATTGCGAGAAGGGGATGGCGTTTTTGCAAGAGACAGGGTGAGAAGAGGAATAGTCCAGATAGCTGTGAGAGTCAGTAGGCTTATATAGTAGACATCAGTGGATAAGCTGTCTCCAGAGACAGAGACAGAAAGATCTAGAAAGGGGAGGGAGGTGTCGGAAATGGACCAGGTAAACTTGAGGGCAGGGTGAAAGTTGGAGGCAAAGTTAATAAAGTCAACAAGTTCTGCGTGCGTGCAGGAAGCAGCGCCAATGCAGTCGTCGATGTAGCGAAGGAAAAGTGGGGGACAGATACCAGAATAGGCACGGAACATAACCCAACAAAAAGGCAGGCATAGCTAGGACCCATACGGGTGCCCATAGCTACACCTTTAGTTTGGAGGAAATGGGAGCAGCCAAAGGAGAAATTAAGAGTAAGGACTAATTCCGCTAGACGGAGCAGAGTGGTGGTAGAGGGGAACTGATTAGGTCTGGAATCCAAAAAGAAGCGTAGAGCTTTGAGACCTTCCTGATGGGGGATGGAAGTATATAAGGACTGGACATCCATGGTGAAAATAAAGCGGTGGGGGCCAGGGAACTTAAAATCATCGAAAAGTTTAAGAGCGTGAGAAGTGTCACGAACATAGGTCGGAAGGGATTGAACAAGGGGTGATAAAACAGTGTCGAGGTATGCAGAAATGAGTTCGGTGGGGCAGCAGCAAGCTGAGACAATAGGTCGGCCAGGACAGGCAGGTTTGTGGATCTTGGGTAGGAGGTAGAAACGGGAAGTGCGGGGTGTGGGAACTATAAGGTTGAAAAAGCTGATTTTTTTTCTTTACAAGAAAGGCTGAGGGGAAGATTTGATGTTGGTATCTAAAATGATCAAAGGTCTGGATGGACTGGATATAGTGGCAGGTAGTTTCCTGGATGGAAGGTTCAACGATTAGAGCTGAAGATAAAAAAAAAGTGTTAAAAGCAACACAAGGAAAATCCTGTTAAAAATGTAGCTGCAAAATCGGCAGATGTGGTGGAGGCCCTTGAAGAGGGAATTGGATAAATATGGCAAAGGAAAATATACAAGGTGATGAAAAAAGGCCAGGTTTGTGGAACCTGAATTTCAGCTGATATAGCAGGCAGATACAAGGGTCCAAATGGGTGACCATTTAATGACTCGCTAAAATGCTGACAGCTCCCATTCTCATACTCAGATAATTGGTAGAATCAAAGTAAGTATAAACTGTTAACTCAAACACGAGGAAATCTGCAGATGCTGGAATTTCAAGCAACACACATAAAAGTTGCTGGTGAACGCAGCAGGCCAGGCATCTCTAGGAAGAGGTACAGTCCACGTTTCGGGCCGAGACCCTTCGTCAGAACCGACTGAAAGAAGAGCTTTCAAGTAAAAGATGAACTGATTTCCAAAAGGCATAACGTTAAAGATGACACATTTCAATATTTTAAGCAAGAAAATTTTTATTTCCATCTTTTAGTTTCAAAATAACAAAAAAGTTAAAGGGCCCGAAGCAAAAGTTTGGGCACCCTGCATGGTCAGTACTTAGTAACACCCCCTTTGGCAAGCATCACAAACGCTTTTTGTAGCCAGCTAAGTCTTTCAATTCTTATTTGGGGGATTTTCCCCCATTCTTTCTTGCAAAAGGCTTCTAGTTCTGTGAGATTCTTGGGCCGACTTGCATGCACTGCTCTTTTGAGGTCTATCCACAGATTCTCAATGATGTTTATGTTAGGGACTGTGAGGGCCATAGCAGAACCTTCAGCTTGCACCTCTTCAGGTAGTCCATTGTGAATTTTGAGGTGTTTAGGTTCATTATCCTGTTGTAGAAGCCATCCTCTTCATCTTCAGCTTTTTTTACAGACGGTGTGATGTTTGCTTCCAGAATTTGCTGGTATTTAATTGAATTCATTCTTCCCTCTACCAGTAAACGTTCCCTGTGCCACTGGCTGCAAACACAAGTCACTCCCGTGCTTAACAGTTGGAGAGGGATTCTTTTCATGAAATTCTGCACCCTTTTTTCTCCAAACATACATACCTTTGCTCATTGTGGCCAAAAAGTTCTGTTTTAACTTCAGCAGTCCACAGGACTTGTTTCCAAAATGCATCAGGCTTGTTTAGATATTTCTTTGAACCTTCTGAATAGAAATTTCATGCAGGGTGCCCAAACTTTTGCTTCGGGCCCTTTTCCTTTTTTATTTTGAAACTGTGAAAGATGGAAATAAAAATAAGTTTTCTTGCTTAAAATATTAAAGAAATGTGTCATCTTTAACTTTATGCCTTTTGGAAATCAGTTCATCTTTTACTCACTTAGCTATTCACAGTAACAGAAATTTTGACTGGGGTGCCCAAACTTTTGCATGCCACTGTATACTCAGAGTCTGCTCTGCCATTTCATCACGGCTGATTTATAATCCCTTTCACTCCCATTATGCTGCATTCTCCTCACAACCTTTGATGCCCTGACTAATCAGAAACCCATCAACCTCCGCTTTAAATATGCCCAATGACTTGGGCTCCACAGCCACCTATAGCAATGAATTCCACACTTTCTAACCTCTGGCTAAAAAATGCCGCCTAATCTCTGTTCTAAATGGACATCCCTCTATCCTGCATCTGTGCCTTTTGGTCCTAGATTCCCCCACTATAGGAAACATCCTCTCCATCTCCAATCTGTCAAGGCCTTTCAATATTCAATAGGTTTCAAATCATTTTTGTGAACCTCCAGTGGACCCTCTCCAGTACTGGTTCCAATTAAGAGCCATCATGATCTTAAAAATTCTACTCCAAAATTCATATGCATTCCCAGGCCATAAATGACAATCACAAAGGTTGCCTTGCCAATTTCCAATTGCTTTCTTCTTATCTAGTCATCATCTTTTGGCAAACTCTATATGCAATTTGTAAGTGTTTTAAGTTATTCTCATTTGCTGTGACCCATTCATTTTTTAATCACTTCCCAAGAAAAGTAAGTTGAGATTCAATAATGTTCAAGTCATCTGTTACTGCAACTGCAAGGATTTGCTGAAAATCAATCATATAGTGATAACAGGGCTTCATTTAAAGGCACGAGTGCATATAATTAAATTTGGTGCTGGGAGAGACAAACCTGAAAAATGCATTTATTTTATTTTCTAGTAAGGGATTTTCACATTAATTCCAAAGCAGGAATCAGAATTAAAGGGAAATTAGCAGCACAATCTCTTAAAAGCTGATTCTCATTTGCTTATTGTCTTTCTATATTCAGACACAAGGAGGCTGCCAGATCCTTATCCTCAGAGATCCAGGTATAGATATTAATATTTGGCCATTTCAACAAAGACCAAAAAGCATCCTTGAAGACATCTCTAGTTCCACTTCCCTCAACGTAACTAATAAAGATTTTCACTGCCTGACAGAACATGCAGTGATTCTTATACTTTGAATCTTTAAAAAATACATTGAGATGGCAAGAGAACAGTAAGAAATGAAGCCTGTATACCAAATCAAACATGATTTAGTAATGTAACACGCATGACATTTACCTTATTTCACAGAAGCTGAAGAAATTTAGCTTGTGACTGTAGAGAGGAGAATAGTATTATGCTTCCAATGATTTGTAATACAATAATTTTTACTCTAACTGGATAGCAAACACAATTACCTTGTAAATGACTAGTTTGCGCTAACATTAGGGTGTTTAAAAAGCCATCAACCCCCATTCTTACCTGGAAAAAGGCAAACATTTGTGTATTGTCTATGAAAAAAGCCAGTAAATGTTAAAAAAAAATCGCAACTTGTTTAGATGGTACATTTTCAGGACTTTGCCATCACTTGATTATTCTTGGAGCCTTTATAAACTGCAAAGACAAATTATTAGCATTTTCAAGCACCATATTATACTGGTGTATAATAGTTTAAAATGGATTCATAGGAACGCTGGATGGAAATCAGCGCAGATCCACAGCTTTTAAGATTAGGTCCACTTTAAAAGTACAGTATCAAGGCAAGTCTTTTTTAAACAGTGAATCAAGCTATTTATAGAAAGAAACACAAACTAAAGATGAAAATAGTATTGATCTTTCAAAGTTAAATTCAGAAATCACTTTTCCTACATTTTCAACAGTCATATACTTGCCCTATGCAGTATTATACAAATCATCATAATGTTCATGGAACTTAAAACAATAATTAACTTAGCAAATGGTCACACTAGAATTATTCAGACATTGGATTACAGGAACTGGTGTACTAAATCCTTTAAAACTAAGTTTGAGCTTTTAATTAAGATTACAATATTTCCTTGCACATCTTTCTCCAAAATACTAAATCATGTACTTAATGTGTCTCCGATGAATTCAAACATAATGCCTATAAAAGTTATGCATTACTGAAAAGTCCTTTTGACATGACTGTGAAACAAAGTCAAACAACACATTTCCTAGTTAAAAAAACTACTGCCAAAAAGGCAGTGCTGTGGCCAATTAATGCATTCTTCCTGAAAATTTTCTTTAATAACCCCAAGATTCCAATTTAATGTGTAAGGAATGATGTCTAGACATGAAAACAGACCATGAAATAGAATCTCCTAAAGCCCACATTGCAAAATACAAACCCCATTTCCAGAAAAGTTGGGATATTTTCCAAAATGCAATAGAAACAAAAATCTGTGATATGTTAATTCACGTGAACCTTTATTTAACTGACAAAAGTACGAAGACTTTCAATAGTTTTACTGACCAACTTAATTGTATTTTGTAAACACACACAAATTTAGAATTTGATGGCTGCAACACACTCAGAAGTTGAGACAGAGGCATGTTTACCATTGTGTTACATCACCTTTCCTTTTAATAACACTTTTTAATCGTTTTGGAACTGAGGATACTAATTGTAGATTTGCAATTGGAAATTTTGTCCATTCTTGCTTGATATAAGACTTCAGCTGCTCAACAGTCCGTGGTCTCCGTTGTCTGATTCTCGTCTTCATGATGCACCATACATTTTCAATAGGAGATAGATCTGGACTGGCAGCAGGCCAGTCAAGCACACACACTCTGTGTCTACAAAGCCATGCTGTTGTAGCCCATGCAGAATGTGGTCTGGCATTGTCCTGCTGAAATAAGCATGGACATCCCAGGAAGAGATGTCACCTTGATGGCAACATATGTCTCTCTAAAATCCTAATATACACCTCAGAGTCAATCGTACCTTCACATACATGCAACTCACCCATGCTGATGCACCCCCATACCATCACAGATGCTGGCTTTTGTATCTTTTGCTGTTAACAATCTGGATGGTCATTTTCATCTTTGGCACGGAGAACTCGACACCCGTTTTTTCCAAAAACTAGCTGAAATGTGGACTCATCTGACCACAGCACACGGTTCCACAGCCTTTCGGTCCATCTGAGATGAGCTCGGGCCCAGAGAACTCGCCAACGTTTCTGCATAGAGTTGATGTATGGCTTCCTCCTTGCGTAATACAGTTTTAAGTTGCATTTCTGGATGCAGCGACGGACTATGTTGAGTGACAATGGTTTTCCGAAGTACTCCCGAGCCCAGGTGGCTATAATTGTCACAGTAGCATGACTTTTCTGTGCACTTTTCAAACTTATTTTAACTCTGTCCCAACTTTCGTTGAGTGTGTTGCAGCTATCAAATTCTAAATTTGTGTATGTTTACAAAATACAATTAAGTTGGTCAGTAAAACTATTGAAAATCTTTTCTTTTTACTTTTGTCAGTTAAATAAAGGTTCACGTGAATTAACCAATCACAGATTCTTGTTTTTATTGCATTTTGGAAAATATCCCAACTTTTCTGGAAATGGGGTTAGTAGAATGTTTATTTCAAGTCCCATGACAATAGGAAGAGTTTTACAATAAATGATAGTAACACCAACTTGATTTGAATTGCCATCATCTCACTAAATATTTGACTAAATTCTTCATTTTAATGTCAGCGGAAAGAAATGCTGATAGTGTGGCACATAAAGGTCATTCATGATTCTCTGCTGCAAATCTGGAGTGGGGCTTGACCCACAACTCCAATTCAGAAGTACATGCTGTGACTGAATAATAGGTGAAATGAAAAAAATTAAGTACTTCTGAGGTTGGAGGTAAGGCTGAAAGAACATTTTCACTTATTTATTGTAAATGCATCCTTTGCTATCTGCAGAAATATTCATTAATGATGGAGAAATGAAGGAAGCTTTACTTAGTATACATGCTGTAATTTATTTGGGACTGCTTGATGCTTGCTGTAAATCTCCAAGTTTAGTCCTTAATGTTAACAACACTCATACATCACGTTGTGAAGAAACTTACCAACAATCACGAGAGAAAATGAGCTTTGATGATCTTTTACAATCCGATCCTACAGTTGGGGAGAAAAGATGTTCTATATAAAAGGCCCAAAATCAACATGACTTTTCACTGGATGACAAAATTAATAAATGAAGAAACAAGAGACTGAAACTTAATCAGAGTCCAAAACAAATACAACTACTCTTGCAGAGGAAGCATTACTAGAGGCATTTTATTCTGACTTATTTTTGAGTAGAAAGGAAACCCTCCAACTAAAAGGTGAATTGTTGAAATAAGAGGCATCTGAAATAAGTATCTCTTTGGTGGAAAAATTAAGATTCAAGTTGCAATACGAGTTAAGTATCAACAATTCAAAACCCCCACTTTGAGAAATATCTCAGAACCAGATACAGACAGCCCCCACATCATACCCGTTCACCAATTACTACCAAAACCTCGAGGCAGAATAATTCACTTTTATGGAATCTACATGAAAAAAATAAATAAAAACATTCTTCTTTCAAAGTTGTGTTTCTTGACATATGTGCAGATGACACCGTTTTGAACTGTGGAAAACTGCCATAAGGACTGTTCTCTATGAATGCAGTGCTCTGCCATAAATACAGGGGCCGCCCATCCAATTATGTTTTTTTTGGAGATTCAAATCATATTTATGAGAAGTGAATGAATAATTTATGCTAAATTATGATTAAATCAATACTCAGCTATATATTAAATCTACACATTCATAACCTAGCTGCAATGTTGATGTCTATTTTCAAAATGGTAAACATTTTTTTTGCAATTACATTAACATTCAAAAGAGAAGAAAACAGGAAAACTGTTTACTTTTAAGAAACAGTCTGTATTTAAGGGCAATGAACAAATAAACTCCAAGAAACGTTCTAAAACAAAGTACTGTTCAGGCTATTTGTTTCCTTATCTTGAGTGGGCAAATTTATAATTTTTTTTCTATACATCACCAGTGAAATACATTAATATTTTATAATACACTTCGCAAAGCAATCTGTCTTGGGCTGCAGTTGGTTGTTCAAAAGCAATTTCTGATTTTTTTTAAGAACACATACTAATGAGAGTCTAATTTAGACTTGCTTCCAATATAGAAAACATCAAACTTTAGGGTGTTTCACAATCTTATTCTTCCATCCCATGACATTCTTTTCTTCACAAATCTGAGGAAGAATATCACACGCTCTAAAGTTTGTTAAGAAAATAGAGTTTATTAAAAACAAATCCTAAGCTCAATTTTTGGAGGAGGTTTCACTGTTATTTGTTTTAAATTAAAAAGAATAGAAAGCACTTCTACCTTACGTCAAAATTTTAAAAACATAGCAAAAATTTGATCTGTTTTCTGGTCATCAGGTGTTCAGACTGCAGAGTAAATTGTGTGGTCATTCTGAATACTGGGGAAAGCAAATAATTTGCTTGAAACCTTAAAACTAGACAGGACTGTGGGACAGCAGAAGCAAATATTTATACATCATTCTTTATACAACTCTAAAGCTTCATGGCACAATCCTGCAGTGAATACATCAATCATCACCACATCATGTGCTTTATTACAATAAGTTTCTCTATCACTGGGCCTCAGCTATTGCACCTGAATCTTTCATATCAGGTTGATCAGTAGATGAGGTAGGCGCTAATTCCACCATCCCTGAAGCTTTCAATTCCACATTTGATGAATTACATTCTCCTTGAGCAGAATTAGGAACTGGGATCACATCCAATTGTTTCATTATTTCTCCTTGTGTGTCTCCATTAGAATTGTGATGCTTTTCACTGCCCTCATCCATTTCTTCAGGTTTTTCCTTTCCACGTTGATCCACATCTCTTTCCCTGCGTGATTCCCTGTCTCGTGAGTCACGATCCCTATGTCCACTTGACCGTCTATTTCTTTCCTCTGAGTCTCTATATCTTTCTCGTTCAGCGCTTCTTCGCCCCCACTCCCTTCTCTCGCGTGCACCACAATGCCGATCATCTCTTTCCTCATGTCGATTTCCATAGCGATCACGGTTCTCATTTTCATTTCGATTTCCACCAAAAGGACGATTTCTAAACTCAGATCTGCCAAAGCGTTGTTCTTGCTCTCGATCCCTTCCTGGAGGAAATCCATGTCTGTCATTCCTAAACTGTCGCCCATCTCTATCTTCGGACACTCCAGGACGAGGAAAAACATTCTGGGGTGGAAAGGGTCCCCGCATGGCATGAGGTGGAGGTACTCCAAATCCTCCTGGTCCTGGAGGTGGTGGACCTCTGTGTAGTAAGTGTGGCAGCAGGGGACGTGGTGGAGCAACAGGAAACCTCTGTAAATGAGGAGGGGGAACTCCAGGTGGTCTTTGTAAGGGTATTAAACCAGGCCGTGCACCCAAAAGACCAGGACTTGGCGGCTGCACATTCATCATGGGAGCGTGAGTTGTTCCACTCTGATTTCCTGAAACACAAATACATTAAAGTACATTAGGTAAAATCATTCACAGACTCCTTATCGTCATGGAATTTGTAATAGAAATCAAAACTCTCAAATTAACTACCAAGAGAAAGTCTGCAGATGCTGGAAACCTGAGCAACACAAAGCACTGGAGCACTTCAGCAGACCAGGCAGCATCTATGGAAAAAAGTACAGTTGATGTTTCAGCCCAAAATGTCAACTGTACTTTTTTCCATAGATACTGCCTGGCCTGCCGAGTTCCTCCAGCACTTTGTGTGTGTTGCTCTCAAATTAACTTATGGTATAGTAATGTACCTACTTTCAAAGTTAATCTAAAATTATTCTCTTTAGTATTTCAGGAGACATTTACCTTATAAAGATTACCATATTCTACATATTTAAAAATGACCATTCAACGATTAGTCTGCCACTAATTTCCCTTGTGCAAGATACAAATTTAAACTTGTTTCCCTGCTCCAATGATACAGTGAGTAATGATTTTAGTGTTGGACACTGAATTAACATAAACATTAAGTATGCTTACATATAGTTGCATTAAACAGGAATATTTGCATTAATAAATACTTCCAAATATTCCTTTGTTCTCTGAGTGCAATTCCATCACAACACTATTCAATATACCTCGCAAATAACCACTTTCTTGCAAAAAGCTCCAGTTTGCACTACACACAAAATGCTGGAGGAACTCAGTTCTACCCAAGGGTTTCAGCCCGAAATGGCGATTGTACTTTTTTCCATAGACGTTGCCTGGCCTACTGAGTTCCTCCAGCATTTTGTGTGTGTTGCTCGAATTTCCAGCATCTGCAGATTTTCTCTCATTTGTTTCCAGCTTGCACTAGCTGGGAAACCAACAGAATTCTACAGCTGACAATGAATGAAGGCTACCATGTTCAAGAAAGATGATTAGTGCTTATCCATTCAACTACCCATATGAATTTGTTATATGAAAGCGTGTTAAAATGTTGTGCCACCAGTTAGCATCTTTATCACTTTTCAGCTACTGTTCTACTGCTAGCTGTAAGGAAAAAAAGTCAACTTTTCTTGCCACTTCTAAAGATTTAAGGGGTTATGAAATTTATCGTACAAAGCATTTACGTTCAAAAGCGATTTGCAGTTAAAAAAGTAAAATGTTCAATAATTAAATGGAATATTTTAATCAAAGCAAATAAAATACTGCCTGAATACATTATCTAGTCAGTTGTGTTCTGTAAGTGTGCAATCAAGGTAATGAGGAAGTGATATTGGATTTCAAGGAATAAGCATAAACAGATACAACTTTTATACCTTTACTGCGAACATCAATGGACTTGGAAACAAAGATCATAGTTGAGATACTTTTTGGTTAATGAAACCTTGCCTAATGACAACCTACTCATTTAAGGTTACTTGTGGATGAAGAGTCAATGATTAATAACATGCTAACAATAATAAAAGGCCTTTAAAAGTTAACAGAGTCTGAAAAGTACCATTTTGTTTGAAAAATAAAGAACTTCTGAATAGCAACAAACTTTAAAAATTGGACTCATGGTTCAGGGAAATTCACTAAAGAATAAAGTAATGAAAAATGTCTAACCAGGAAGCTGGGATGACTCGCACGTTGGAATGTTCGTTCCTGTATTTCCAATGGGCATTGCAGCACTCAGTGGAGGCATAGGTCCAGGCGGGAGGTAACCTGAAAAATCAGAAATATCAAAAGAAATTAAAATTAAAATAGATCTTTCAATAAAGACAGTAGAGTCAAAACATGTTCTCACATTTCTTGTCTTTACATATTTCACATATCATATTTCAAGATTAATTTGACTATACTTCCACAAGAATTTATGACAATTTCTTTTACGCTGATGTCGTTTACCGAAGATTTAACCCGACCCCCCTCCCCTCACCTCCCTTTCATCTAGCGGAACTATTTCAACAATTTCCCTTTCAGCACCTCCCACTTTCTTCAAAGCAAAGGTGAAGCCCCAGCGATGCCCCCCTTTTCATCAGCAACACAGAACACTCCATGTTCCAAGCCAACACCAGTAATGCTCCCCACCTCTTTATCCATTACATAAATGATTGCACTGGTGCTGCTTCCTGCGCTCATCAATTTCATCTCTCTCCTCTCTTTCTCAATCTCTGTCTCCATCTTCAGAGACAGATAATCTACTGACTTTTTCTACAAACACACTGACTCTTAGTTATTTTGACTGTACCTTTTCCCACCCTGTCACTCACAAAAATGTTATTCCCTTCTCCAAGTCCCACCACACCTGCATCTCAAGATGAAGCTTTCCATTCCAGAACATTTGGAATGTCCTCTTTTGGCTCAAGACAGAGTTTCTTTTCTGCTGTTCATTCCCATGTCCTCCATTTCCAGCAATCTGCCCTCGCCCGATGCAACAGGGAGGGAAGGTCCCCTTACCCACCCGAGTGAAAGAACATTGTTCACAGCAACTTCTGCCTAATGGGATTCTACCACCAAGTACACCTTTCTCTCCCCCACCATCACCTAATTTCTGCAGGGACAGTTCTCTAGGCGATTCTCTTGTCCACTCGTCTCCCCACAGATATACTTCTAGATCTATCCCTGTGACTGGGACAAGTTTATTGTATCTGATGCTCTTAGTGCAGCCCTTTTTACAATGGTGAGACCCAACTCAGACTGAAGGACCGCTTTGCTGAGCACCTTACCTCAGTCTGTTGCAACAGCCAGTATCTCCCAGGAGCCACCTATTTCAATCAGACTTCTCACTCATATTCAGATATATGTGCTCATGCCAGACTATGAGTGGGATGATGAGACCAAACTCCAGTGGGAGGAAACACCTCATATTTCCATCTGATAGCATCAATTTCTCTACCTTCCAGTAACCACTCCACTCTTTTTCAACCCCACTTTTTCCCCTCCCCCTCCCCCACATTGCCCCTTTTGGTGGCCCTCTCACCCTTTCTCTTCTCCCCCACCTTCATGACCTCCCTCCTGTTCCCCTTCTTCACTTTATTTCATGGTGACTGTTCTCTTCTACCAGATTCTCCCTTCTTCAGCCCTTTACTCTTACCAGCTACAGTATCATTTCCCAGCTTCTCACACATCCTCCACCCCTACCTTGCCTTTCACTTGGTTTCACCTATCACCTGCCAGCTTGTAATCCTTGCCACCAACTCCTCCTTATTCTGGCTTCTGCCACTTTACATTTCAGTCCTGATGAAGGGTCTTGGCCGAAACTTTGGCTATTTTCCTGCAGCATTCTGTGTTTGCTGAACAATGTTGTACAAGAATGGAAGTAGGGATAATATCATAATTATAGTCCAGTGAGTTTCATGTCAGTGGTAGGGAAGCTATTGGAGAGGATATGAAGGATACAATTAATGTGCATTTGGAAAAACAGCTTGCTGAGGGAAAGTTAGCATGGAATTGTGCAGGACAGGTCATGCCTTACAACTTGATCTAGTGCTTTGAGGAGGTGATGAAGGTGCTTAAAGAGGGAAGGAAGTGGACATTATCTACAAAGACTTTAGTAAGGCATATGATGTTTCCTCATGGTAGGTTAATTCAGAAGATAAAGATACATGGGATCCAGGTGAATTTCAAGTTTGCATTCAAACTGGCTTGTCCACAGAAGACAGAGTAGTGGTGGAAGGCTGAATTTATAGGTGGAGGTCCATGACCCATGGTGTTCAAGGATCAATGCTGGGACCTTTGTTGTTTCTGATATTTATCAATGATTTGGATGAAAATGTAGATGGGTGCAGAGGACACCAAGCCTGTAGCAGTTGTGAGATATAGATCAGTTATCGATTTGGGCAGAGAAGTGGAGATGGAGCTTAATTCAGGCAATTTGAGATGTTGCACATAGGAATGTCAATGAAAGGAGGAAGTATACAGTTAATGATTGACTCCTTAATAGCAGCGAGGTTTGGGTGCACAGTTCACTAGAAGTAGCTATGCAAGTAGAAAAGATGGTAAAGGTGGCACATGGCATGTTTCAAAGTTGCTGGTGAACGCAGTAGGCCAAGCAGCATCTATAGGAAGAGGTGCAGTCGACGTTTCAGGCCGAGACCCTTCGTCAGGACTAACTGAAGGAAGAGTGAGTAAGGGATTTGAAAGTTGGAGGGGGAGGGGGAGATCCAAAATGATAGGAGAAGACAGGAGGGGGAGGGATAGAGCCGAGAGCTGGACAGGTGATAGGCAAAAGGGGATACGAGAGGATCATGGGACAGGAGGTCCGGGAAGAAAGAAAAGAGGAGGGGGGGGGTGACCCAGAGGATGGGCAAGAAGTATATTCAGAGGGACAGAGGGAGAAAAAGGAGAGTGAGAGAAAGAATGTGTGCATAAAAATGAGTAACAGATGGGGTACGAGGGGGAGGCGGGGCCTTAGCGGAAGTTAGAGAAGTCGATGTTCATGCCATCAGGTTGGAGGCTACCCAGACGGAATATAAGGTGTTGTTCCTCCAACCTGAGTGTGGCTTCATCTTTACAGTAGAGGAGGCCGTGGATAGACATGTCAGAATGGGAATGGGATGTGGAATTAAAATGTGTGGCCACTGGGAGATCCTGCTTTCTCTGGCGGACAGAGCGTAGATGTTCAGCAAAGCGGTCTCCCAGTCTGCGTCGGGTCTCACCAATATATAAAAGGCCACATCGGGAGCACCGGACGCAGTATATCACCCCAGTCGACTCACAGGTGAAATGATGCCTCACCTGGAAGGACTGTTTGGGGCCCTGAATGGTGGTAAGGGAGGAAGTGTAAGGGCATGTGTAGCACTTGTTTAGTTAACTCCTTCAGTTAGTCCTGACGAAGGGTCTCGGCCTGAAACGTCGACTGCACCTCTTCCTATAGATGCTGCTTGGCCTGCTGCGTTCACCAGCAACTTTGATGTATGTTGCTTGAATTTCCAGCATCTGCAGAATTCCTGTTATATGGCATGTTTGTCTTCTTGGTAGAGGTGTTGAGTATTAGAGTATGCAAGTCATGCTACAACCTTATAAAACTTTAGTCAGACCACACTTGCGTATTGGAGCAACACATGCAGAAAATGCTGCAGGAACTCCGCAGGCGAGACAGCATCTACGGTAAAGAGGAAAGCTGACATTTTGGCCAAGACCCTACATCAGGACCAGAAGGGGAAAACAGGAATCAGAGTAAGGAGGTGGGGGGAGGCAAGAAACTCAAGGTGATAGATGAAACCAGGAGGGATGAAGTGAAGAGAGCTGGGAAAGAGATACAATGCTGGAGAAGGGGGAGTCTGAAAGGAGAGGACAGAAGACCAAGGAAGAAAAAGGGACAAGAGAACCAGAGGGAGGTGATGGGCGGGTAAGGAGATAAGGTGAGAAAGGGAAATGGGAATGGGGAATGGTGAAGGGGGTTGGGGGGGGGGTCATTACCAGAAGTTTAAGAAATCAACACTCATGCCATCAGGTTAGAGACTACCCAGAGGAAATATAAGGTGTTGCTCCTCAAACTGAGTGGGGCCTCATTGCAACAGTAGAGAAGGCCATGAACTGATATATTGGAATGGGAATGGGAAGTGGAATTAAAATGGGTGGCCACAGGGACATATCATATTGTCTAGGTGCTTATTGAAAGTCTCCCAATCTACGCTGGAACTCACCAATATACAAGAGGCAACACCAGGAGCTCTGGATACAGTAGATGACCCCAAAAGACTCACAGGTGAAGAGTTGCCTCACCTGGACTGTTGGGGCCCTGAATGGTAGTAGGAGCAGGTGTACACTTGTTCCACTTGCAAGGATATGTGCCAGGAGGGAGATCAGTGGGAAGGGACGAATGGACAAGGGAGTCACTTAGGGAGTAACCCCTGCGGAAAGCAGGAAGTGGGGGTGGGGGGGCGGGGAACGTGTTTGGTGGTGGGATCCCGTTGGGAGATGGAAGTGGAGAATTATGTGCCGGATGCAGAGGCTGGTGGGATGGTAGGTGAGGACAAGAGGAACCACATCTCTGGTGGGATGGTGGGAGGACAGGGTGAGGGCAGATGTGCACGAAATGGAAGAGATGCAGCCGAGAGCAGTGTTGATAGTGTAGGAAGGAAATCCCCTTTCTTTGAAGGAGCAGTACATCTCCTTAGCTCTGGAATGAAAAGCCTCATCCTGAGAGCAGATGCAGCAGAGACAGAGAAGGAGATGATTTTTTTTTACACAAGTAACAGGGTGGGAAGAAGTATAATCCAGGTAGCTGCAGACATCAGTAGATTGGCTATCTCCAGAGACGGAGACAACGAGAAAGGGGAGGGAAGTGCCAGAAATGGACCAGGTAAATTTGAGGGCAGTGTGGAAGTTGGAGGCAAAGTTGATGAAGTTGACGAAATCTGCAAGGGTGCAGGAAGCAGCACTGATGCCGTAATTGATATTGCGTAGCAGATGTTGGGGAGTGATACCAGTGCAGGCCTGGAACATTGTCTGTTATACATAGCCGACAAAAAGGTAGGCATAGCTGGGACCCATATGAGTGCCCATGGCTACACCCTTTGTTTGTAAGTGGGAGGAGCCGAAGGAGAAATTATTGAGAGTGAGGACCAATGCCACCAGACGGAAGAGAGTGGTGACGGAAGGGGAACTGGTTGGGTCTGGTGTCCAGAAAGGAGAGCTTTGAGGCCTTCCTGGTGGGGCATAGAGGTGGTGTATAGGGATTAGACATTCTTCACGAAAATAAGATGATCAGGGCCAGGGAACTTTAAATCATTAACAAGATCAAGAGTGTGTGAATTGTCACATATGTAGGTAGGAAGGGACTGAACGAGGGGATAGAACTGAGTTGAGATATACAGATAAAGTTCAGTGAGGCAGGAATGAACAGAAACAATGGGTCTATCTGGACAGGCAGGTTTGTGGATCTTGGGTAGGAGCTAGAAATGGGAGCTGTGGGGTAAGGGAACTATGAGGTTGGTGGCAGTGGATGGAAGATTCCCAGAGTTAATAAGGTCAGTGATGGTGTGGGAGACAATGGCCCGGTGTTCCTTAGTGGGGGCTGTCTGACAGTAGTTGCCAGGCCTCATGAAGGTAGAGGTCAGTCCATCAGACTATTGCAGCGCCCCCCCCTTATCTGTGGGTTTGATGGTGAGGTTAGGATTAGTGTGGAGAGCGGAGAGCAGTGTGCTCAGAAGGAGTGAGGTTGGAAGTGGAGAGAGGAGTGGCAAAGTTGAGACAGTTGATGTCCCATCGACAGTTAGTGATGAAAAGATTCAGAGCAGGCAGAAGACCACAGCGGGGTGTCCAGGAAGAGGAGGAAGGTTGAAGATGGGAGAAGGGGTCATCAGCGTAGGGTGGAGAGTCCTTGCCAAAGAAATTGGCATGAAGGTGGAGGTGGTGGAAGAGCAGCTCAACCATAGTGGGTGTGGAACTTACTGAGGGTGCAGATGCAGGGGGACAGAGGTGAGGCCCTTACTGAGGACAGAATGTTCTGCCTCAGAGAGGGAGGTTGGAGGGGATGGTAAAGACTCAGTATGGATGAGAACTGGGATCAGGGTGGGGGTGGGGGGTAGGGGATTGATAGTGTCAAAGGAGCAATGAAAAGATCCAGAGCAGTTCTGGTTGCCTATTATAGGAAGGATGTGGAGACTGAGGGGAAGATGCAGAATCAGTTTACCAGAATGCTGCCTGGATTAAACGGTATGAGCTATAAAGTTGGACAAACTTGGCTTGTTCTCCCTTAAGAGTCAAAAGCTGAGGGGAATTGTTTTAATTAATGAGAGGCATAGGCAGGGTAAACAAAAATTTTTCCTGGGGTAGAAATGACACACCAAGAGGACGTGCTTTTAACGTTAGAGGGGGAATGTTTAAATGCAACACGAGAGCCTTTTTATTTTAAACACAGCAGTCGGTAAATGTCTGGAACAGGTTATAGGGTTATAGTGGAATAGAAACATATGGGTGATACAGAGGAAGATATTTAGTATAAATTGGCATCAAGATCGACACATCACAGGCTGAATGGCTTATTCAATGCGATACAATTCTATGTTCTATCCACAATGTGCTTTCTTAACTACCGCTGTGTTATCAGCATCATTCATATCTTTAGTCCCCTCACCAGTTACTTATATAATGTGTAAAAACTTGTGGCACTAGCAGTGATCCCTGTAGCTCATTACACGCTTATAATCAGGGGAACAAAAACATTTATGTTTGTCAGCTAGCCAGTCTTCTATGTAAACTAATGTTACCTCCTGCACCATGGCCTTCTCTGCCATTATCTTTGGTGCAGCACCTCACCAAGTGTCATCTGGAGATCTAGGGACCAGTTGCATTTTATCCACAGCACATACTGTTTGTCCAAAACAATTGGTCAAACATCATTTCTCTTTCACAAAATAGAATCAACTGTGCAGAATTAACAAAATTTTCTCAGTGCTCCACCTTTAATTATATCTTATAACTGCTTAGTTTCCTGCTTTCTTTCTCATTCCCCAGCTGAATATAGGCTGAATTGCTATCTTCTAATCTAATAAAGCCTACATTGACCCAAAATCTGTTTGATTATAGAAAGTTAAAACAAATGCACTAATTGTATCAGCAAACATTTATTTTAAGACTCAAAAAGCAGTACATCTTAAGACTCAATAAACCCCCACAGCTTTATTTCTCACTGGAATGAGTTGACTCCACTTATTCTGTAAGATCCTTACATCAGCCATTGCCATTACTGTCTGGTTTGGTGCAACATCCTCTTAACAATACTTGAAAACTACAGCCAACTTTAAGGACAGCAAAAAGGTCATTGGCTGCAATCAATCATCATTGCAAGACTTATATGAAGCAGGTAGAAAAATCATTAGGTACATGACCCACCCACCAAACTGCCTTTTCTAAAAGCTTCCTCTTAAAGCACTATACGGCTATCAAAACAAAAACCTCACTCTGTCTTAAAAGTTTCACTCCCCTCCAAACCAGTTAATCTGATCAACCTTTCTAGTTAGATCCCCACCCCCTCTATTATCTCAGTCACTGCACTGTAAATACTTTAAACCACTTTTTATAATGCTATTTACAATGTAAATACATGCTGGTATAAATGTATGTATTTATGCACATTTTAATCCACATCTATACTTCTAACTTATTTTTGTTGCATGTAGTGCCAACACACCACAGCAATTTCCTAATACAGCCAACTCTACTTAATTGGAACACATTGGGACAAGTACATTTTGGCCCAATGAAATGATATGCCAAAGTTTCTTGGAAATAGTTAAAAAGGTATATTAAAAAAAACTATAATTTAACTAACAACAAATACAGAACAAATTAGAACATTACCACAGTACTACAAAACTGTATTCGTTTCTAATAGTTATCCATGGAAGAATTCATCCAGTGTACGTTGCCACGTATGGTGTGTCAAAGGATGGGTAGCACCTCTGGTGAAGGGGCTTGTCAAATCCATTATGGGGTAGCTCATTCACCTTTGGTCCCCACTGGGCACTCAACTCTCACCTGTGGCTCCAAGCAGTTGTTTGCATGTTACACTGGCCACACCCCAGTACAATGCTTTGACAGGTGGGCTAAACCAGGTGAGCGTAGGTGGTGGGCCTCATACCCTGAAGAAACAGGGATATGACTGTCCTCGCATGTGAAGCCAGCTCCGGTGGATTAGGCAGATGAGATCAGAGATCCAAATGCTATAGAAGACAGTTCTGCAAAGTTTTATGGAGAGCAAAGGGCATAAGGCACAGTAGTGGTCATGGCTATCCACTGCAACCAAGGAAGTCGCCCCTTTGTGATGACTACTCGCAGCATTAGTCCCAGACTTCCGAGGTCAAGAGTGTGAAACTGTCCCAGTGCTACAGCTTTCCCACTATAAAAACTCTGCTATGTTTCACTGTCATCACAGAACCAGACGGACGACCAACACATTGCCCTGGTGCAGATAATGGACTGCCTTCATACAATGCTTTTGACAATTGCATCCTCCAAATATGCATTTTCATTGTAACATTCAAGATGACTGTCGATAGTGAAAGCACTTCATTATCACTCTTAGCTGTTTCTGGAATATTCAAGCCTGAATGCCTGAAACCATAGTGAGCAAAACAATTCTCAATTGTCTTAATGCTTATTTGCTAATCACTGCTTTTTGAACACATGCAACTGACACTATTTAGAAACTGTACAGCAACAGTCCCCTATCCCAATTAAGCAACAAAGTATCCCAAATAAAGAACTGAAATCTTGGCTATTATCTCGATGCTCCAATTAATCAATGGACCAATTAACCAGAATCTATTGTACAAGTAAGTATAAATAGTTACGTCTGTTACTGCATTTGAACTGACCAATTTCTGAAACTAATTTGCCAATTCAGTGTAGCTAGCTCTACCTTCATATCCTCAAATACCAGTCTTCAATCTAGTCTTCTCTCCAACGATATATAATACATGGTGCCCCTCGTCCACTCAGTTCCACCCACCTAATACCCACACATTTCACCCACTGGCTCTCCCTCACCTGGTGTTGGTTTCACCTGTTACTAGTGGCTCCTAATTGGTTCTATTATCACTTTTCTTCCTTATCAGATTGCAGCACTGGAGCCTTTGTGTTCCTGATTATCTCCCTCCAGCTTCACCCTCCTCAAGAGCCAACCAACTCCATCTTCTGTTTTATTTTGTTCTGCCTCTATCCACCCTGTCTCCCTAATCAATCCCTTCCCTTCCCCTACCTGTCTTGATCACATGTCACCTTTCATCACCATCTCTCCGTCCTCAGTCCATCAATCACCTCTGGTCAGTAGTACACTACTTCCCCTCTCCTCTTTTTACTGCTGCTCTCCCCCTCAGTCCTGATGTAGAACTCCTTTCCCTCCACTTCAGATGCTGTTCGGTCCTCTGGGTCCATCCAGATTATTTGTTGCTCCATCAATTGTTCTTGCCTTGAGCACCTTAACCACTAGCCATTAATTCATCCCATTGCACAGTACCAGTTCTGGTATTACCTGCTTCCTATTGGCCACACATGCCATTCTCATTAACTACCCTAAAATTACTAATTCCTCATATAGTCTTCTTTTGTCAATCTGATTTTTACAGTTTATATGTTGATAGGATATTCTCCAGGATAATTGCTACATCTTTCTGATAAACTTACGTGATTTCATCCCTTATATGCTTATTTAAAAAGTTTGTCTTTGATTTTTTGAAGAACAAAAAGGAACACTAAGTGAACCTTTCACTTCCCAATGATGTTCAAGTCAAAAGAAATTACCTAAAAAGATAAAGGATGGTACCATACAAGATCAAAGGTAACATTTAGTCTTAATTACTTCACTTTGAAGGACCAAACTTGAGGTTCACAACGTATTATCTTGTTCAATGTCCTAGCTACTGCTCAAGATTTAGTGAAGTGACGTACCAGGTGGTGGCTGGACTGGATTGAAACCAGGACGCATAAATGGAGGTGGTGGTGGCGGGGGTGGTGGTGGTACTCCTGGATTGAACGTAGGTGGTGGAATTGTTGAAAAATTTGGAGGCTGCAATCTATTAACAGCTGGAATCGGCTGAACTCCAGGCATCTGCAATAACACATTTTTAAGGTAAAATTCTGTAATATTTTTAATGCACCTCATACAAATATATAGATCAATATGGTTTATACTTAAAAACATTTATCCATTTCTTTTCAACAAATACTCCCCCCTCCCCCCAGAGCGACTATACAAATAACAACATTGAAAATAAAAGCTAAGTGCGGTATAAAAACCAGTGCAATTCAGACTGACTGGATAGCTATTTTTCTTGACTGACTAGGATTTCAATTGCTGCTTAATGCTAATATTGATATAATCTCCCCCTTTGCTCCTAATCCTAAGGACTGCTAATCATGAGGGAAAAAAATGTAATTTGAGGATGAGTACTCAAAAGACAATTGGATTGCACAGTAGAATTGTGACAACTCAGCAGTCAATTGTTCGTAGTCCTGATTAACTGACACATGGCTTACTCACCAACTCAGAGTGTGAGCTGGGATCCAATGTGTGTGCAGAAGAGCTTGGGTCGGGGTCCAGAATACTAAAGATTATGAACATGGACCAGTGTGCAATCAGGACTGGGATCTGAATTCCTTGTCATTTCCTGCTGCCTTTTGGCTCAATGTGCTGAATGGCAAATTTATTATGCTACTATGGAA
The DNA here is from genome assembly GCF_963921235.1 of Mobula hypostoma. Lineage (NCBI taxonomy): Eukaryota > Metazoa > Chordata > Chondrichthyes > Myliobatiformes > Myliobatidae > Mobula > Mobula hypostoma. The sequence continues at coordinate 68,627,504 of NC_086102.1, read as the reverse complement.
CATTTAAAAAGCTAAACAAAAACATACAACAGCATTATTAGGAGTAAAAATTCAATAGTGTGAAAATATTGCTTTACTGCCACCAAAATTCCAGGGTGCCAGATTATCACAGTTCTAATGTTGCAGAAATTTGTAACTCAAAACATTCTTAACTTACGTGATACCATTTTAATGAGTGGAAGTGGGCTGAAAGGCAGTGATTCAGTGCCAATGCAGCTGAAGGAAAGGCACACCAACAGCATCAAAAGATTGAGTATTGCATAATATGTTGAACTCTCTCCTGGAATTGTCTATTCTTTAAGGGTAGATTTATATTTTGCAAAAGCATTAAATAGATGACAAATCAATGCTTAGGATGGCAAGGATCAACACAGAAATGTAATCAGCCACCATCTCACACTAGTGAAGGGATATAGAGTATCTCTACTAAACACTTAAGATTTGAAGAAAGTGTACAGCAATCAGCCATATGTTGTGAACACAATGACACTTATTTCATTTCAGAAAGACGACAAACAAATTAGGTGTCTCTGGTGTTATCCTCAGCAAATATTTAAATATTCACAAGTTGCCTTGCAACTATGGCAATGGATTCAGAATTCCTTTATCCTGCCCATGGAAAGATTGCACTCAACTAAATATAAATAACTTGGAAAATATCACAGTTCATTCTTACCTGTGTAGGCATGGGCAGGGAGGTTTGGGGCATTTCTTCTGATTGTGTTACAGCTGTGCTGCCATTTTCAGAAGTATCAGCGACAGCTGGTGGTGCCTTTGTAATATTCTTCCATTCTAATACAAACACAAATCAGAATCAAACATGACAGTTAATTCGTACAGTCCTGTGCAAAACTCTTAGGCACATGTAAAAAAAAATCTGTAAAGCAAAGATGTTTTCAAAAATAATGAATGGAAAAGTTAAAATATCAAAAAAACTATAAAGAACAGTAAACGAGAAAACTAAATCAAACCAGTATTTGGTGTGACAACACCACTCTTTGCCTTTAAGACTGCATCAATTTTATTAGATGCAGCAGTCAAACAGTTTTATAAGAAAGTCAGCGCTAGGTTGTTCCAAGCATCTTGGACAATTTGCTACATTTCTTCTACAGATTTTGGCTGTCTCACTTGTTTCTGTCTCTCCAGGTAATCCCAGACAGCCTTGATGATGTTCATATCAGGGTTCTGTGGAGGCCATACCATTTGTCGCAGAACTCCTTGTTCTTCTTGTCACTTGAGATAGTTCTTTATGTCCTCGGCTGTGTGTTTGGAGTCATTGCCCTGCTGTAGGATGAAATTGGGACCATTCAGATGCCTCCCTGATGGAACTGCATAATTAATGAGAATCTGCTTGTATTTCTCAGCATTGATGATTCCTTTAATCCTGACCAGATCACCAACTCCATCTGCAGAAATACAGCCCCAAACCTATAGGAAACCTCCACTGCACCTCACTGTTAGCTGCAAACACTCATCTCTATAGCGCTCTCCAGCCCTTCTATTAACAAACTGCCTCCTGATTGAGCCAAAAAAATTCAAATTTTGACTTGTCAGTGCAGAGCACTTGCTGCCATTGTTCAGCACCCCAGTCTTTGTGATTTTGTGTGCGAGTCTCTTGGCTTTGTTTCCACTTCAGAGGAATGGCTTTTTGGCAGCAACTCTTCCATGAAAACTACTTATGACAAGATTTCTCTGGACTGTAGAGGGGTGTACTTGGGTTCCAGTGGTTTCTGTGAATTCAGAGCCGACAGCAGTTTTTGACATCTTCCAATTCAGAAGTGATGTCAGTTTGATGTATCTCTTGCCTGCTGCACCCAGTTTCCATGGCCAATCACTGTGTTTCTGGTCCTCAACTTTGGCTGTTTCTCTGTGCTTCTTCAAAAGAGATTGGACAGCAAATCTTGAAACTCATATCTGCTGCGAAAATTCTGCTTGGGAGAGACTTTGCTGATACAGGGTGATCACTTTGTGTCTTGTTGCTATGCTCACTCTTGCCACTGTGCAAGAATTGATAATTTGAAGGTTAAACTGTCACATCTGCCACACCCTCACCTTTTGGACTGGTTGTCCTTTGCCCAGTTTGATTCCTTCTACACCTGTTTCTGTTGATCAGTTTAGCTCATTCAACTCATTTTGTCATTGACCATTAGTACCTGGTTATTATGCACTGAGCTATATACCTACAAAGCCATCAAGTTTTTATTTGAAAAGCGGTCCTTTACTTAATATGTTACTTTCTTTAACAAGATACAAAAATATCTAACTTTTTTTGATAAATGAATGTTCAGAAATCTAAAATTTGCTTTTTTCTACTGACACACTAATGCAGAAGACAAAAAAACATCTAAATCTAAATTTATATTAAAAATCTAAGGTGCCTAAGATTTTGGCACAGTACAGTAGGTGACTGAACAGAAAGTGGAATCCTTTACATTTTTTTTTATGGGTTGATCATCATCACAGCTTGTCATACCAGCCAGCCAGCCACTCTAGTGTTGATTGGTTGATGTTGAGCAGGTCAGTGTCAGCTAAATCAGGAGAGAGTGGGCAGTTCGATGTTCTGCACCCTTTCGCCACACTCACAGGATACGCTGGTCTTTAAACCGCACTTCACCATGTTGTCTCCCATCCTACAATCTCCCGCTCTCGCTCTGTTGAGAGTGCACCACTTCCGTCTGTCAAGCAGTGCCCCATCTGGCAACATTTCTGTGGGGTCTTGCACTGTATTGTTTGGTGGGGTTCTGGCTTCTGTTTGTTGCCAGAGGTCAATCCTGTATGTTTGGGGGGATGTTCCGTGCAGTAGTTCCTCCACTGTAGCAAAGCTTTTCCTCGATTTTAGTCATAGTCCTACTTTATTGATCCCGAGGGAAATTGGTTTTCATTACAGTTGCACCATAAATAATTAAATAGTAATATGTAAATTATGCCAGGAAATAAGTCCAGGACCAGCCTATTGGCTCAGGGTGTCTGACCCTCCAAGGGAGGAGTTGTAAAGTTTGATGGCCACAGGCAGGAATGACTTCCTATGACGCTCAGTGTTGCTTCTTGATGGAATGAGCCTCTGGCTGAATGTACTCTTGTGCCCAACCAGTACATTATGTAGTGGATGGGAGACATTGTCCAAGATGGCATGCAACTTGGACAGCATCCTCTTTTCAGACATCACCGTCAGAGTCCAGTTCCATCCCCACAACATCACTGGCCTTATGAATGAGTTTGTTGATTCTGTTGGTGTCTGCTACCCTCAGCCTGCTGCCCCAGCACACAACAGCAAACATGATCGCACTGGCCACCACAGACTCGTAGAACATCCTCAGCATCGTCCGACAGATGTTAAAGGACCTCAGTCTTCTCAGGAAATAGAGACAGCTCTGACCCTTCTTGTAGACAGCCTCAGTGTTCTTTGACCAGTCCAGTTTATTGTCAATTCGTATCCCCAGATATTTGTAATCCTCCACCATGTCCACACTGACTCCCTGGATAGAACCAGGGGTCATCGGTGCCTTAGCCCTCCAGGTCTACCACCAGTTCCTTAGTCTTTTTCACATTAAGCTGCAGATAATTTTGCTCACACCATGTGACAAAGTTTCCTACCGTAGCCCTGTACTCAGCCTCATCTCCCTTGCTGATGCATCCAACTATGGCAGAGTCATCAGAAAACTTCTGAAGATGACAAGACTCTGTGCAGTAGTTAGGCGGTTGGAAACTGGCACATGATGATGTAGTGGGAGCTGTGGATCCAAGTTCTGTTTACCTTTTTCAATTTTTGTTGTACTGTCTCTTCGGATCTCTGGGGGAGCAATGCCTGCAAGTCTGTAAATGATGTTAGTGGGTGTGGGGCGCAGTGTGCCGTGATTATTCGGCAGGCTTCGTTAAGCAACAGGTCTATTTTCTTCACATGGGCTGATCTGCCCCACACAGGTACACAGTATTCTGCAGGTGCATAGCAGAGTGCTAGGGCAGTTGATCTAAGTCCCCATTTCGTGCCTGCTAATTTTTTCAAGGGAATTGTGAGAGCCAATTTTTCCTCGGAGTTTTTGGATGTGGGTGGCAAATGAGTGTGTCCTATCCAGTGTCATGCCCAGGTAAACTGGAGTCGGATGGGTTGAAGAGACCATGGTACAGCATATGTTGTGTCCACAGGCACATACCTCCTATAGGTTAATCACTACAAAATCTCATCTGTCAAATATACTTGTCACCAAGGCTGTAGAGCTGCAGAAAGAATGGATACTTTATACTTTATTGTCGCCAAACAATTGATACTAGAGCATACAATCATCACAGTGGTATTTGATTCTGCTCTTTGTGCTCCCTGGAGTACAAATCAGTAGTAAATATTAAACATTTAAATTATAAATTATAAATAGGAAAAGGGAAAGTAAGGAAGTGCAAAAAAACCGAGAGGCAGGTCCGGATATTTGGAGGGTACGGCCCAGATCCGGGTCAGGATCCGTTCAGCAGTCTCACCACAGTTGGAAAGAAGCTGTTCCCAAATCTCGCCGTACGAGTCTTCAAGCTCCTGAGCCTTCTCCCGGAGGGAAGAGGGACAAAAAGTGTGTGGGCTGGGTGGGTCGTGTCCTTGATTATTCTGGCAGCATTGCTCCGACAGCGTGTGGTGTAAAGTGAGTCCAAGGACGGAAGATTGGTTTGTGTGATGTGCTGGGCTGTGTTCATGATCTTCTGCAGCTTCTTCCAGTCTTGGACAGGACAACTTCCATACCAGGTTGTGATGCACCCCTGAAGAATGCTTTCTATGGTGCATCTATAAAAATTAGTGACGGTTTCAGGGGACCGGCCAAATTTTCTTAGCTTCCCCAGGAAGTAAAGGCGCTGGTGGGCCTTCTTGGCAGTGGACTCTGCTTGGTTGGACCAAGTTAGGTCACTTGTGATATTGACCCTGAGGAACTTAAAGCTTTTGACCTGTTCTACTTGCACACCACTGATGTAAATGGGGTTGTGCGGTCCACTACTCCTTCTGAAGTCAACAACCAATTCCTTCGTCTTGCTGACATTGAGGGATAGGTTATTGTCTTCGCACCATGCCACCAGGTTCTTAATTTCCTCTCTGTACTCAAACTCATCATTACCAGAGATACACCCTATAATTGTGGTGTCATCAGCAAACTTATATATTGAGTTTGATGGAAACTTGGCTACACAATCATGGGTGTACAGTGAGTACAGCAGGGGGCTGATTACACAGCCTTGTGGGGCACCGGTGCTCAGTGATTGTAGAGGAGAGCTTGTCCCCTATTTTTACAGCCTGGGTCCTGTCTGTGAGGAAGTTGAAGATCCAGCTGCAGATCTGAGTGCTAAGGCCCAGGTTCCGGAGCTTAGGAATCAGTTTATTTGGAATGATGGTATTAAAGGCAGAGCTGTATTCAATGAAAAGAAGCCTTACATATGTGTCTTTATTCTCCAGGTGTTCTGAGGAATGTAGGGCCACAGAGATAGCATCTGCCATTGATCTGTTGCTCTGGTAGGTGAATTGCATACCTTTCAACAATTTAAAGATTAACGTTGGGAACTTCAATAGGTTCCACCTTACATTATTTTGGCTTTGCAAATTAACAACTGATCAAAACACTGGTTTGGTTATGCTTGGTACACTGAGTGTAGTTTTAGTTGCCCTGCTAAAGGAGAGAATGCAGGGGATTCACCAGGATGTTGACTGGATTGAAGGACTTTAGTTATGGTGACTGATTAGACAGGCTGGGTTTGTTTTCCCTGAAGTGAAAGAGATTGAGGAGAGATTTGATAGAAGTATACAAGATTGAGAAGCATTGCTAAGGTAGATAGCCAGAAGCTGTCAGAGTAGGCTATTAAAACAAGGCAGTATGGGTGGTGGGAGGAAAGGGAAAGCTTTTGTATTTGCACAGAACATGGCTGACATCTAGAACATTCTACCAGATGTGATGATAAAAATCAGATATCATTCAACTTAAGAGGCATTTATGAAAGCCACAGAAAAATACAGTTCTCCCGACACAGGCAAGTTGCATTTGTAGAGCTAAGAAAATAAAACTCGAATGGATAGGAAGGGTTCATTTCTGCGCTCTGTGATTTGAAGTGAAGCAGGAGGTCTACTCCTGAATTCAAATTCTCTTGTAATTAAGGTGAAGATACCATTTGTCTTCCCAATTTCCTGCTGGTCCTCCACATTAACTACAGGTGATTCATTTATCAGGAAATTTGTGCCCCCCCAAACTTATCCTTCAGGCAATCTACAACCTTAGTCTTCCCATTTTTCCAAGTGAAATAAATGACTCTACATTTTACCTATTATATTCTGTTTGCTGCATCTTCACCCACTGACTTCTCTTCTTTTTCCCCATGAAACCTCAATATATTCTACCTCTAACCCACATGGCAGGCAAGCTTTCTATCAGCAGCAAATCAGTATATACTATGCTTCATATTTTCATCCAAATCATTGATAAGAGGTTGTGGACATCTGGTACCCTAAACCAACCAGTGAAGTACCCCTGGGTCAAGGCCTTCCACTCCAAAATAAACCTACCCTGGTACTTTTTTCTGCCCTATGAACAAATCTTCAATTCAGTACTGCCACAGCAATGCACTCTCATTTTGCTTAATAATCTCATGTCAGTAATAATGCCGAAGGCCTTCTGGAAAATCAAAGCGCACATCACTGCTTTCTCCCCTTATTTACCTGCTGGTGATTTTCCTTCCATAAATTCATGTGAATCCTGTCTAATTCTGTTCTTATTTCCATCTGCTTTGACACCAACTGCTCAATAATATTCCAGACTTGAGTCACTCCACAAGCCAGTCCATCGAATTGATGTTGACATAAGAGATTGCAGATGATGGAATATAGAGCAACAAAGTGAAGAACTCAATGGGTCAAACAGTATGTGGGGGGGAAAAAAAATTATACAGGGCTTCGACCAGAGATGCTGACAATTTCTTTCCTTCTACAGATGCTGTATGACCCGCTGAGTTCTTCAGCACATTGTCTGTAACTATTTGCTGTTTCCCATTTGTTCTTCTCCTTAAATAGTGAGGCTACATCAAGTACACTGCCATTTCTTGGAACCATCCTCAAACCTAATGAAATTTGGAAATGACAATTTGTGCATTCATAATTTCAATGATTCAAAGTACATTTATTATTAAAGTATGTATGCTGTATACAATTCTGAGATTTGTCTTCCCACAAAGACAGCCACCAAATAAAGAAAAACCATCGAACCCGCTCAAAGAAAGACATTAATCCCTCAACACATGAAAAAGAACAAATTGTACAAAACAGCAAAAAAAAGAGCACAAAAACTCAGAACATAAAATACTAAACCACAAACCATCGAAACATATACAGTTCAGTTCAATCTAGCCCTATCGTTCATTAACTTTAGGTCACAGAGCCTAAAGTCCATCAAAATCACAACAAAAGGGAGTGATCAGAAACAGCACTGCCATATTCTTCAAAAGATGTAAACAATCAGGCCTGAAAAATTTACCCTCCTACAGTATACTGAAATAAAGTATTTAATTTTATTGAAAACACATTCTTTCAAAGAAAATATTCAGAGTTGATAACAATTACCTGGGCAAAGAGTTTCACTGTCCAACATTCCTCCTTCACACAAACGCTCCAGTTCTTCCGGTTTGACTTTATCCCAAGGGATATATGAAACCCCAAGCTCTACATCCCAAAACTGCTTGTATTCTGCTTTCATTCCTTTGTTTAAGGCCCAGGCAATCTGGGGGAAAAATGTAAATATTGTTTACATCATTTTGTTTTGCTCAAAATCTAATATTGGTCCAGTAATGAAACGTTAAGAGGTCTGCTCCCTCAAAATAGAGCACTGTTACGAGTATTTCTATTGCAGACGTTCCAGAAATCATTTCAGAAACATAACTGAAGTAAGATCATTACATTTCTGAGGAATTATAATTAATTCTGCCATTTACTAAACAAATTCTTAAAAATATCCTTGCTTGAATGGAAAACTGAAAATTCATCCTAATTCTACCAAACTGATGGACATTCTATGCCATAGCAGAATTAACAGAGAGGTATATCAACAATGGATACCTTCCATAAATGCTGTGCAGAACAAAATCAAATCATTTGGTCACCAAAGGTTACACTTGCCAGAACTGAGCCCCAGTTTAGTAAACCATATACTTCCAACATCTGCACAATGCATACCTTTATAGGCTTTTGATTAACTTTGAATGTTCCTCTGCTAAGTTTCTGTAAGGCTCGATATGCATCTTGTCTATGAACCATCACAATGTAAGCGCAGCCCCTTGGAGGAATCATCTATAATAGAACAAAAGGTAGATTAAGAACGAACTAACCTGTAATAGAGCCAGAAAGAATAGACAACAACCAAGTTACAAACAAACATGCTAACGAATACTTATTAAACAAAACACTAACTTTCATCTTCTCTCCACAAATGCTACTGGATCTGCTTATCCATAGAATTCTGCTTTTATAACTAATCACTACCAGGTTTTAATTTGCTCTTGACTATACATACAACTGTTTGTAATCCTGTCATAAAGACACTGCCATTGCCACCACACGTTGCTGAGCTGTTAAAACAAGTTGCAAAGTTATCATGCTTTCTATCTTCACACTGACTTGCCATATCCAAGAAGAGCACTTATATCAGAACAAAATTATTTGCAAAATTACTTCAAATGTTACATCATATTCTGGTATTCATTTATTTGTAGAAGTTGAATGCAAGTTGAAAATACATAACATGTTAATTAAATTTTAAGGAGACTGGAGAAGGAAGCATTCTTGTAGATAAGCAGACTATTCAGTCCATCACACCTCTCATCTTTCTGTAGGAGCTAACTAATCCCCCACCTCTGCACTTCCCACATACCTCTTCCATCATTTATTTGATTCCCCTTTGCTAGATCTGCTTTTGTTTTTCAGTCTCAAGTCCGACCCTTCGTCACCTCATGGACCATTGGGTCCTTAAGGTTTTCACGGCAAGATATGGAAGTAGATTGCCGGGCCTTTCTTCCGCACAGATACTGCTGCTGCCCAGGTTTGGACCCAGCTCGGATTGAATTCAGGATCATCTGCCTTGAAGTTCAGTGCTGATGTCTTAACACCACAAGTCGGCCCCAAATTGCCTTCCGCACCACTAAATTGTAAACCACCAAAAGTTCACTTACTCTTGGGTTCTTCCCTGAATTACCTTAACACCTCTGTTCTATGGTTGCTAATCCTTCTACCACTGGAAAGAACTACTCTGACTATGAAATTCCCTCCCCCCGCCCCATTTGAACAATTCCAATAAACTTCCATTCTAAAGAGAAAATCTTCCCCTTCTAGACCAGAAGTACAAACCCCATTTCCAGAAAGTTGGGATATTTTCCAAAATGCAATAAAAACAAAAATATGTGACACGTTAATTCACGTGAACCTTTATTTAACTGACAAAACTACAAAGAAAAGATTTTCAATAGTTCTACTGACCAACTTAATTGTATTTTGTAAACATACAGAAATTTAGAATTTGATGGCTGCAACAAACTCAACAAAAGTTGGGACAGAGGCATGTTTACCATTGTGTTACATCACCTTTCCTTTTACTAACACTTTTTAATCGTTTACTGAGGATACTAATTGTAGTAGATTTGCAATTGGAAATTTTGTCCATTCTTGCTTGATATAAGACTTAAGCTGCTCAACAGTCCGCAGTCTCCATTGTCTGATTCTCCTCTTCATGATGCACCATACATTTTCAATAGGAGATAGATCTGGACTGGCAGCAGGCCAGTCAAGCACACGCACTCTGTGTCTACAAAGCCACGCTGTTGTAGCCTGTGTAGAATGTGGTCTGGCATTGTCCTGCTGAAATAAGCATGGACGTCCCGGGAAGAGACGTCGCCTTGATGGCAACATATGTCTCTCTAAAATCCTAATATACGTCTCAGAGTCAATCGTACCTTCACATACATGCAACTCACCCATGCCGTGGGCACTAATGCACCCCCATACCATCACAGATGCTGGCTTTTACACCTTTCACTGATAACAATCTGGATGGTCGTTTTTATCTTTGGCATGGAGAACTCGACGCCTGTTTTTTCCGAAAACTAGCTGAAATGTGGACTCATCTGACCACAGCACCCGGTTCCACAGTCTTTCGGTCCATCTGAGATGAGCTCGGGCCCAGAGAACTCGCCGGTGTTTCTGTATAGAGTTGATGTATGGCTTCCTCCTTGCGTAATACAGTTTTAAGTTGCATTTCTGGATGCAGCGACAGACTGTGTTGAGTGACAATGGTTTTCCGAAGTACTGCCGAGCCCAGGTGGCTATAATTGTCACAGTAGCATGACTTTTCTGTGCACTTTTCAATCTTAACTCTGTCCCAACTTTTGTTGAGTGTGTTGCAGCCATCAAATTCTAAGTTTGTGTATGTTTACAAAATACAATTAAGTTGGTCAGTAGAACTACTGAAAATCTTTTCTTTGTATTTTTGTTAGTTAAATAAAGGTTCATGTGAATTAACATATCACAGATTTTTGTTTTTATTGCATTTTGGAAAATATCCCAACTTTTCTGGAAATGGGGTTTGTAAATTAAATTTTGACTCAGTGCTATTTTTGTAAATCTCCTCTGCCACCTCACTATCTACAGTTGCAAGAAAAAAACTTTACGAACCCTTTGCAATTACCTGTTTTTCTGCATTAATAACTCATAAAATGTGGTCTGAACTTCATCTAGGTCACAATAATAGACAAACACAATCTGCCTGAATGAACAACACACAAAAAATTGTACTTCTCACCAATTCTGAGTACATCATTTTAACAATCTCAGTCTAAGTTCAAAAAAGTATGTGAACCTCTAGGATAATGCCTCCTACAAAAGCTATTTGGAGTCAGGTGTTCCAATCATTGAGATGTAGATGTATGGGTTGTAGAGGTGCCCTATAAAAAAGACACTCATCGTCAGGTCTGACAGAGCCTGCTTTCCTCAAAACAGATCTGTTTATGTGCACCATGCCTTGATCAAAACAACAAGAATCATAGAGATGCATGAAACTGCAAAAGGTTACAAAAGCATTTCTCAAAGACCTGACTGTTCATCATTAAGAAAAATTGTCTACAGATGGAGGAAATTCAGTACTGTTGCAACTCTTCCTAAGAACGGGAGTCCCACAAAGATCACACCAAGAGCAAAACGTGCATTGCTAAAGGAGGTGGGAAAGAACTCAAGGGTAACAGCAGAAAACTTGCAGAAAACTCAAGAATTTGCCAAAGACTCTGTTCACGTGTTTACTATCAGCAAAACACTGAATGACAATTGTGTTCGTGGAAGGACACCACAGAAGAAATTACTGCTCTCCAAAAAATACTTTGCTGGATGTCTCAAGTCTCAAGTTTGCAAAAGGCCATCTGGATGTCTATAATGTTTCTGGGACAATGTTCTGAGGACAGGTGAGACAAAAATTGAATACTTTGGTAGAAATATACACAGCTCTATTTGGAGGGAAAAGGGCACTGCATACGTACACCAAAACCTCATCCCAACTGTGAAGAATAGTGGAAGGAGCATTATGATCTGAGGTGCCTCAAGGGCTGGACAGCTTGGAATCGTTGAGGGAACAATGAATTCAAAATTGTATCGAGACATTTTACAGGAGAATGTCAGGGTAGTGGTCCATCACCTTAAGTTTAATAGAAATTGGATGACACAAGACAATGAACGTAAAAAACATATGAAATAGGAGCAGGTGTAGGTCATCTCGCCTGTCGAACCTGCTCCAACATTTAATAAGATCATGGCTGATCGGGCCATGGACTCATCTCCACCTACCTGTCTTTGCCCCATAACTCTTAATTCCCCTGCTATGCAAAAACCTATCCAACCTTGTCTTAAATATATTTACTGAGGTAGCCTCCGCTGCTTCATTGGGCAGTGAATTCAACAGATTCACCATGCTCTGGGAAAAGCTGTTCCTTCTCATCTCCTTCCTAAATCTACTCCCTCGAATCTTGCGGTTATGTCCCCTAGTTCTAGTCTCACCTACCAGTGGAAACAACTTTCCTGCCCCATCCTATCTATCCCTTTCATAATTTTATATGTTTCTATAAGATCTTCTCTCATTCTTCTGAATTCCAGTGAGTACGGTCCCAGACGACTCAATCTCTCGTCATAGTCTAACCCCCTCTTCTCTGGAATCAACCTGGTGAACCTCCTCTGCACCACCTCCAAATCCAGTATAGCCTTTCTCAAGTAAGGAGACCACACAGTACTCCAGGTGCGGCCTCACAAGTACCCTGTTTAGTTGCAGCAAAAGCTCCCTGCTCGTAAATTCAATCCCTCTAGCAATGAAGGCCAACATTCCTCGTCTTCTTGATAGTCTCCTGCAACTACAAACCAACCTTTTGTGATTCAAAATGATCCGAAACACAAGATTTAATCAACAACAGAATGGTTTAAAAAGAAGAAAAAAAATTGCATTTTGGAATGGCCAAGTCAGAGCAGACTAACTCAATTGAGATGCTGTGGCATGACCTGAAGAGGGTTAATTTGTGCATGGTATCCCAGAAATATTGATGACCTGATACAGCTTTGTATGAAATGAGCTACAGGAAACATTTGGTGGAGGTTATTGCTGCTAAAGGAGGTTCTACCAGTTATTAAATACAAGGGTTCACATACTTCTAGCCAGGACTGTGAATGATTAAACAATGTGTTCAATAAAGATATGAAAAGTAGTTGTATGTGTGTTATTAGTTTAGGCAGACTTAGACATAGATCAGACCACATTTTATGAGTAATTAATGCAGAAAACCTTGTAATTGCAAAGAGTTCACAAACTTTTTCTTGCAACTGTACAGAATTAATTGTGGTCCAAACTGGCACTTGTATAAAGTAGACCACAAATCGTGAATAGAACTGTCATGTATGAGCAGAGGTAGCTTCAGATTGGAATGTTATACCTTACATCTTGCTAAGCAACCCTAACCAGCAAATATGTAACAAACATACAGTAATTAATTTTATACAATGGCACAAAAAGTAATTTTGCTCTACAAATCTTAAAATTAGTTTTCCCCAACTTTAAATCTACTAATTTAATTTCTGAATGAAGGATGGATCAGATCCCAGCAACACTCAACTATGAATTTTACACTCAAAAATTACCTTACATGCACAGCAAAAAACTTTTTTTTTTAACTAAAACAGGCAAGTCAAAACCAGCTTAGATCTTACAATAGCAATATAGTCAAGACCCAGCAACAATCAGAGGATGCAAGTAGGTGGTAAAAACATTAGCTGGTTTATTCCTGTTTTCCTTGGCCAAGGCAAGAATCTAGCTCCATACAATGAAAAATAGATAATTTATACATTGGTACTTAATCCAAGGCAACAAATGAATTTTCATTGATAAAATATACTTACATTCAAAGATTCTATCTGGCCAAACTCTTCCAAAAGATTTGCAACATCCTGCTGTGTTGCTCTTTTATCCAGTTGTCCTATCCAGAGAGTTGTGCTACAAACTGGATTCAAGATGAAAAGCGTAAATACAGGAATATTTTTGCCTTAACAATATGAAATGTTTAAATAACAAATGTAATTTGAATGTACAAATGTGATTTGAATGTACAAAACAGAAATAGCCCTTGTGTTTAGAAAAAATTCACTTGCAAAAACTGATGATCTTAGCTAAATATTATGAACTTTTTTTTAAGATTAGTTGCAGAAGAATTATATTCATAAACTACATTAGTGACAGAATGTTCCTTTAAAATATAATGTGTCTTTGGTGGAAATAAGAGGATTTTTTACTAGACTCATTTTACCCACCGCTGACAATTTTAGACTTTACTGGAGGAAGCCCTTTTTGCCGCCGTTCTCGCTCCTTTTCTCGTTCACGTCTTTCTTGACTTCGGGATCGAGGAGAGTGCCTTCGCCTTTCTCTAGATCGTGATCGAGAACGTTTATGTCTTGATCTTCGGGACCTCGAACCTGACCGAGAACGTCTCCTCTTCGGTGATCTGCGAAAAATAAAAAAAATAAATGCTTTATATTCCACATCAGGTCTTATAAATCCATCTATACTTTAACAACCAGTCTTCTGAACAAATACAAATCCTTCCAATTTCCACAAAATAGCTAAAACTGAATAACAATGCTAATAATTAAAGACAGCACTGTTCTCAATACTCACATTCTGAACTGTAAGAATATCTTTCACATCAGCTAGGTCGCCTATTAACAATTATGAACAGATAACAAGATCTCAATTAAAACCTGGTTCTAGAAATGAACGGAATTTGTGAAGTTGATTAATGCACCTACTCTGCTGCAATCTGTCAGGAAGTTCAGCTTTTAAAGTTATTAATTTATAAATTTGCATTTCAAACTTCCAAAGCATGTCTATGTATTCTAAATTTTTCCTGACAGTTCTACCATAAGGGTGAACAGTGAACTGCAAAATTGATGGCCATTTAGCAATCATTTGAGTATAGGAACATAATGGACTATCAAATTTATTGTCTATGAGAGAATAAACATTTAGTAGCCAACAATCTAAATTTATCAAGACATAATAAATAAACCTATGTAGATTGACAAGTATCTTAACTGCCAATACATGACACAGAAGTTCCTAATTTACCACCATTTCTGCTTCTACATTATGTTTCACCAATCTCCATTCGATGATCATGGATACAATTTTTGAAAACTTGGAAAATTAGGTGTGAAATTAATTTTCATTTTCTTGCATTTCATTTGTGAGGACAAGGAACATTTAAATTGGTTGCAGGTTGGCTGTGGTAGGGTTTGCATGGCATTATTTTGCACAAGTTGAAACCTAACATTTGGATCCTTGACTTCCTCATTGAGAGACCACATCAGTGCAGAGGGGAAATAACAGTTCCTTTCCATTGACAATCAACACAGGGGCACCTCAAGGATGCACACTTAGTCCACTGCCCCATTCTCTCTATGCTCATGACTGTTTGGCAAGGTAAATTTGCTGATAATAACTATTGTTGGCTGAATCTCACATGGTGACGAGGAGGTACACAGGAGTGAGATAAATTGGCTAGTTGAATGGTATCACAACATCAGTAAGAGCAAGGAATTGATTGTGGACTATAGGAAAGGGAAGTTGGCACACCAGTCCTCTTCAAGGGGTTAGCAGTGGAAAGGGTGAGAGCTTCAAGCTCCTGGGCATCAACATCTCAGAGGATCCATTCCCTGGCCCAACATATTGAAACAAACAGAAAGATGATACACCAGCAGCTATACTTCATTAGGAGTTTGAGAATATTTGGCATATCACTAAAGACTAGCAAATTTCTCCAAATGTACCACAGACAGCATTTTAACTGGTTGCATCACCACATAGTATGAGGGTCCAAAGGACTGAAAAAAGCTGAAGGGGGTTGTAGTCTCAAGACATCTCCATCATGGGCACAAGCCTTCCCACCATTGAGAACATTTTCAAAATCCAGTAAGAGGGCACCGCCCTCAGATACAGCAGCCTTTCTGGGACCAAAGCTGTTTTTGTCCTTTTTAAAAATGTCTTTTTATTTATGATCAAATGATAATGCTGGACATTAAGAACTTCAAGTCCTGCAGGTCTACCCCATCAGCGACTTGCTCACAGGCAGAGGAGCTAGAGGAACTAGACTTGGTGTAGATCATGCTGCTGCCTGCTATAGAAAAGTATCAGAGTTGGTGTGCGAAGGTAGTGTGCAGTCTAACAGTGAGTGATTGTCTTAGTTGTTTTTCCTCTGATCGCAATCCCTGTTGAAAATTGGTAATGTGGAATGCTGCAAGTCCAGTTCACCGGTTTATTGACGGGACCAACAACTGGGGAGAGCGGCCTGGCCTCAGTTGAAGCACAGACAATGCTGAAGCTGCAGGCTTGCTAGTTTGCAGTTGCCCCAGAAGTTGCAGCCCATGCCCAGAGGCGATGCGGCGCAGTGTCCCCTTGGTATCGTGCTGCCTCTAATGCTCGCTCGGAGGAAGTTGGATTATGTTGTCCTTGCCGACGAGATTCACAGACTCAGGGATTTGGGCTATATTACATTTTTTATGTGATTGTTGGCACTGTTTTGTACCTTGGCCCCAGAAGAACACAGTTTCATTTGGCTGTATTGACGGGCATTCATGTATGGTGAATGACAATTAAATTTAAACTTCAACAAAAGACAGTGCCTCAAGAAGAGGAGATCCATTAATAATATCCCTCATCATCTGGGACATGTCCTCTTCATGTTACTACCATCAAGGAGGAAGTACAGGAACTTGAAGTTTTAGGAACTGTGAGTGACCCCGATCCCCACCATCAGATTTCTTAATGGTCCATAAGATAAACACTACCTCACTATTTTGCTGTCTTTTCGCTCTATTTATTTTTATATTGCTTATTGGAACCTTTTTGTACTGTACTGCTGCCACAAAACAAATTTTATGACTTTTTTTTCTAATTTTAAAGATACAGCATGGTAACAGGCCATTCCAGCCCAACCAGCCTGCACTGCTCAATTGCACTCATGGGACCAATTCACACAATAACTCATGTGTGTTTGCAACATGGGAGGAAACACACAGACATGGGGAGAACATACAAACTCCTTATAGACAGCAGTGGGAATTAATTAACCCTGGTCACTAGTGCTGTAATAGCATTGTGCTAACTGCTATGCTACTGTGTCGCCCCTAAAGTAAAAATGATTCTGAATTATAGTCACTGAACAATTTAAAATTTCTGTAGAATTATTACCCCAAAAAAGGAGGAAATCCAGACAACAGGTGTCATGATGTACTGCGATACACGTCCATAAGAACCTGGCTCAGAAACTGCTAGTTCAGAGTTACAATGATCAAATGAAGTAGGAAACTGAATTATCAGCTGAGTGCAAACAGAAGAGAAAACAAGTGCCTAAAGTTATTTGCTTACTTTTATAAGGAATGCAGATATGGAAGTAGGCGATTTAAATCCCTTAAACTTGACCTCAATGTGCTTATGGGTGATCTGGGATTTAGTTTCTTCTGCCTGCTCCTGCCCCATAAATGTCGAAAACAGAACAGAAGTTAACCAAAGACCATCACTAATTTAAAAATAAACAATTTATCTAGCATCTTCCAAACCTCTACACCCTTTGTGTCTTGCACTAATTTTCAAGATACACCTACTCACACTGCCCTCCCAGCAGAAAATAAGTTCTCTCTCAATGATAATTTCTCCTATATATCTTGAAGTCTTCATTTGTCAATTAGACAAATATTTACCAGATCTGCTCTAAAATAACTTAGCCAGGGTTTCATACAACTCCACCCTGGGCCTCAAAATATAAAGGCCAACATTCCCACTTGTAACTCCACTGATTCTCTGAACTAGCTCAGGATGCTGTCTAAGTATATTTTGTTAAATTATTCAGAAGTATGTTGTCCAGAATATTCAAGAGAGCATTTTCTTAATGTCACATTATTGCCATTACTTAACATTAGCAAATCATTAGTTATCATTCATTCATAGCATTAATAAGAATGGAGCAGTGGTAAAGTGGTACTTCTCCAAAAATGACTGGCAAACATTTTTGCTCTGAAATAACTAAGATTACAAGCATTTCAGAGGGCACTTTCACTGCACTGATGGCTCCTCACAGCAAATGATATTTCTTTCAGCATGTCCCTCTGGGAACCTCAGATAAAGCACAGAGACTTATGTAAAACATCTGTTTGAGACAAACCATGACAAATACCCCAGTCTTTTCCCAGAATCTCCTGGCAAAGATGCCTTCTCTGAGGACATGGGTCACAACCTTATTTTTCACACAACTCAATATGCCACATGATCAATATTCCAATTAAAGGTCTGAAGGGTTTCACATAAGGAACCAAAAATATTTGTACTCATTTGAAAGCTCTGATACTGAGGCATTATGTGAACTAACTTTGACAGTCTAATCAGGAAACCATCTCACAGAATGCATTGTCACATTGTCAGGGCAAATAAAAAGACATTTTATGTAAGCAACTACCTAAATTGATTTGTAAATACATTTTACTACACTCTAATGATTCATGTACATAAAATCCAAGGCATATTTAGATGTCTACAATTTTTAGATTTTACCACAATAATTCCATTTTATCCATTTTACGTCCTAAGTGTTAAACCTCGCGGAATGCTTGTTGTCCATTTGTTTTTGACATATGAAATTCAATGTTTCTCTTAGTACAGTAAGCAATAAACATACTCAGAATATGTGGCTTTTCACTGCATAATGTAAGTCATTAACATTTACAGTTAAGTTCTCAACATGGATCCTTGCAGGAGATAGATAGTTACATCCTTGAAGCTGTTTCAAGTACATTCATATAGTGCAAACTTATAGCCTATTACTAACCTGGATCCAGATC